>NC_138302.1:5677500-5932500 GCF_965601325.2 Salmo salar | reverse complement strand
TTTACTATGGTCCTCAGGGTCAAGCAACACAACTTCTACACTGATCATGTCTCATATTACCTTTTATTTATCTATTGTTCAAACAACCGGCTAGTCCTCTTTTTCCTTCTCAATGTATTGTTTTACATGGGGAGGAAAATAACACTATTGTTTAAAATATGAGAGAGATGTTTATTCTGAATGGGTACTAACCTTTTTATACTCCATCATTGTGCCAAAGTAAGGTAGGGGTTTGGGACCAGGGATACCCATCTTAGTGAAAACACCATAGGGCCAGTAACCGTACCTGTACACACACAAGTTAACTAGTAATATGTTCTATTTTGCATTGTTGGAAAAGGACCCCTAACTAAGCATTTCACTGTTAGTCTAAACCGGTTAACTACGATAAATGTGACAAATAACATTTGATTTGATGTAAGTCCTTACACTACTATTAGGGTGATGAGGAGGGCCAGGAGGGTCCATGTCTCAGCGGAGAAGTATGGCAGAAAACTCATCATCTTTCCTCCGGTTCGGCTCCCTGCTGCTTCTGGAAACAAAGGTTCCGTTTTTTCTCAGGCTCTTCGGAGTTCACTTGTCCAATGGTCTGACAGGTTTTGAGTTGTATTCTCTGTCCGGTTCTAGTGTGGTTCTTCTGTGACGAGGCAGATCTCAACTACCGACCGTTGCTCTTCTCCGTACTCTGTTTGAGACCGTGCAGGTTACAAGTGATTATTGTATCAGGTCGGAAAAGCACCTGTGTGATGCTAGCTAGAATAATGATGAGCCACAATGGAATTTGCGG
This sequence comes from Salmo salar, assembly GCF_965601325.2. NCBI lineage: Eukaryota > Metazoa > Chordata > Actinopteri > Salmoniformes > Salmonidae > Salmo > Salmo salar. The sequence continues at coordinate 5,931,713 of NC_138302.1, read as the reverse complement.
TTCGACTTCAAAATAAGAGACCCATACTAAAACTGATGCAAACGGATAAAAATAGTGTAATAATGCCATATTTGGAAAAGATAATGCTAAACAGGGTAAGAATGTTGTTATATGAATTAAACAAAAGACAATAAGTAGTTAATTTGACACAAAAAATTGTTGAAGTCGCACTGTGGCTGTATTATAATTGCTTTGGGACATACTTCTATTGCACTGTACAGCGTTCCTCTGGATCTTGGGTCCATGAAATGTGAAGAGTTTACACAAGTATTAGCATCGTAGCTCTTATTGCAGGACTTTAACTGTGGGAAATCACCTCACAATTCCATAAGTTTATTTAAAAGATAATAACATTTACCTTTATTTAACTAGGCATGTCAGTTAAGAACAAATTCTTATTTACAATTACAGCCTACACCAGCCAAACCCAGACGATTCTGGGCTAATTGTGCGCCGCCCTATGATGACCAGATGTGATACAGCCTGCATTCGAACCAGGGCCTGTAGTGACACCTCTTGCATAGAGATGCAGTGCCTTAACCCGCTGCGCCACTCGGGAGCCCTGTACATTGCAATATGAATGTTCAATAGGCACTATAGGCTGAATTGTGAGGTGATTTCCCACAGTTAAAGTGCCGCAATAAGAGCTGCGATTGTAATATTTGTGTAAGCGCTTTAGAATTGTAATCTGTGGGTGTCAATGACTAGGTTGGTACCCCATGTCATGAACCCAAGATCCATAAGGCTGGTACCCCATGTCATGAACCCAAGATCCATAAGGCTGGTACCCCATGTCATGAACCCCAGATCCATAAGGCTGGTACCCCATGTCATGAACCCAAGATCCATAAGGTTGTACCCCATGTCATGAACCCCAGATCCATAAGGATGTACATTGAAGGTATGTTGCAGTCCTGAAGACTAACATACACAGCGCAATTTCAACAGATTTTTTTGGGGGCATCAAATTATCAAATGATTGTCTTTTTTAAAATTTATATAACAATATTCTAACCATGTTTCGAAATATCTCGTCCAATTGTAGCATGATTCCATTTGTATCCGTTTGCATCAGTTTCAATGGGTAACTTTTATATTGAAAACCGAACCACCGATTCTAGTATTGTTGCTCAGGCAAATGTTGTTCATGACACACTGCAATAAAGAGATAGGAGGGAGACTGTGTGAGAGGTGAAAGCGAAGCAGGGAGATTGATTTTCCCTTTTGTATTTTAACTATTTGCACTTCATTACAACAACGTGTAGACATAATATGACATTTGAAATGTTTGTATTGTTGATTTCACTTGTGTTAATTATCTATTTCACTTGCTTTGGCAATGTAAAAATATGTTTCCCATGCCAATAAAGCCCCTTAAATTGAATTTAAATTGGTGAATGATCGACAAGAGAGAGCAGGAGCACATTCATTATGGAAACCATGTAACGTTTAAGAACTAAATGGAAGCAAACGGAGCAAAATTTGAGTTAATATTGGATAAATACAGGTAGGTCCCTCCACGTTTCGTTCAGTTTGCTTCCGTTTATTAAATGTTTTGCAACTAGGCCCCTGGCAGAGAGATGAGATAACTTTGATTACAAGAGAGTTATGAGGTCATTTCTTTATTGCCTGAAGATGGAAGCCATGTGGAAAAGTGTTCATATGGATATTTACTTTGGTCGAAAGGACGGTTAAAATCAAAAACACAATAACAAGCCAACTCACTTCCTCGTTACATTACGAGACTCACTGCAGCGAATGCACTCTTTCTTTCTCAATCTCGTGCGCGCACACACACATTAACTCCACCTGACCCTCACAGCCACTCAGCTGTAATCGTCAGTCCTGGTGCCGTACCAACAGTAACAACACAGCATTTTCCATAACACAACAGTAAATCACAGATAGAACAACGAGCCAGATGTTTCACCGGATGGTGTGGTCAGTAGTTGCGGTCAGTGGTTGCGGTCAATAGTTGTGTGGTCGGTGGTTGTGTGATCAGTAGTTGTGTGGTCAGTAGTTGTGTGGTCAGTAGTTGAGGTCAGTAGTTGTGATCAGTAGTTGTGTGATCAGTAGTTGTGTGATTGTGGTCAGTGGTTGTGTGATCAGTAGTTGTGATCAGTAGTTGTGTGGACAGTAGTTGTGTGATTGTGGTCAGTGGTTGTGTGATCAGTAGTTGTGTGGTCAGTAGTTGTGCGGTCAGTAGTTGCGGTCAGTAGTTGCGGTCAGTGGTTGTCGTCGGTGGTTGCGGTCGGTAGTTGTGTGGACAGTAGTTGTGGTTTGTAGTTGTGTGGTCAGTAGTTGTGGTCAGTAGTTGTGTGGTCAGTAGGTGGGGTCAGTAGTTGTGTGGTCGGTAGTTGTGGTCAGTAGTTGTGTGGTCGGTGGTTGCGGTCAGTGGTTGCAGTCAGTGGTGGTGGGCAGTAGTTGTGTGGTCGGTAGTTGCGGTCGGTAGTTGTGGTCGGTAGTTGTGTGATTGGTGGTTGGGTGGTTGTGCTGTTTGCGGTCAGTAGTTGTGTGGTTGTGTTCAGTAGTTGTGTGGTCAGTAGTTGTGCGGTCAGTAGTTGTGGACAGTGGTTGTGTGGTCAGTAGTTCTGGTCAGTAGTTGTGGTCGGTAAGTGTGGTCGGTAGTTGCATAGTCAGTAGTTGTTTAGCCAGCGGTTGTGTGGTTAGTTGTTGCGCGGTCAGTAGTTGAGGCCAGTAGTTGTGGTCAGTAGTTGCGTTATTGTGGTCGGTAGTTTTTGGTCCGTAGTTGTGGTCCGTAGTTGTGGTCAGTAGTTGTGTGGTCAGTAGTTGCATGGTCAGTAGTTGCAGTCAGTGGTTGTGTGGTCAGTAGTTGCTGTCAGTCGTTGTGGTCAGTTGTTGTGCTCGGTAATTGTGGCCGGCAGTTGTTTGGTCAGTAGTTGTGTGGTCAGTTGTTGTGGTCAGTAGTTGAGTGGTTGTGTGATTGTGGTCAGTAGTTGTGTGGTCACTAGATGTTTGGTCAGTAGTTGAGTGGTTGTAGTCAGTAGGTGTGGTCGGTAGGTGTGATCAGTAGGTGTGGTCTGTGGGTGTTTTCAGTAGGTGTGGTCAGTAGGTGTGGGCAGTTGGTGTGCTCGGTAATTGTGGCCGGCAGTTGTTTGGTCGGTAGTTGTGTGGTTAGTAGTTGATGTCAGTAGTTGTGGTCGGTAGTTTTGTAGTCGGCAGGTGTGGTCAGTAGGTGTGATCAGTGGTTGTGTGATTGTGGTCAATGGTTGTATGATCGGTGGTTGTGCGGTCAGTAGTTGTGGTCAGTAGTTGTGGTCGGTAGCTGCGTGGTTGCGGTCGGTAGTTGTATGTTTGCGGTCGGTAGTTGTGTGTTTGCGGCCAGTAGTTGCTCGGTCAGTAGTTGTGTGGTCAGTAGATGTGTGTTTGTCAGCGGTAGTTGTGTGTTTGCGGTCTGTAGTCAGTAGTTATGTGGTTGGTAGTTGCGTAGTCAGTAGTTGTGAGGCCAGCAGTCACTTTACTTTTGGTCAGGTAGTGTACCATGGACAAAGACTGACACTTGTGTCGTTGAATGTTGATCCCGACTCCCGAGTATTCTGTTTTTCATGAAAACCTTTTCTTCTAATGACAGAAGACGTGTTCGTTTCCGTTGCCGTTTCAACACCAGGGCTGCCGTGTCAACGCCAGGGGTGTTTTCATCTCGTTCATCTCCCCGTACTTCCCCTGAATGAATAGATAGACAGCTGAGTGGAGGGCCACACTAATGGATTTGGGGCCCCGGGTACCTACATCCAGGGTGGTTTCCGTTTCTCTTCCTTGTATTCCAGGTCCTTAGTTTCTCCTTCTACCCTGAAAAGACGACAGACTTCTTCAGATCTACAACAAGATCAGGGCTGAACGCCCTGACACCACTCTCACGGTATGTTCACAGAGTGTAGAAAAAATGAAAGCGAAGATGAATAAATAACATCTATAACCAATACACAACCTATGTAAATACAATGTAAATGCCATTTTGGCACTTAATGGCACTCAAATATTCATATATATATATATAAACGCTAAATCTTTTGGTCAGACAGACTGCATCCCGTAGAACTTGTTTGTGTTGGTTGTGATAGGAACAGATCCAGTAGAATCTGATTGTGTTGGTTGTGATTGGACCAGATCCAGTAGAATCTGTTTATGTTGGTTGTGATTGGACGTAATTGACCGAATTTCCTTCTGCTTCCAGAGTCGGGGGATTCCTTAAAGCTGATGATCGACTCTCAGAAAGGCAGCAACACAAAGACAGGATAGGAGCAGACTAAAGGTAACTGCAATACACACCTGTAAACTACTGTTACAAACACACACCTGTAAACTACTGTTACAAACAAACACCAGGAAACTACTGTTACAAACACACACCTGTAAATTACTGATACAAACACACACCTGTGAATTACTGATACAAACACACACCTGTGAATTACTGATACAAACACACACCTGTGAATTACTGATACAAACACACACCTGGAAACTACTGTTACCAACACACATCTATAAACTACTATTACAAACACACACCTGTTAACTACTGTTACAAACACACACCTGGAAACTACTGTTACCAACACACATCTATAAACTACTATTACAAACACACACCTGTTAACTACTGTTACAAACACACACCTGTTACAAACACACCTGTTAACTACTGTTACAAACACACACCAATAAACTACTGTTACAAACACACACCTGTTACAAACACACCTGTTAACTACTGTTACAAACACACCTGTTAACTACTGTTACAAACACACACTGTCACGTCCTGACCAGCAGATGGAGCTGTTGTTGTAGTTTTGGGGTCAGGACGTGGCAGTCTTGTGTGTGTGATTGTTCTGTGTTGGTCTTGTGACTCCTGATCAGGAACAGCTGGGGATCGTTGTTCCTGATTGGGAGTCATATATGTAGGAGTATGTTTGTCACTTGGTTTTGTGGGTAGTTGTTTTTGCTCTGCGTGTTGTGTGCCTGCAAAACTGTTCCTGTCTTATATATTGTTTGAAAATTGTTAAGTGGATGCTCTACTCCTTTATTTTAATTAAAGATGAGTATTCACATACCTGCTGCGCCTTGGTCCATTTTTACAGAAGACAGCCGTTACAGAACTACCCACCACCAAAGGACCAAGCAGCAGAAGAGGAGGAAGCCACAGGAGAGAAAAAGGGAACAATGGACATGGGAGGACGTCCTGGACGGCAAGGGAGCCTACACCTGGGAAGAGATCCTGGCCGGAAGGGATCGCCTCCCATGGGAACAGGTGGAGGCACTCAGGAGAGTGGAGGCAGCTGGACAGAGGAACCATCGGGAAAGTTACGCTGGAACACGGTTGGCTAGGAAACCCGAGAGGCAGCCCCAAGATTTTTTTTGGGGGGGGCACACGGGTAGCTTGGCCAGGCCAGGGAAGAGCCGTAAGCCAGCTACCCGTGACTACAGGGAGGTGCGTACGAGGTGGAGGGCGCCATGTTACGCTGAGGTGCGCACCATCTCGCCTATACGGACGCACAGCCCAGTGCGCCCAGTACCAGCGCCCCGCAGGTGCCAGGGCAAGGGGAGCATCGAGCCGGAAGGGGTGATGCCAACCCTGCACTCAAGACCGCCAGTGCGCCCTTTCGGTCCGGTGTTTCCCGCTAGACACACTAGCATGGAGGTGCGTGTCTCCAGGCTGGTACGTCCAATACCTGCCCCACGCATCAGGAGTCAACAGTCGTCATCAGAGCTGCCCGCCAGTCAACAGTCACCAGAGCTGCCCGCCAGTCAACAGTCACCAGAGCTGCCCGCCAGTCAACAGTCGTCAGAGCTGCCCGCCAGTCAACAGTCGTCGGAGCTGCCCGCCAGTCAACAGTCGTCGGAGCTGCCCGCCAGTCAACAGTCGTCGGAGCTGCCCGCCAGTCAACAGTCGTCGGAGCTGCCCGCCAGTCAACAGTCGTCGGAGCTGCCCGCCAGTCAACAGTCGTCGGAGCTGCCCGCCAGTCAACAGTCGTCGGAGCTGCCCGGACTGCGCTGAACTGCCGGAGTGGCCGGACTGCGCTGAACTGCCGGAGTGGCCGGACTGCGCTGAACTGCCGGAGTGGCCGGACTGCGCTGAACTGCCGGAGTGGCCGGACTGCGCTGAACTGCCGGAGTGGCCGGACTGCCCTGAACTGCCGGAGTGGCCGGACTGCCCTGAACTGCCGGAGTGGCCGGACTGCCCTGAACTGCCGGAGTGGCCGGACTGCCCTGTTCTGCCGGAGTGGCCGGACTGCCCGGTTCTGCCAGAGGTGCCCGCCTGCCCTGATCTGCCAGGGTGCCCGGCCTGTCAGGATCAGCCCGAGTGGTCCTCCTGCCCTCCGGTCCAGCCCGAGTGGTCCTCCTGCCCTCCGGTCCAGCCCGAGTGGTCCTCCTGCCCTCCGGTCCAGCCCGAGTGGTCCTCCTGCCCTCCGGCCCAGCCCGAGTGGCCCGCATGCCTTCCGGCCCAGCCCGAGTGGCCCGCATGCCTTCCGGCCCAGCCCGAGTGGCCCGCATGCCTTCCGGCCCAGCCCGAGTGGCCCGCATGCCTTCCGGCCCAGCCCGAGTGGCCCGCATGCCTTCCGGCCCAGCCCGAGGGGCCCTCCTGCTCTCCGGCCCAGCCCGAGGGGCCCTCCTGCTCCCCGGCCCAGCCCGAGGGGCCCTCCTGCTCCCCGGCCCAGCCCGAGGGGCCCTCCTGCCCCCCGGCCCAGCCCGAGGGGCCCTCCTGTCCCCCGGCCCAGCCCGAGGGGCCCTCCTGTCCTCCGGCCCGGCTCGAGGGGTCCGTATGCCTGGCGCAGCTATCGGCTCCACCGAAGTGGGCGACGCCGAGGGTGGAGCAGGGTCCACGTCCTGCACCGGAGCCACCTCCAGGATAGGTGGGTTGGGGAGGGAGGGTGTAGCACAGTGCCGTCGTTGACGGCAGCCACCCTCCCATCCCTCCCTTATTGTTTAGGGGTTATTGTTTATGGGTTTTGTTGGGGATTTTGTTTGTTGGTGTTTTTTCGTTGTTAGGTGCATTCCGGGGTCTGCACCTTGAGGGGGGGGGGGTACTGTCACGTCCTGACCAACAGATGGAGCTGTTGTTGTAGTTTTGGGGTCAGGACGTGGCAGTCTTGTGTGTGTGATTGTTCTGTGTTGGTCTTGTGACTCCTGATCAGGAACAGCTGGGGATCGTTGTTCCTGATTGGGAGTCATATATGTAGGAGTATGTTTGTCACTTGGTTTTGTGGGTAGTTGTTTTTGCACTGCGTGTTGTGTGCCTGCAAAACTGTTCCTGTCTTATATATTGTTTGAAAATTGTTAAGTGGATGCTCTACTCCTTTATTTTAATTAAAGATGAGTATTCACATACCTGCTGCGCCTTGGTCCATTTTTACAGAAGACAGCCGTTACACACACCAATAAACTACTGTTACAAACACACACCTGTAAACTACTGTTACAAACACGCACCTATAAAGTCCTGCCTCAAACACACACCTGTTAACTACTGTTCCAAACACACACGTTACAAACACACACCTTTAAACTACTCTCACAAACACACACCTGTCAAATACTGTTACAAACACTATAAACACCTGTTGCAAACACACACCTGTAAATACTGTTACAAACATAAACCTGTTACAAACTATTGTTACAAACTGCATGAGGAGATAGATACTGTGTTCCCCAACAAGGTAACCCCCACACCATGAGATTAATTTTGAGAAAAGTAAGCTAACTAGGTATATCTAACTAGCTAGGTATAACTAACTAGCTAGCTACTAGTACTAGCTATGTGATGATGGCTCCGGAGAGTATGGCTGCCGTTTTATGGGCTCTTAACCAACCGTGCTATTTCACGTTGTTTTGTAACTTATAATGTCGCTGCTACCGTCTCTTATGACCGAAAAGAGCCTCTGGACATCAGGATTACTCACCTTGAACTGGATGAATAATTTTTCTTTAATAAGTTGGACGAGAGGGATTTACTTACTCCAGACACTTGAACAGACCCTCATCCCCATCATTCGTAGGAGACAAATACGGAGGTATCGCGAAAGGAGATCGGGGTGCCTTGTGAGGATTCGGCGACGAGTGGCTAATTTGCCTTTGCCATCGGTATGATTTGCAAATGTATAATTGCCGGATATTAAAGTGGACAAACTACAAGCATGTATATCCTACCAATAGGACATTCAAAACTGTAATGTCTTATGTTTAACCGAGTTGTGGCTGAACGATGACAATAACATACAGCTGGTGGGTTATACACTGTATTGACAGGATAGAACAGGAGCCTCTGGTAAGACAAGGGGTAGTGGTCTATGTATATTTGTAAACAACAGCTGGTGCATGATATCTAAGGAAGTCTTGAGGTTTTGCTCGCCTGAGGTAGAGTATCTCATGATAAGCTGTAGACCACACTATTTACCAAGAGAGTTTTCATCTATATTCTTCGTAGCTGTCTATTTACTAGCACAAACCGATGCTGGCACACTAAGACTGCACTCAATGAGCTGTATACTGCCATAAGCAAACAGGAAAACGCTCATCCAGAGGCGGCGCTCCTAGTGGCTGGGGACTTTAATGCAGGAAAACTTACAGCAGGAAGCACCAGTGAATCGGTCAATAGAAAAGTTGTCGGATGAAGCAAATGCCAAGCTACAGGACTGTTTTGCTAGCACAGACTGGAATATGTTCCGGGATTCTTCCGATGGCATTAGGAGGACACCACATCAGTCACTGGCTTCATCAATCAGTGCATCGATGACGTCGTCCCCACAGTGACCGTAAGTACATAACCCAACCAGAAAACATGGATTACAGTCAGCATCCGCACTGAGCTAAAGGCTAGAGTTGACGCTTTCAGGGAGTGGGACTCTAACCCGGAAGATAATTGGAAATCCCGCTATGCCCTCCGAGGAACCATCAAACAGGCAAAGCATCAATACAGGACTAAGATCAAATCGTACTACACCATCTCTGACGCTCGTCGGATGTGGCAGGGCTTGCAAACCATTAAAGACTACAAGGGGATGCACAGCTGAGAGCTGCCCAGTGACACAAGCCTACCAGACGAGCTAAACTACTTCTATGCTCGCGTCGAGGCAAATAACACTGAAACATGCATGAGAGCACCAGCTGTTCCACAAGACTGTGTGATCACGCTCTCCACAGCCGATGTGAGTAAGACCTTCACAAGGCCGCTGGGCCAAACAGATTACTAGAACGTGTACTACGAGCTGACCAACTGGCAAGTGTCTTCACTGACATTTTCAACCTCTCCCTGTCCTAGTCTGTAATACCAACATGTTTAAGCAGACCACCATAGTCCCTGTGCCCAAGAACACTAAGGTAACCTCCCTAAACGACTACTGACCCATAGCACTCACGTCTGTTGCCATGAAGTGCTTTGAAAGGCTGGTCATGGCTCACATCAACACCATCATCCCAGAAACCCTAGACCCACTCCAATTCGCATACCGCCCCAACAGATCAACAGATGATGCAAATTCCATTGCACTCCACACCGTCCTTTCCCACCTGGACAAAAGGAACACCTACGTGAGAGTGCTATTCATTGACTACAGCTCAGGGTTCAACACCATAGCGCCCTCAAATCAATAAGCTAAGGACCCTGGGACGAAACACCTCCCTCTGCAACTGGATCCTGGACTTGCTGACGAGCCACCCCCTGGTGGTAAGGGTAGGTAACAACACATGCGCCATGCTGATCCTTAACACTTGGGCCCCTCAGGGGTGCGTGCTCAGTCCCCTCCTGTACTCCCTGTTCACTCAAGGCTGCATGGCCAGGCATGACTTCAACACCATCATTACATTTGCTGATGACACAACAGTGGTAGGCCTGATCAACGACGAGACAGCCTAAAGGGAGGAGGTCAGAGACATGGCCGTGTGGTGCCAGGACAACAACCTCTCCCTCAACGTGATCAAGACAAAGGAGATGTTTGTGGACTACAGGAAAAAGAGGACCGAGCACGCCCCCATTCTTATCGCCGGTGTCACGTCCTGACCAGTAAAGGGGTTATTTGTTATTATAGTTTGGTCAGGACGTGGCAGGGGGTATTTGTTTTATATGGTTTTGAGTGTGTGTTTATGTAGAGGGGCGTTTTATTTATGTTTCCAGGGTTTTTGGTTTAGTTCTATGTTGTACTTTTCTATGTCTGTTTCTAGGGTGTTTATTTCTATGTTTAGTATTTGGGATTGGGGCCTTCAATTGGAGGCAGCTGGTTATTGTTGCCTCTGATTGAAGGTCCTATAATTAGGAGTTTGTTTGTTTTGGGGATTGTGGGAGATTGTTCTTTGTACTGCTGTGTGAGCCTACAAGGCTGTTTGTCGTCCGTTCATCGTTTTCTTGTTTTGTTTCGTGTTAAATAAAATGAGCATTCACATACCCGCTGCGCCTTGGTCCATCCATTACGACGACCGTGACACCCGGCGCTGCAGTGGAGCAGTTTGAGAGCTTCAAACTCCTTGGTGTCCACATCATCAACAAACTAACATGGTCCAAGCACACCAAGACAGTCGTGAAGGGGGCACGACAAAACCTATTCCCCCTCAGGACACTGAAAAGATTTGGCATGGGTCCTCAGATCCTCAAAAGGTTCTACAGCTGCACCATCGAGAGCATCCTGACTGGTTGCATCACTGCCTTTTATGGCAACTGCTCAGCCTCTGACCGCAAGGCAGTACAGAGGGTAGTGCAAATGGCCCAGTACATCACTGGGGCCAAGCTTCCTGCCATCCAGGACCTCTATACCAGGCGGTGTCAGAGGAAGGCCCTAAAAATTGTCAAAGACTCCAGCCACCCTAGTCATAGACTGTTCTCTCTGCTACCACATGGCAAGCGGTACCGGAGCGCCAAGTCTAGGTCCAAGAGGCTTCTAAACAGCTTCTAACCCTAAGCCATAAGACTCCTGAACATCTAGTCAAATGGCTCTCACCCCTCTTTACACCACTGCTACTCTCTGTTATCATCTATGCATAGTCACTTGAATAACTCTACCGTCATGTACATACCACCTCAAATAACCGGTGCCCCCGCACATTGACTCTGTATAGGTAACCCCCTGTATATAGTCTCACTATTGTTATTTCACTGCTGCTCTTTAATTACTTGTTACTTTTATCTCTTATTCTTATCTGTGTATTTTGAAACTGCATTGTTGGTTAGGGGCTCGTAAGTAAGCATTTCACTGTAAGGTCTAACCCTGTTGTATTGGGCGCATGTGACTAATACAATTTGATTTGATTTCCGTTAGGGAACACCTACTCTGTGAGGTTAATTAATATGTGCATTGACTCAATTCGCCCTTGCACTCATCCTAAACAACCCCATTTTTTTGTAACTTTGGCAAAGGCTAAACTCGACAACAGATTCTAGTTTGGGAAACAGAAAACCAACTGAGATAAAATGTTTCATCAATGAGAATCTCGCTCCGTCTTCTCCCACTGACGGCCATGGACTTCCTCTCATCACCATATTTGGCGGGAGTGGAAATACCAACCGGATGCTTCAGATTTATTTATCCGGTGAAACATCTGGCTCGTTGTTCTATCTGTGATTTACTTTTGTGTATGGAAAATGCTGTGTTGTTACTGTTGGCACGGCACCAGGACTGACGATTACAGCTGAGTGGCTGTGAGGGTCAGGCGGAGTTAACGTGCGTGTGTGTGTGTGTGTGCGCGCACGCGAGTCTCCTAATGTAACAAGGAAGTGAGTTAGCTTGTTATTGTGTTTTTGATTTTAACCATCCTTTCGAACAAAGTAAATATCCAGATGAACACTTTTCCACATCCAGATTTCAAATGTCATATTATGTCTACACACAGTGGTGTAATGATGTGCAAATAGTTGAAGTACAAAAGGGAGAATAAATATCCCTACTTCGCATTGACCTCTCACACAGTGTCCCTCCTATCTCCTTATTGCGTGTTTGTCGTGAACAACATTTGCCTGCCTGAGCAACAATAGTAGAATCGGTGGTTTGGTTTTCAAAATAAAAGTTACCAATTGAAACTGATGCAAACGGATACAAATGGAATCACGCTACATTTGGACGAGATAATTTGAAAACAAGGTTGGAATAATGTTATATAAGTTCAACAAAAGATAATAATTAGTTAATTTGACACCAAATAAAATCTGATAAAATTGCACTGTAGATGTATAGTCTTCAGGACTGCAACATACCTTCAATGTACAGCCTTATGGATCTTGGGTTCATGACATGGGGTACAGCCTTATGGATCTTGGGTTCATGACATGGGGAACCAACCTAGTAATTGACACCGACGGATTACAATTATGAAGAGTTTACACAAAAATTAGCATTGTAGCTCTTATTGAGGGACTTTAACTGTGGGAAATCACCTCACAATTCAGCCTATAGTGCCTATTGAACATTTATATTGCAATGTACAGGGCTCCCGAGTGGCACAGTGGTCTATGGCACTGCATCTCAGTGCAAAAGGCGTCACTAAAGTCCCTGATTTGAATGTGGGCTGTCCCATAGGGTGGCACACAATTGGCCCAGCATCGTCTGGGTTTGGCCGGGGTAGGCCGTCATTGTAAATAAGAATTTGTTCTTAACTGACTTACCTAGGTAAATAAAGGTTAAATGTTATTCTTTTTTAAATAAACTTATGGAATTGTGAGGTGATTTCCTACAGTTAAAGTCCTGCAATAAGAGCTACGATGCTAATACTTGTGTAAACTCTTCACATTTCATGGACCCAAGATCCAGAGGTAACGCTGTAAAGTAAAATAGATGTCCCAAAGCAATTATAATACAGCCACAGTGCGACTTCAACTATTTTTTGCGTCAAATGAACTACTTATTGTCTTTTTTTAATTCATATAACAACATTCTAACCCTGTTCAGCATTATCTTGTCCAAATATGGCATTATATCCACTATTTTTATCCGTTTGCATCAGTTACAGTATGGGACTTTTATTTTGAAGTCGAACCGCAAATTCCATTGTGGCTCATACTTATTCTAGCTACCATCACAGATGTGCTTTTCCGACGGGATACAATAACCACTTGTAACCTGCACGGTCTCAAACAGAGTACGGAGAAGAGCAACGGTCGGTAGTTGAGATCTGCCGCGTGCACAGAAGAACCACACTAGAACCGGACAGACTCAAAACTTGTCAGACCATTAGACAAGTGAACTCAAACGAACCTGAGAGAAAACGGAGCCTTTGTTTTCAGAAGCGGCAGTGAGCCAAACCGGAGGAAAGATGATGAGTTTTCTGCCATACTTCTCCGCTGAGACGTGGACCCTCCTAGCCCTCCTCATCACCCTAATAGTAGTGTAAGGACTTACATCAAATCAAATGTTATTTGTCACATTTATCGTAGTTAACCGGTGTAGACTAGCAGTGAAATGCTTAGTTAGTGGTCCTTTTCCAACAATGCAAGATAATATATATATGTTGTATACTTCTGTAGAACATATTACTAGTTAACTTGTGTGTACAGGTACGGGTACTGGCCCTATGGTGTTTTCACTAAGATGGGTGTCCCTGGTCCCAAACCCCTACCTTACTTTGGCACAATGATGGAGTATAAAAAGGTTAGTACCCATACAGAATAAACATCTCTCTCATATTTTAAACAATAGTGTTATTTTTCTCCCATGTAAAACAAAACATTGAGAAAGAAAAAGAGGACTAGCCGGTTGTTTGAACAATAGATAAATAAAAGGTGAAATGAGACATGATCAGTCTAGAAGTTGTGTTGCTTGACTCTGAGGACCATAGAAAATAACAAACCCTCCTCAACCCTCACCTGTTTCAGGTGTGTTCTCTGTTCAGGTGTAAGACACACCTACATGACCAGGCATGAATCAGCAGTTTCTTTTTTTCTATCTCTCTGTGTGCAGGGTTTCACTAACTTTGACACAGAGTGCTTTCAGAAGTACGGGAGAATCTGGGGGTGAGTTCAGTTGGCTGTACCGTACTAGGATGACTCACAACTGTACTATGTTCTTTCAATGAATCACCTGCTCGAGCTGTCATGTGACCATGAGGAATAGTATTAGTAATGTCAACCAAAACCAGAATAATGTTTTCTATGTAATTTTCTAAGAGGTGGTTAATAAATGTGTGGGTTTCCAGTGTTGGGTAGGTTACTTTCTAAATGTAATCCGTTACAGTTACTAGTTTTACCTGTCCAACATTACCCCAAACTCAGTAACGTAATCGGATTACATTCAGTTACTTTAGATGACTTTCCCTTTAACCCTTTCTCCTATGCTGAGTCTGCTCCTACACACCTGGACAGCCAATACAGAACCTTAGTGATTCCTGTTCTTCCTCACTTCATCTGACCTGACCTCTGCCCCAAAGTGCTCACTCCTCCCCAACTCACGGCTGTTATGTTGTCTTGTACCAGACGGGTGTCTATCCTCCTCTCATAGGATCCATGACAAAAACATATCCTGACATAATGTAATCATGATAAATTCCCCTCTCTCCCTCAGTGACAGGAATAAGTATATTTCATGATTTCATAAGTCAAGAAATCAGAACCTAACACTACTATATATAATAATAGGATTAAACAAACTTAAACTTGTGGCTCTTTTCAATGCTGATTTGAATGTCATTGAGAAAACAGAAGTGTCAAAGATATTTTTTCACAAACATCTTTTCTGAATTTAAAGTAATCCTCAAAGTAATAGTTTAAAAAAAATCTAGTTTAAAAAAAATATCTGTAATCTGATTACAATATTTTTTTGCTGGTAATGTAACAGATTACAGTTACCGTTTAAAAAAAGATCCCTTACATGTAATCCGTTACTCCCCAACCATGTGTGTTTCTCCTCTGTGAAGGATCTATGATGGGAGGCAGCCTGTTCTGTGTACCATGTAGGTGTATATATAGTGGTTAAAGCCAGGTATGTTTCTCCTCTGTGAAGGATCTATGATGGGAGGCAGCCTGTTCTGTGTACCATGTAGGTGAATATATAGTGGTTAAAGCCAGGTGTGTTTCTCCTCTGTTAAGGATCTATGATGTGAGGCAGCCTGTTCTGTGTATCATGTAGGTGTATATATAGTGGTTAAAGCCAGGTATGTTTCTCCTCTGTGAAGGATCTATGATGGGAGGCAGTCTGTTCTGTGTACCATGTAGATGTATATATAGTGGTTAAACCAGGTATGTTTCTCCTCTGTGAAGGATCTATGATGGGAGGCAGTCTGTTCTGTGTACCATGTAGGTGTATATAGTGCATTCGGAAAGTATTCAGACCCCTTCACTTTTTCCACATTTTGTTATGTTACAGCCTTATTCTAAAATGGATTAAATCGTTTTCCCCTCTCATCAATCTACTCACAATACCCCATAATGACAAAGCAAAAACAGATTTTTATACATTTTTGCAAATGTATAAAAACCCCCCCAGAAATATCACATTTACACTATTAGTATTCAGACCCTTTACGCAGCACTTTGTTGATGCACTTTTGACAGCAATTACAGCCTCAAGTCTTCTTGGGTATGATGCTACAAGCTTGGCACACCTGTATTTGGGGAGTTTCTCCCATTCTTCTCTGCAGATCCTCTCAAGCCCTGTCAGGTTGAATGGGGAGCGTCGCTGCACAGCTATTTTCAGGTCTCTCCAGAGATGTTCGATTGGCCACTCTACCATTAAAGGCCTGATGGATGGTGGGCTGCAGAGATGGTTGTCCTTCTTGAAGGTTCTCCCATCTCCACAGAGGGACCCTAGAACTCTGTCAGAGTGACCATCGGGTTCTTGGTTACCTCCCTGACTAAAGCCCTTCTCCCCCGATTGCTCAGTTTGGCTGGACGGCCAGCTCTAGGAAGAGTCTTGGTGGTTCCAAACTTATTTTATTTAAGAATGATGGAGGCCACTGTGTTCTCGGGGACCTTCAATGCTGCAGACATGTTTTGGTACCATTCCCCAGATCTTTGCCTCGACACAATCCTGTCTCGGAGCTCTACAGACAATTCCTTCAACCTCATCACTTGGTTTTTGCTCTGACGTGCGCTGTCAACTGCGGGACCTTATATAGACAGGTGTGTGCCTTTCCAAATCATGTCCAATCAATTGAATTTACCACAGGTGGACTCCAATCAAGTTGTAGATCAATGGAAACAGAATGCACTTGAGCTCAATTTGGAGTCGCATAGCAAAGGGTCTGAATACTTATGTAAATAAGGTTAAAAGCCGTTTTCGCTTCTCGTTATGCGGTATTGTGTGTAGATTTATGAGTTTTTAAAATGTATTTAATCAATATTAGAATAGGGCTGTAATTTAACA
Organism: Salmo salar; assembly: GCF_965601325.2. Taxonomy (NCBI): domain Eukaryota; kingdom Metazoa; phylum Chordata; class Actinopteri; order Salmoniformes; family Salmonidae; genus Salmo; species Salmo salar. Next base: position 5,915,409 of record NC_138302.1, on the reverse strand, counting down.
AAATGCCTCTGTGAAGGATCTATGATGGGAGGCAGCCTGTTCTGTGTATCATGGACAAAAGCATGATCAAGACCATCCTGATTAAAGAGTGTTACAACATCTTCACCAACCGCAGGGTGAGACACACACACACACACACACACACACACACCACCACACACACACACACACACACACACACACACACACACACACACACACACACACACACACACACACACACACACACACACACACACACACACACATACACATCCCCTAATAATAATCTCAATAATAATAATCTTAACATTATTACTGATATTATTAATACATTATTTGTGTTTCAGAAATTAATTCTGAATGGCGAGCTGTTTGATAATTATTACAACTGTCCTCCATGATTTAGAACTTCCATCTGAACGGCGAGCTGTTTGATGCGGTGTCCGTTGCCGAGGACGATACATGGAGACGGATCCGCAGTGTCCTCTCACCTTCCTTTACCTCTGGACGACTAAAAGAGGTAGAACCATCCCTCCATCTCTCCCTTTCTATGCTTTATCAACTTGTTATAAACTCTTTATAGCTTGTTATAAACTCTTCATAAACTCATTATAGCTTGTTATAAACTCTATATAAACTCATTATAGCTTGTTAGAAACTCTATATAAACTCATTATAGCTTGTTAGAAACTCTTTACTAACTCATTATAGCTTGTTAGAAACTCTTTATAAACTCTTTATATCTTGTTATAAACTCTTTATAAACTCTTTATAGCTTGTTATAAACTCTATATAAACTCATTATAGCTTGTTATAAACTCTATATAAACTCATTATAGCTTGTTATAAACTCTATATAAACTCATTATAGCTTGTTAGAATCTCTGTAAACTCATTATAGCTTGTTATAAACTCTTTATAAAGTTATTATAGATACCTTATTTACATTATTATTCAAAGGTGGAGTCATGCGTCCTCTGAAACATGACCCGCCTGACCACCTACTTCCTGTTTTACCTGGATGTCAGCATCACTAATGTGAAACATCGTTCGACTGATAACCCAAGTCAGTTTGCAGGCGCCCGGCCTTGTCACAAGAAGTCGCTAGAGCACGATAGGCTAATTGTGTGCCATCCTATGGGGTTCACGGTCACGGTCGGTTGTGACACAGCCTGGGATCGAACACCAGGCTGTGCAGTGCTTTTCACCGCTGCACCACCCAGGACCCCTATCTTCTTCATTCTAATGAAATGCTTGAATCATAATATAGGACTAGAATTAGATGCAGATGGCTTTCACTTCTCTTCACGAAGATTTAATGGTTATATGGGTCTGAATAAATAACTGCTATAGTCTACCACCATCTGAATGGTTATGGGTCTGAATAAATAACTGCTATAGTCTACCACCATCTGAATGGTTATGGGTCTGAATAAATAACTGCTATAGTCTACCACCATCTGAATGGTTATGGGTCTGAATAAATAACTGCTATAGTCTACCACCATTGTGCGTTCACTCTTTCAAACTACCCGTGATTTCTATTGGCTGCTCTATTTAGCATTCAGCAAACAAGAGCTTGCATCCCTCTTCGATTAGTCTATTTGTATAGGAAATGCAACAACAACAACAATGTCCAGCAAGCTATTCTAGTCTAGATTTTCCTGAATGGGAATCCAAGAGCTAAGGAGCATAATTTACTGGTGTCTCTTAGTTATTTATCCCAGGAAAAGGGAGTGGTTTTGTGCGGTAACTCTCGGCCATTCAACCCTAATCATGAAGCAGCACTCTGTATCTCTCTCTCTCTTTCTCTCTCTCTCTCTCTATATATATATAGATGTTTGGTATCATGAAGCGGCACTCTGCTAACCTGCTGAACGGAATGAAGAAGCAGGCAGATAAAGACCAGACCATCGAAGTGAAGGAGTGAGTCCTGACCTCTAACCTCTTACCTCTGACATTTCACCTTACAGCTCTGAGTCTTAATTGTAATACACATACATACAGTGGCAAGAATAAGTATGTGAACCCTTTGAAATTCCCTGGATTTCTGCATAAATGGTCATCAAATTTGATCTGATCTCCATCTAAGTCACAACAAGACAAAGTGTGCTTAAACTAATAACACACAAACAATTATACGTTTTCATGTCTTTATTGAACACACCGTGTAAACATTCACAGTGCAGAGTGGGAAAAGTATGTGAACCCTTAGATTTAATAACTGATTGACCCTCCTTTTGCAGCAATAACCTCAACCAAACGTTTTCTGTAGTTGTGGATCAGACCTGCACAATGATCAGGAGGAATTTTGGACCATTCCTCTTTACAAAACTGTTTCAGTTCAGCAATATTCTTGTGAAGTCTGGTGTGAACCACTCTCTTGAGGTCCTGCCACAGCATCTTAATCGGGTTGAGGTCAGGACTCTGACTGGGCCACTCCAGAAGGCGTATTTTCTTCTCTTGAAGCCATTCTGTTGTTGATTTACTTCTGCGTTTTGTGTCGTTGTCCTGTTGCATCACGCAACTTCTGTTGAGCTTCAATTGGCGGACAGATAGCCTTCCATTCTCCTGCAAAAAGTATTGATGAACTTGGAAATATATTTTTCCGTTGATGATAGCAAGCTGTCAAGGCCCTGAGGCAGGAAAGCAGCCCCAAACAATGATGCTCCCTCCACCATACTTTACAGTTGGGAAGAGATTTTTATGTTGGTGTGCTGTGCCTTTATTTCTCCGCACATAGTGTTGTGTGTTCCTTCCAAACAACTCAACTGTAGTTTCATCTGTCCACAAGAAGCATTGGCTTCTTCTGTGGTGTCCTCCCATGAACATTATTCTTGTTTATTGTTTTACGTATTGTAGACTCATCAACAGAGATGTTAGCATGTTCCAGAGGTTTCTGTAAGTCTTTAGCTGACACTCTAGGATTCTTCTTAACATCATTGAGCATTCTGCACTGTGCTCTTGCAGTCATCTTTGCAGGATGGCCACTCCTAGGGAGAGTAGCAACAGTGCTGAACTTTCTCCATTTATAGACAATTTGTCTTACCGTGGACTGATGAACATCAAGGCTTTTAGAGATACTTTTGTAACCCTTTCCAGCTTTATGCAAGTCAACAATTCTTCATCTTAGGTCTTCTGAGATCTCTTCTGTTCGAGGCATGGTTCACGTAAGGCAATGCTTCTTGTGAATAGCAAAGTCAAATTTTGTGAGTGTTTTTTATAGGGCAGGGCAGCTCAAACCAACATCTCCAATCTCGTCTCATTGATTGGACTACAGGTTAGCTGACTCCTGATTCCAATTAGTTTTTGGAAAAGTCATTAGCCTAGGGGTTCACATACTTTTTCCAAACTACACTGTGAATGTTTAAATGATGTATTCAATATAGACAAGAAAAATACAATACTTTGTGTTATTAGTTTAAGCACACTGTGTTTGTCTACTGTTGTGACTAAGATGAAAATCAGATCAAATTTTATAACAAATTTATTCAGAAATACAGGTAATTCCAAAGGGTTCACATACTTTGTCTTGCCACTGTTGTTGTGTGGTCAGTAGATGTGTGGTCAGTAGATGTGTGGTTGTGGTCAGTAGTTGTGTGGTTGTGGTCAGTAGTTGTGGTCAATAATTGTGTGGTCAGTAGTTGTGTGGGCAGTAGTTGTGTTCAGTAGTTGAGGTCAATAGTTGTGTGATCAGTAGTTGTGTTCAGTAGTTGAGGTCAGTAGTTGTGGTCAATAGTTGTGTGATCAGTAGTTGTGTTCAGTAGTTGAGGTCAGTAGTTGTGGTCAGTAACTGTGTGGTTGTGGTCTATAGTTGTGTGGTTGTGGTCAATAGTTTTGTGGTTGTGGTCAGTTGTTGTGTGGTCAGTAGTTGTGTGATTGTGGTCAATAGTTGTGTGGTTGTGGTCAATAGTTGTGTGGTCAGTAGTTGTGTGGTCAGTAGTTGTGTGGTTGTGGTCAGTAGTTGTGGTCAGTAGTTGTGTGGTTGTGGTCAGTATTTGGGTGGTCAGTAGTTGTGAGGTCAGTAGCTGTGTGGTGTGTAATTGTGGTTGTCTTGCAGGTTCTTCGGGCCCTACAGTATGGACGTGGTCACCAGCACAGCCTTCAGTGTGGACATTGACTCTCTGAACAACCCTTCAGACCCCTTCGTTTCCAACGTCAAGAAGATGCTCAAGTTTGACCTGTTCAACCCACTGTTCCTCCTAGTCGGTGAGACCGTACACGCACACATGCGCAGACACACAGGACGCAAAGTTGTAGTTTTTAATCCTATAAAGTTATATACCTCTGTATAAGAAGGATATAAAGTCTGACCCTGGGAATTATAGGCCTGTATCTATCCTCTGTGTAACATCAAAGATCCTGGAGAGAGTTGTACATGAGCAAATGTGTGAATATTTTAACAAAAAAAGGTATGATCTTCTGTTGGGTTTTAGAAAAACATACTCCACTGATTCATGTCTACTTTACTTGACTGACTTCATCAGGAAAGAGATTGATGAGGGAAATCTGTGTGGAATGGTACTGCTTGACCTACAGAAGGACTTTGATATAGTTAACCACTGTCTCCTAATCTCCAAACTGGAGGCACTGGGGTTAAGCAGTATCCCTCTAGGCTTGGTAAAGTCCTATTTATCAGGAAGGGAGCAAGTAGTAGAGGTTAATGGTTCACTGTCTCAGGCAAAACCAATGAGTTGTGGCGTTCCGCAGGGGAGCATGCTTGGGCCTCTGCTGTTTTAATTGTATATTAATGATATGAAAGATGCTTGTTCTTGCCGTCTTTTTCTTTATGCGGATGACTACACTTCTGGTGTCTCACAAAAGTAAAACTATGTTGGAGAGCATATTTAGCACAGAGCTTACTAACATTAGAAAATGGCTTGGAGATATTAAGCTATTTCTGCGCTTAGGGAAAACTGAAGCAAATATTTTTGGATCCAGACCTAAATTGAGTAGGTCCTCTAAAATCAGAGTGGAGTTAGGGGGTCAGGTGCTGACTACTAAAACCTCTGTTAGCTACTTGGGATGTATCCTTGATGGAAGCTTGGGAGGTGTGAGCATGGCCAATAAAGTGCTAGGGAAGGTTAATGCCAGGACTAAGTTTTTGGCTAGAAAGTCTAAGCTGCTTGATAAGGACTCCATGAAAGTGCTAGCTACTGCCCTCATTCAATGCCATTTTGACTATGCTAGTACTTCCTGGTTTGGGGGCTTATCCAAACTTATGAAGGGGAAGCTCCAGATAGCCCAGAATAAGCTGATTAGGGTAGTATTGAAGGTGAGCACTTACTCACATAGTCAGGAGCTGCTTTCAGGAACTCAACTGGCTGCCTGTTTAGGCTAGGGTGTCCCAGATTAGACTAGGTTTGGTTTACAGGAGTATTTATGGTCCTGCGCCCAGATATCTAACTGATTACTTTCCTCGTGTTAGGGATGCACACAATCACAGCACCAGATCAGGTGTTGCTGATGTGTGCTTATACAGGTTCAGGAGTAATGCTGGGAAAGGTACTTTCTTGTGTACTGGAGCCTCAGAATGGAATGAGTTGCCTCTGCCCATAAAAACAACATCCTCTCTGGGCAGCTTTAAAAATAAAAATATGTTTGATGTCCTCTGTGCCCATATGAATAACCCCTATGATGTAACTGGAATGATGAGATAGATGCTCTTCTTCTCTGTTTTTGTATTAAAATATCACTGCCATACTGTGCTTAACTGTGTTCGATCTTGTCTAGCCATCATGTCTCAAGAGGACCACAATGGAAATAAGTCCCAGACTTTGCCTGTTATTCTCCATGATTTAACAATGGAAATAAGACCCAGAATTTATTGTCTGTTATCCTCCATGATTTAACAATGGAAATAAGTCCCAGACTTTAGTGTGTGTTATCCTCCATGATCTAACAATGGAAATAAGTCCCAGACTTTATTGTGTGTTATCCTCCATGATCTAACAATGGAAATAAGTCCCACAATTTATTGTGTGTTATCCTCCATGATCTAACAATGGAAATAAGTCCCAGACTTTATTGTGTGTTATCCTCCATGATTTAACAATGGAAATAAGTCCCAGAATTTATTGTGTGTTATCCTCCATGATCTAACAATGGAAATAAGTCCCAGACTTTATTGTGTGTTATCCTCCATGATTTAACAATGGAAATAAGTCCCAGACTTTATTGTGTGTTATCCTCCATGATCTAACAATGGAAATAAGTCCCAGAATTTATTGTGTGTTAATCTCCATGATTTAACTCATGTTCATGTATGGCTTTTTAAAGTTTTATATGTGCTTGTTTTTTTAAATGGTCAAATTAGTAAACTAAAACTTTCTGTAAAACGTTCCTCTCCTCTCCTTCTCCAGCTTTGTTTCCGGTCACAGGTCCTATCTTGGAGAAGATGAAGTTTTCTTTCTTCCCGACTGCGGTGACAGACTTCTTTTATGCCTCGCTGGCTAAGATCAAATCTGGACGTGACACTGGGAACTCAACTGTAAACATGTTTTATATTTGATTGTTATGTTGATATTTTCATCTGAACATTTGTATTTGTATTGTAATATTCTGTATTTATTTATTATATAACTATGTAACTATGTAATATAACTAGTGATGGGGACCAATATGGAACGTCCATATCGATATCATGTTGGAATTTAAAAACACTATTATTGGGACCCAAATATCTACATTCATATTAGAATCTGTTTGTCTTGGTTGTGATTGGACGAAATCCATTAGAATCTGTTTGTGTTGGTTGTGATTGGTCCAGATACAGTGGAATCTGTTTGTATTGGTTGTGACTGGACGAATTTGACCTCATGTCTATCTGCTTCCAGAGTCGGGTGGATTTCTTACAGCTGATGATCGACTCTCAGAAAGGCAACGACACAAAGACAGGAGAGGAGCAGACTAAAGGTACCTGCCGAACAAACACCTGTAAACTACTGTTACAAACACACACCTGTAAACTACTGTTACAAACACACACCTGGAAACTATTCTCTCTCTCTTCTCTCTCTCTCTCTCTCTCTCTCTCTCTCTCTTCTCCCTTCCTCTCCTCTCTCTCTCCCTCCACAGGACTGACTGATCATGAGATCTTGTCTCAGGCCATGATCTTCATCTTCGCCGGCTACGAGACCAGCAGCAGTACTATGAGTTTCCTGGCCTATAACCTGGCAACCAACCCCCATGTCATGGCCAAACTGCAGGAGGAGATAGATACTGTATTCCCCAACAAGGTAACCCCCATGTCATGACCAAACTGCAGGAGGAGATAGATACTGTATTCCCCAACAAGGTAACCCCCACACCATGACCAAACTGCAGGAGGAGATAGATACTGTGTTCCCCAACAAGGTAACCCCCATGTCATGACCAAACTGCAGGAGGAGATAGATACTGTATTCCCCAACAAGGTAACCCCCACACCATGACCAAACTGCAGGAGGAGATAGATACTGTATTCCCCAACAAGGTAACCCCCACACCATGACCAAACTGCAGGAGGAGATAGATACTGTGTTCCCCAACAAGGTAACCCCCACACCATGACCAAACTGCAGGAGGAGATAGATACTGTGTTCCCCAACAACGTAGCCCCCACACCATGACCAAACTGCAGGAGGAGATAGATACTGTGTTCCCCAACAAGGTAACCCCCACACCATGACCAAACTGCAGGAGGAGATAGATACTGTGTTCCCCAACAAGGTGACCCCCACACCATGACCAAACTGCCGGAGGAGGTAGATACTGTGTGGGTGCCAGATGTGGTGAGGTACTGATCTGTGTGTAACCCCGGTGCCAGATGTGGTAAGGAACTGATGTGTGTGTAACCCCGGTGCCAGATGTGGTGAGGTACTGATGTGTGTGTAACCCTGGTGCCAGATGTGGTGAGGTACTGATTTATATGTAACCCTGGTGCAGGCTCCAATCCAGTACGAAGCTCTGATGCAGATGGACTATTTGGACTGTGTGTTGAATGAGTCTCTGAGACTGTACCCCATCGCCCCACGACTGGAGAGGGTCGCCAAGAAGACGGTGGAGATTAACGGCATCGTCATCCCCAAAGACTGCATTGTCCTGGTTCCCACGTGGACCCTCCACCGTGACCCAGAGATCTGGTCAGACCCTGAGGAGTTCAAACCAGAGAGGTACTCGACCACACCGTAACACAACCTTAATACAACCACAGTACAACCATAACACAACCACAATACAACCATGACACAACCTTAATACAACCACAGTACAACCACAATACAACCATAACACAGCCACAATACAACCACAATGCAACCACAATCCAACCATAACACAACCTTAATACAACCACAGTACAACCACAGCACAACCATAACACAACCACAATACAAACACAAGAGCATTACTACATTTTGCTACAACGTACTACAGTGCTTCATAGTACTGCAGTGCAATGTATTATGTGTCTGAAACACAACCACAAATCAACTACAATACAACGTGTAATGTGTCTGAACCACAACCACAAATCAACAACAATACAATGTGTAATATGTCTGCCCTCTCCCTGTACAGGTTCAGTAAGGAGAACAAGGAGTCTATTGATCCGTACACGTACATGCCGTTTGGGGCAGGGCCCAGGAACTGTATCGGGATGCGTTTCGCCCTGATCATGATCAAACTGGCCATGGTCGAGATCCTCCAGAGTTTCACTTTCTCCGTCTGCGACGAGACCGAGGTGAGACGCTCACCTGAGCAGACAGAATATGACATCATCAAACATCAGTAGCATTCATAGATAGAGGCCGCAATTACCGAAGTACCTATTTTAACATGGTCACCACCTGTTTTACATTATCACCACCTGTTTTAACATGGTCACCACCTGTTTGAACATGGTCACCACCTGTTTTAACATGGTAAGTAGCTGTTTTACATGGTCAGCACCTGTTTTACATGGTCAACATCTGTTTTACATGGTCAACATCTGTTTTGACATGTTCAGCACCTGTTTTAACATGGTTAGCATCATTTTTAACATGGTCAGCACCTATTACATGGTCACCACCTGTTGTAACATGGTCAGCACCTGTTGTAACATGGTCACCACCTGTTTTAGCATGGTCAGCACCTTTTTTTAACATGGACCTGTTTTAACATGGTCACAATTTGTTTTAGCATGGTCATCACCCTTTTTTAACATGGTCACTGCCTGTTTCAACATGGTCACCACCTGTTTTAACATGGTCACCGCCGGTTTTAACATGGTCACCGCCTGTTTTATCATGGTCACCGCCTGTTTTAGCATGGTCACCGCCTGTTTTATCATGGTCACCGCCTGTTTTATCATGGTCACCGTCTGTTTTAACATGGTCACCACCTGTTTTAACATGGTCACCACCTGTTTTAACATGGTCACCTCCTGTTTTATCATGGTCACCTCCTGTTTTATCATGGTCACCACCTGTTTTAACATGGTCACCACCTGTTTTAACATGGTCACCTCCTGTTTTATCATGGTCACCTCCTGTTTTATCATGGTCACCACCTGTTTTAACATGGTCACCACCTGTTTTATCATGGTCACCTCCTGTTTTATCATGGTCACCTCCTGTTTTATCATGGTCACCTCCTGTTTTATCATGGTCCCTGTTTTATCATGGTCACCTCCTGTTTTATCATGGTCACCACCTGTTTTAACATGGTCACCACCTGTTTTATCATGGTCACCTCCTGTTTTATCATGGTCACCTCCTGTTTTATCATGGTCACCTCCTGTTTTATCATGGTCACCTCCTGTTTTATCATGGTCAGCTCCTGTTTTAACATGGTCACCGCCTGTTTTAACATGGTCTCTGCCTGTTTAATAACATGGTCAGCACCTGTTTTATAACATGGTCAGTTCCTTTTTTAACATGGTCACCACCTGTTGTAACATGGTTTGTTATTCTCTATAGATCCTTTTGGAGATGGACAACCAGGGTTCTGTTCTGTTTAGTTATTCTCTGTAGATCATGTTGGAGATGGACAACCAGGGTTCTGTTCTGTTATTTTATTCTCTATAGATCCCATTGGAGGTGGACAACCAGGGTTCTGTTCTGTTTAGTTATTCTCTGTAGATCATATTGGAGATGGGCAACCAGGGTTCTGTTCTGTTCTGTTATTCTCTATAGATCCCATTGGAGATGGACAACCAGGGTCTGCTGATGCCAAAACGACCAATCAAACTGAGGCTGGAGCCCCGTAGCAACACGCCTAGCAACACCACCGTCACCTCTCTTTAGTGTCCAACAACTTGACCGTATGCAGGAGCACCCTACCCTGGAGTACCCTTCTCTCTCTCTCTCTCTCTCTCTCTCTCGCTCTCTCTCTCTCTCTCTCTCTCCCCCCTCTCCCCCCCACACACAAAAGGGCTATACTACAGACAGAAATACTTTTCTGCATGCCCCCTCACCCCGCTAATGATCCTGGGCTGGTGTGGTTACATGTGGTCTACGGTTGTGAGGCCGGTTGGACGTACTGCCAAATTCTCTAAAACAACGTTGGAAGTGGCATATGGTAGAGAAATGAACATTAAATTAGCTCTGGTTGACATTCCTGCAGTCAGCATGCCAATTGCTGATTGTGGCATTGCAATATGTGTTGTGTAACAAAACTGCACATTTTAGAGTGGCCTTTGATTGTCCCCAGCACAAGGTGCACCTGTGTAATGATCATGCTGTTTAATCAGCTTCTTGATATGTCACACCTGTCAGGTGGATGGATTATCTTGACAAAGGATAAAATGCTCACTAACAGGGATGGAAACATTTGTGGACAAAATTTGAGAGTAATTGGCTTTTTGTGCGTATGGAACATTTCTGGGATCTTTTATTTCAGCTCCTGAAACATTTTTGTTCAAAAGCCTCCTATCTATCTATTGATCGATCGATCGATTGATCGGCTACTGAATATTCAGTCCTTATCCTAACCCTGCTATAGGCTACTGAATATTCAGTCCTTACCCTGCTTTAGGCTACTGAATATTCAGTCCTTATCCTAACCCTGCTATAGGCTACTGAATACTCAGTCCTAACCCTGCTATAGGCTACTGAATACTCAGTCCTGACCCTGCTATAGGCTACTGAATATTCAGGCTGGGATTCAATAGGCTACTTAATATGATAATTAGACTGCATTCACAATGAATGTTCAGTTCAATCATAAATTACCTTTAAAATGGCACATAGCTGACAAAGTGCTGGGATTGAATCCTGGTCTTAGTCTCATGCTTGGTTTGAGTAGGACTCAGAAACCCATTTCCACCAGATAAAAGAAAGATAGTAATACTATGGATGCATTAGGGGTACATGTCTTGTTAAAGTTAGACACCAGGAGGTATTAAATCCATGGCATGATGTCATGTCTGGATCCTGCACACTACTGGCTGGTGGCTGGAATTCTCCTAGAATGTAGAACTCTAGCTGGTGTTCTCTAGAACTGTACTCTAATTCTGTTCCTCTGGGTGTTCTGCTGTCCAGTCATTCCAAAATAGAATCTTTACTGTCTGTTGAAATGATCCCTGCAGCTGCTTTGCTTTAACTTTAATCATCACAAACCAATAAAAATCATCACACTAATGAACAAGGTCGTCTGTGTATTTATTAACGTTCATAAAACAAAACTTAAGACACAAACACAAACGAATATACATGAGAACAATCAGTATAGATTGATTTGTGTCATTTATCAAGACATACTGTATTTGTATTTTCATTCAGCTAGGCCTAAATGTAGTGTTACAACTTGGTCACCCACACACGTTTCTTTTCAGATCCCAATACCACCCTTGTGTAGCCGTTGGATGTAAATACACAGCCCTGGTAGCTCGCCAGGTCCCATTACAAACTATTAACCCACTTTCCACATTTTCCAGCTCTTGTACTTTCTGCATTTATAAACACAGTGCAGAGAATCTCTGGTCGCGAAGTTCACCTCCTTCACATAGAGCAAAGTTCACCTTCATATTCCAATACAAAACAAACAGTGATCAGCTCAAATTAAAAACATTTCTCGTTCTGACCCAGAACCAACGCCATATGTCACGTACATGTCTTCAGGTTCCTGGAACCGAGTATTAGCCCTCTCCCTTCCAAGGGCATAGTCTGTTTAGTACCTTTTTAGGAAAGAAAAAAATAAGAAAAACATTTTGAATCAGAAGATAATATTGCAGCTTATAATCAGTTGGAATACCAGGTTCACATCTTACGTCATACTTTTTTGCCATCTAGTTTAATATATTTTTATTGTAATCTATGGCATTATTTAGGATCCTTAAGACATAAGCTTCTACTATACTAAATAAAACAAATGATTAGAATAACAGTGTGGTTTCACATAAAACTATTTTGGAAATAGTGTGCCTTTAAAACGGAAGCAAACAGAACAAAACGTGGAGGGACATACCTGAATTTATCCCAATAGAAACTCTCATTTTTGAACTGTGTTCTTCCATTTAGTTCTTAAACGTTAAACGGTTTCCGTAATGAATATGCCCCTGCTCTCTCTGTGAATCATTCACCATCCCTCCCTGCTTTGCTTTCACCTCTCACACAGTCTCCCTCCTATCTCCTTATTGTGTGTGTGTTGTGAACAACATTTGCCTGATCATCAATAGTTGAATAAGCTGTTCGGGTTCAAAATAAAAGTTACCCATTGAAACTGATGCAAACGGATATAAATTGTGGAATCATGCCACAATTGGACAACATAATCAGTCTCTCCAGGTTTCCGAGATCGCATAATTCAATGCAAAATCAACCAATCAGTGCATATTATGTGAGAGCTCGCAATTTTGACCAAACCCGCACTTTTAGTGCATAAAAGGGTCCAATCATAAGCAGCTTCGTAATTGTGACCAATTGCTGCACTGTTACCGTGGAAAATGGCCCAATTTATTTTGTATTATGTATTCTGCTTAAAATCGTCCTAAAACTGAACACATATGACTTTTTATTGCTTTATATGAAATTACCGTGAAAAGAAACATCAGAAAATGTATCTCAGAATTTCAGAAAAGCTCTGCAAAATCAACCATTTTTGGCCACAAAAATCACATATAAATACTGCGAAATCCTGGAGGGACTGTATAATGATAAACAAGTTTGGAATATGTTATATAAATTCATAAAAAATACAATATTTAGTTAATTTGACACCACAAAACATATGTTAAAATTGCACTGTAGATGTATAGTCTTCAGGACTGCAACATACCTTCAATGTACAGCCTTATGGATCTTGGGTTCATGACACGGGGTACAGCCTTATGGATCTGGGGATCATGACGTGGGGTACAGCCTTATGGATCTTGGGTTCATGACATGGGGTACCAACCTACTCATTGACACCCACGGATTACAATTATGAGTTCACACAAATATTAGCATCGTAGCTCTTTTTGCGGGACTTTAACTGTGGGAAATCACCTCACAATTCAGCCTATAGTGCATATTGAACATTCATATTGCAATGTACAGGGCTCCCGAGTGGCACAGCGGTCTAAGGCACTGCATCTCAGTGCAAGAGGCGTCACTAAAGTCCCTGTTTCGAATGCAGGCTGTATCACATCCGGCCATGATTGGGAGTCCCATAGGGCGGTGCACAGTTGGCCCAGCGTCGTCGGGTTTGGCCGGGGTAGGCTGTCATTTTAAATAAGATTTTGCCTAGTTAAATAAAGGTTATGGAATTGTGAGGTGATTGCCCACAGTTAAAGTCCTGCAATAAGAGCTACGATGCTAATATTTGTGCAAACTCTTCACATTTCATGGACCCAAGATCCAGAGGTAACGCTGTACAGTAAAATAGAAGTATGTCCCAAATCAATTATAATACAGCCACAGTGCGACTTCAACACATTTTTGTTGTGTGTCAAATTACCTACTTATTGTCTTTTGTTTAATTCATATAACAACATTCTAACCTTGTTTAGCATGATCTAATCCAAATATGGCATTATTCCACTATATGTATCTGTTTGCATCAGTTTCAGTATGGAACTCTTATTTTGAAAGCAAACCCCAAATTCCATTGTGACATCATTATTCTAGCTACCATCACACATGTGCTTTTCCCACCTGATACAATAATAACTTGTAACCTGCACGGTCTCAGACAGAGTAGGGAGAAGAGCAACGGTCGGTAGTTGAGATCTGCCGCGTGCACAGAAGAACCACACTAGAACCTGACAGAGAAAACAACTCAAAACCTGTCAGACCATTAGACAAGTGAACCTGAACGAACCTGAGAGAAAACGGAGCCTTTGTTTTCAGAAGCGGCAGTGAGCCAAACCGGAGGAAAGATGATGAGTTTTCTGCCATCCTTCTCCGCTGAGACGTGGACCCTCCTAGCCCTCCTCATCACCCTAATAGTAGTGTAAGGACTTACATCAAATCAAATGTTATTTGTCACATTTATCGTAGTTAACCGGTGTAGACTAGCAGTGAAATGCTTAGTTAGGGGTCCTCTTCCAACAATGCAAGATAAGATATATATTTTTTATACTTCTGTAGAACATATTACTAGTTAACTTGTGTGTACAGGTACGGGTACTGGCCCTATGGTGTTTTCACTAAGATGAGTGTCCCTGGTCCCAAACCCCTACCTTACATTGGCACAATGATGGAGTATAAAAAGGTTAGTACACGTTCAGGATAAACATCTCTTTCATATTTTAAACAATTGTGTATTTTCCCCCCATGTAAAACAATACATTGAGAAGGAAAAAGAGGACTAGCCAGTTGTTTGAAAAATAGATAAATAAAAGGTGAAATGAGATATGATCAGTGTAGAAGTTGTGTTGCTTGACCCTGGGTACCATAGAAAATAACAAACCCTCCTCAACCCTCACCTGTTTCAGGTGTGTTCTCTGTTCAGGAGTAAGACACACCTACATGACCAGGCATGAATCAGCTGTTTTGTTTCTTTCTCTCTTTGTCTCTCTCGCTCTCTCTCTCTACCTCTCTCTATCTCTCTCTCTCTCTCTCTCTCTACCTCTCTGTCTCTCTATCTCTCTCTCTCTCTCTCTCTACCTCTCTGTCTCTCTGTGTGCAGGGTTTCACTAACTTTGACACAGAGTGCTTTCAGAAGTACGGGAGAATCTGGGGGTGAGTTCAGTTGGCTGTACCGTACTATTATGACTCACAACTGTACTAGGTTCTTTCAGTGAATCACCTGCTCGAGCTGTCATGTGACCATGAGGAATAGTATTAATTATATCAGCAACCAGAATAATGTTTTCTTTGTAGTTTTATATGAGGTGGTTAAATGTGTGTCTGTGTTTCTCCTCTGTGAAGGATCTATGATGGGAGGGAGTCTGTTCTGTGTATCATGTAGGATTGTAGGTGTACTCAGACCTCTTCACCTTTTCCACATTTTGTTACATTACAGCCTTATTCTAAAATGGATTTAATTGTTTTTTCCCCTCATCAATCTACACACACAATACCCCATAATGACAAATCAAAAACTGATTTTTAGATTTTTTTGCAAATATATAAAAAATGTCAAACTGAAATATTATATTTACATAAGTATTCAGTCCCTTTACTCTGTACTTTGTTGAAGCACTTTTGGCAGAAATTACAGCCTCGCGTCTTCTTGTGTATAATGGTACAAGCTTGGCACACCAATATTTGGGGAGTTTCTCCAATTCTTCTTTGCAGATCCGGTCTCTGGCTGGGCCACTCAAGGACATTCAGAGACTTGTCCCAAAGCCACTCCTGCGTTGTCTTGGCTGTGTGCTTAGGGTTGTTGTCATGCTGGAAGGTGAACCTTCACCCCAGTCTGAGGTCCTGAGAGCTCTTGAGCAAGTTTTCATCAAGGATCTCTCTGTACTTTTCTCCGTTCATCTGTCCCTCAATCCTGACTAGTCTGCCAGTCCCTGGCACTGAAAAACATCCCCACATCATGATGCTGCCACCACCATGCTTCACCGTAGGGATGGTGCCAGGTTTCCTCCAGTTTAATCTTGGTTTCGTCAGACCAGAGAACCTTGTTTCTCATGGTCTGAGAGTCTTTAGGTACCTTTTGGCAAACTCCATGCGGGCTGTAATTTACCACTTTACAGAGGAGTGGCTTCCGTCTGGCCACTACCATAAATGCCTGATTGGTGGAGTGCTGTAGAGATGTTTCTCCTCCTGGAAGGTTCTCCCATCTCCACAGAGGAACTCTGGAGCTCTGTCAGAGTGACCATCGGGTTCTTGGTCACCTCCCTGACCAAGGCCCTTCTCCCCTGATTGCTCAGTTTGGCTTGGTGGCAAGCTCTAGGAAGAGTCTTGGTGGTTCCAGATTTCTTTGATTAAAGAATGATGGAGGCCACTGTGTTCTTAGGGACCTTCAATGCTCCAGAAATGTTCCCCAGATCTGTGGCTCGACACAATCCTGTCTCTGAGCTCTATGGACAATTCCTTTGACCTCATGGCTTGGTTTTTGCTCTGACATGCACTGTCAAGTGTGGGACCTTATATCGACAGGTGTGTGCTTTTCCAAATAAGGTTCAATCAGTGGAATTTACCACAAGTGGACTCCAATCAAGTTGTAGACACATCTCAAGCATGATCAATGGAAACAGGATGCACCTGAGCTCAATTTGGAGTCTCATAGCAAAGGGTCTGAATACTTATGTAAATAAGGTTTTTCTGTTTTTCGCTTCTCATTATGGGGTATTGTGTGAAGATTTATGTGGGGTTTTATTTATTTAATCAATTTTAGAATAAGGCTGTGACTAACAAATTGCCTCTGTGAAAGATCTATGATGGCAGGCAGTCTGTTCTGTGTATCATGTAGGTGTATATATAGTGGTTAAAGCCAGGTGTGTGCTTCTCCTCTGTGAAGGATCTATGATGGGAGGCAGTCTGTTCTGTGTACCATGTAGGTGTATATATAGTGGTTAAAGCCAGGTGTGTTTCTCCTCTGTGAAGGATCTATGATGGGAGGCAGCCTGTTCTGTGTACCATGTAGGTGTATATATAGTGGTTAAAGCCAGGTGTGTTTCTCCTCTGTGAAGGATCTATGATGGGAGGCAGCCTGTTCTGTGTACCATGTAGGTGTATATATAGTGGTTAAAGCCAGGTGTGTTTCTCCTCTGTGAAGGATCTATGATGGGAGGCAGCCTGTTCTGTGTACCATGTAGGTGTATATATAGTGGTTAAAGCCAGGTGAGTTTCTCCTCTGTGAAGGATCTATGATGGGAGGCAGCCTGTTCTGTGTACCATGTAGGTGTATATATAGTGGTTAAAGCCAGGTATGTTTCTCCTCTGTGAAGGATCTATGATGGGAGGCAGCCTGTTCTGTGTACCATGGACAAAAGCATGATCAAGACCGTCCTGATTAAAGAGTGTTTCAACATCTTCACCAACCGCATGGTGAGACACCACACACACACACACACACACACACACACACACCCCCCTAATGATAATCGGAAAAATAATAACCCTAAAATTATTACTGATATTATTAATGCATTATTTGTGGCATTCATTATTCATACATTTTAAAGTAGTGTGAATATTATGTAAAGTTGTATTTATTTTATTTTATTTCACCTTTATTTAACCAGGTAGGCAAGTTGAGAACAAGTTCTCATTTACAGTTGCGACCTGGCCAAGATAAAGCACAGCAGTTTGACACATACAACAACACAGAGTTACACATGGAGTAAAACAAACATACAGTCAATAATACAGTAGAAAAATAAGTCTATATACAATGTGAGCAAATGAGGTGAGATAAGGGAGGTAAAGGCAAAAAAAGGCCATGGTGGTGAATTAAATACAATATAGCAAGTAAAACACTGGAATGGTAGACTTGCAGTGGAAGAATGTGCAAAGTAGAAATAGAAATAATGGGGTGCAAAGGAGCAAAATAAATAAATACAGTAGGGGAAGAGTTAGTTGTTTGGGCTAAATTATAGATGGGCTATGTACAGGTGCAGTAATCTGTGAGCTGCTCTGACAGCTGGTGCTTAAAGCTAGTGAGGGAGATCAGTGTTTCCAGTTTCAGAGATTTTTGTAGTTCATTCCAGTCATTGGCAGCAGAGAACTGGAAGGAGAGGCGGCCAAAGGAGGAATTTGCTTTGGGGGTGACTAGAGACATATACCTGCTGGAGCGCGTGCTACAGGTGGGTGCTGCTATGGTGACCAGCAAGCTGAGATAAGTGGGGACTTTACCTAGCAGGGTCTTGTAGATGACCTGGACGAGTATGAAGCGAGGGCCAGCCAACGAGAGCGTACAGGTCGCAGTGGTGTGTAGTATATGGGGCTTTGGTGACAAAACGGATGGCACTGTGATAGACTGCATCCAATTTATTGAGTAGGGTATTGGAGGCTATTTTGTAAATGACATTGCCGAAGTCGAGGATCGGTAGGATGGTCAGTTTTACAAGGGTATGTTTGGCAGCATGAGTGAAGGATGCTTTGTTGCGAAATAGGAAGCCAATTCTAGATTTCACTTTGAATTGGAGATGTTTGATGTGAGTCTGGAAAGAGAGTTTACAGTCTAACCAGACACCTAGGTATTTGTAGTTGTCCAAGTCGGAACCGTCCAGAGTAGTGATGCTGGACGGGCGGGCAAGTGCAGGCAGCGATCGGTTGAAGAGCATGCATTTAGTTTTACTTTTATTTAAGAGCAGTTGGAGACCACGGAAGGAGAGTTGTAGGGCATTGAAGCTCGTCTGGAGGGTTGGTAACACAGTGTCCAAAGATGGGCCAGTAGTATACATAATGGTGTCGTCTGCGTAGAGGTGGATCAAAGACTCACCAGCAGCAAGAGCGACATCATTGATGTATACAGAGAAAAGAGTCGGCCCAAGAATTGAACCCTGTGGCACCTCCATAGAGACTGCCAGAGGCCTGGACAACAGGCCATCCGATTTGACACACTGAACTCTATCAGAGAAGTAGTTGGTGAACCAGGCGAGGCAATCATTTGAGAAACCAAGGCTATTGAGTCTGCCGATGAGGATGTGGTGATTGACAGAGTCGAAAGCCTTGGCCAGGTCAATGAATACGGCTGCACAGTATTGTTTCTTATCGATGGCGGTTAAGATATCGTTTAGGACCTTGAGCGTGGCTGAGGTGCACCCATGACCAGCTCTGAAACCAGATTGCATAGCAGAGAAGGTGCGGTGGGATTCTAAATGGTCGGTAATCTGTTTGTTGACTTGGCTTTCGAAGACCTTAGAAAGGCAGGGTAGGATAGATATAGCTCTGTAGCAGTTTGGGTCAAGAGTGTCCCCCCCTTTGAAGAGGGGGATGACCGCAGCTGCTTTCCGATCTTTGGGAATCTCAGACGACACGAAAGAGAGGTTGAACAGGTTAGTAATAGGGGTTGCAACAATTTCGGCAGATCATTTTAGAAAGGGTCCAGATTGTCTAGCCCTGCTGATTTGTAGGGGTCCAGATTTTGCAGCTCTTTCAGAACATCAGTTGACTGGATTTGGGAGAAGGAGAAATGGGGAAGGCTTGGGCGAGTTGCTGTGGGGGGTGCAGTGCTGTTGACCGGGGTAGGGGTAGCCAGGTGGAAAGCATGGCCAGCCGTAGAAAAATGCTTCTTGAAATTCTCAATTGTAGTGGATTTATCGGTGGTGACAGAGTTTCCTATCCTCAGTGCAGTGGGCAGCTGGGAGGAGGTGTTCTTATTCTCCATGGACTTTACAGTGTCCCAGAACTTTTTTGAGTTTGTGTTGCAGGAAGCAAATTTCTACTTGAAAAAGCTAGCCTTGGGTTTTCTAACTGCCTGTGTATATTGGTTTCTAACTTCCCTTAAAAGTTGCATATCACGGGGGCTGTTCGATGCTAATGCAGAATGCCACAGGATGTTTTTGTGTTGGTTAAGGTCGGTCAGGTCTGGAGAGAACCAAGGGCTATATCTGTTCCTGGTTCTACATTTCTTGAATGGGGCATGCTTATTTAAGATGGTGAGGAAGGCATTTAAAAAAAATAACCAGGCATCCTCTACTGACGGGATGAGGTCAATATCCTTCCAGGATACCCGGGACAGGTCGATTAGAAAGGCCTGCTCGCTGAAGTCTTTCAGGGAGCATTTGACATTGATGAGTGGAGGTCGTTTGACCCATTACGGATGCAGGCAATGAGGCAGTGATCGCTGAGATCTTGGTTGAAAACAGCAGAGGTGTATTTAGAGTAGAGGTTTACCGATTAATCGGAATGGCCGATTAATTAGGGCCTATTTCAAGTTTTCATAACAATCGGAAATCTGTATTTTTGGACGCCGATTTGACCGATTAAATATTTATTTATTTTTTTAAATGTGCCATTTTTTTTAAAGACCTTTATTTAACTAGGCAAGTCAGTTAAGAACACATTCTTACTTTCAATGACGGCCTAGGAACGGTGGGTTAACTGCCTTGTTCAGGGGCAGAACGACAGATTTTTACCTAGTCAGCTCAGGTATTCAATCTTGTAACCTTACGGTTAACTAGTCCAACACTCTAACCACCTGCTTTACATTGCACTCCACGCGAATGCAGTAAGAAGCCAAGGTAAGTTGCTAGTTAGCATTAAACTTATCTTATAAAAACAATCAATCAATCATAATCACTAGTTAACTACACATGGTTGATGATATTACTAGTTTATCTAGCCTGTCCTGCGTTGCATATAACCTCTTAGGTACACGTTGCTCCAACCATAAACATCAACGCCTTTCTTAAAATCAATACACAAGTATATATTTTTAAACCTGCATATTTAGTTAATATTGCCTGCTAACATGAATTTCTTTTAACTAGGGAAAATGTGTCACTTCTCTTGCAAACAGAATCAGGGTATATGCAGCAGTTTGGGCCGCCTGGCTCGTTGTGAACTGTGAAGACTATATCTTCCTAATAAAGACAGCCGACTTCGCCAAACGGGGGATGATTTAACAAAAGCGGATTTGTGAAAAAAAGCACAATCGTTGCACGACTGTACCTAACCATAAACATCAATGCCTTTCTTAAAATCAATACACAGAAGTATATATTTTTAAACCTGCATATTTAGCTAAAAGAAATCCAGGTTAGCAGGCAATATTAACCAGGTGAAATTGTGTAATTTTGCGTTCATTGCACGCAGTCAGGGTATATGCAACAGTTTGGGCCGCCTGGCTCGTTGCGAACTAATTTGCCAGAATTCTACGTAATTATGACATAACATTGAAGGTTGTGCAATGTAACAGGAATAACTTTTTGTTTTCGAGATTATAGTTTCCAGATTCGACCATATTAATGACCTAAGGCTCGTATTTCTGTGTGTTATTATGTTATAATTAAGTCTATGATTTGATAGAGCAGTCTGACTGAGCGATGGTAGGCAGCAGCAGGCTCCTAAGCATTCATTCAAAATAGCACTTTCGTGCGTTTTGCCAGCAGCCCTTCGCAATGCATTGCGCTGTTTATGACTTCAAGCTTCTCAACTCCCAAGATTAGGCTGGTGTAACTGATGTGAAATGGCTAGCTAGTTAGCCGGGTGTGCGCTAATAGCGTTTCAAACGTCACTCGCTCTGAGACTTGGAGTAGTTGTTTCCCCTTGCTCAGCATGGGTAACGCTGCTTCGAGGGTGGCTGTTGTCGATGTGTTCCTGGTTCGAGCCCAGGTAGGAGCGAGGAGAGGGACGGAAGCTATACTGTTACACTGGCAATACTAAAGTGCCTGTAAGAACATCCAATAGTCAAAGGTATATGAAATACAAATCGTATAGAGAGAAATAGTCCTATAATTCTTATAATAACTACAACCTAAAACATCTTACCTGGGAATATTGAAGACTCATGTTAAAAGGAACCACCAGCTTTCATATGTTCTGAGCAAGGAACTTAAACGTTAGCTTTGTTACATGGCACATATTGCACTTTTACTTTCTTCTCCAACACTTTGTTTTTGCATTATTTAAACCAAATTGAACATGTTTCATTATTTGTTTGAGGCTAAATTGATTTTATTGATGTATTATATTAAGATAAAATAAGTGTTCATTCAGTATTGTTGTAATTGTCATTATTACATATAAATTAATAAAAAAAACGGGCGATTAATCGGTATCGCCTTTTTTGGGCCCTCCAATAATCGGTATCGGCATTGAAAAATCATAATCGGTCGACCTCTAATTTAGAGGGCAAGTTGGTTAGGATGATATCTTTGAGGGTGCCCGTGTTTACGGCTTTGGGGTGGTACCTTGTAGGTTCATTGATAATATTTGTAAGATTGAGGGCATCAAGCTTAGATTGTAGGATGACTGGGGTGTTAAGCATGTGCCAGTTTAGGTCACCTAGCAGCACGAGCTCTGAAGATAGAAACAAATAAAGAAATACTATGATCATTATTAAATCATATAATTGTTATAACTGTCTGAATGGTGAGCTGTTTGATAATTAATACAACTGTCCTCCGTGTTTTAGGACTTCTGTCTGAACAGTGAGCTGTTTGATCATTAATACAACTGTCCTCCATGTTTTAGAATTCTGTCTGAATGGTGAGCTGTTTGATCATTAATACAACTGTCCTCCATGTTTTAGAATTCTGTCTGAATGGTGAGCTGTTTGATAATTAATACAACTGTCCTCCATGTTTTAGAATTCTGTCTGAATGGTGAGCTGTTTGATAATTAATACAACTGTCCTCCATGTTTTAGAATTCTGTCTGAATGGTGAGCTGTTTGATAATTAATACAACTGTCCTCCATGTTTTAGAATTCTGTCTGAATGGTGAGCTGTTTGATAATTAATACAACTGTCCTCCATGTTTTAGAATTCTGTCTGAATGGTGAGCTGTTTGATAATTAATACAACTGTCCTCCATGTTTTAGAATTCTGTCTGAATGGTGAGCTGTTTGATAATTAATACAACTGCCCTCCATGTATTAGAAGTTCCATCTGAACGGCGAGCTGTTTGATGCGGTGTCCTTTGCCGAGGACGATACATGGAGACGGATCCGCAGTGTCCTCTCACCTTCCTTTACCTCTGGACGACTAAAAGAGGTAGAACCATCCCTCCATCTCTCCCTTTCTATGTTTTATCAACATGTTATAAACGCTTTATAGCTTGTTATAAACTCTTTATTATCTCATTTTAGCTTGTTATAAACTCTTCATAAACTCATTATAGCTTGTTATAAACTCTTAACCTCATTATAGCTTGTTATAAACTCTTTATCTCATTATAGTTTGTTATAAACTCTATTATGTCATTGTAGCTCGTTAGAAACTCTTTATAAACTCATTATAGCTCATTATAAACTCTTTATAAACTCATTATAGTTTGTTATAAACTCTTTACAAACTCATTATAGCTTGTTATAAACTCTTTATAAACTCATTATAGCTTGTTATAAACTCTTTATAAACTCATTATAGCTTGTTATAAACGTGTTATAAACTCTTTATAAGTGCTTTATTATAGCTTGTAATTAACTTGTTATAAACTCTTTATAGCTTGTTATATGCTCTTTATGAGCTCATTATAGCTTGTTATACACTCCTTATCAACTCTTTATAGCTTGTTATAAACTCTTTATAAACTCATTATAGTTTGTTGTAAACTCTATATAAACTCATTATAGCTTGTTATAAACTCTTTAACTTATTATAGCTTGTTATAAACTCTTTATAAACTCATTATAGCTTGTTATAAACTATTAACTCTTTATAGCTTGTTATAAACTCTTTATAAACTCATTATAGCTAGTTATAAACTCTTTATAAACTCATTATGACTTGTTATAAACTCTTTATAAACTCATTATAGCTTGTTATAAACTCTTTATAAACTCATCGCTTGTTATGAACTCAAACCTAAATCAAATCAAATTGTATTTGTAGAAAACACATATTTAGCAGATGCGGGGGTAGTGAAATGCGCTAATATTTAACAATACACAACAATACACAATAGTCTAAAAGAAAAATAATGGAATTAAGAAATATAGAAATATTAGGATGAGCAATGTCGAAGTCTGGAGTATAAAATTATATATATGTATATATGTGATGGGATGTACAGACATTATGGACAGTATGTAGATAGATTATATAGCAAATCTGTAGAATACATCGATAGAATAGTATTTATACAGCAATAGCTAAATAGGATGAGCCTTTACTAGAAACAGTATATACAGTGCATTCGGAAAGTATTCAGACCCTTTTTCCACATTTTGTTACATTACAGCCTTATTCTAAAATGTATTAAATACATATTTTCCCTCATCAATCTACTACACACAATGACAAAGTGAAAACCGTTTTTTTGACATTTTTGCAAATTTATTAAAAATAATAAACAGATACCTTATTTAGATTATTGTTCAAAGGTGGAGTCATGCGTCCTCTGAAACATGACCCGTTTGACCACCTACTTCCAGTTTCACCGGATGTCAGCAGCACTAATGTGAAACACATGACCACCTACTTCTTGCTTGACCCAGATGTCAGCATCACTAATGTGAAACACCGTTCGACTGACAACCAGAGTCAGTTTGCAGGCACCCGGCCCTGTCACACAGAGTCGCTAAAGCACGATAAGCCAAGGTCCCGGATGGCTCTGGGCCAATTATGTGCAATCCTTTGGGGTTCACGGTCAAGGTCGGTTGTGACACAGCCTGGGATCGAACACCAGGCTGTGCAGGGCTTTTGACCACTGCGATACCCAGGACCCCTATCTTCTTCATTCTAATGACATGCTTGAATCATAATATAGGACTAGAATTAGATGCAGATGGCTTTCACTTCTCTTCACAAAGATTTAATTGTTATATGAGTCTGAGTAAATAACTGCTATAGCTTACCGCCATTGCACGTTCGCTCTTAACATTCAGCAAACAAGAGCTTGCATCCCTCTTCGATTAGTCTATTTGTATAGGAAATGCAACAACAACAACAATGTCCAGCAAGCTATTCTAGTCTAGCTTTTCCTGAATGGGAATCCAAGAGCTAAGGAGCATCATTTACTGGTGTCTCTTAGTTATTTATCCCAGGAAAAGGGAGTGGTTT
This sequence comes from Salmo salar, assembly GCF_965601325.2. Lineage (NCBI taxonomy): Eukaryota > Metazoa > Chordata > Actinopteri > Salmoniformes > Salmonidae > Salmo > Salmo salar. Next base: position 5,890,416 of record NC_138302.1, on the reverse strand, counting down.
TGTGCGGTAACTCTCGGTAACCGAGTTATGGCCATTCAACCCTAATCATGGAACAGCACTCTGCTAACCTCTCTCTCTGTCTCTCTCTCTCTCTCTCTCTCTCTCTATATATATATAGATGTTTTGTATCATGAAGCAGCACTCTTCTAACCTGCTGAGCGGAATGAAGAAGCAGGCAGATAAAGACCAGGCCATCGAACTGAAGGAGTGAGTCCTGACCTCTGACCTCTAACCTCGAATCTCTGGCTTGACACTTAGAAAACCCTTTCGCAATTATGTTAGCACAGCTGAAAACTGTCGTTCTGAGTAAAGAAGTAATAAAACTGGCCTTCTTTAGACTAGTTGAGTATCTGGAGCATCAGCATTTGTGGGATTGATTAAAGGCTCGAAATGTCCAGAAACAAAGACTTTCTTCTGAAACTCGTCAGTCTATTCTTGTTCTGAGAAATGAAGGCTATTCCATGCGAGAAATTGCCAAGAAACTGAAGATCTCGTACAACGCTGTGTACTAGTTCCTTCACAGAACAGCGCAAACTGGTATGCTGGCCTTCTAGGCAGAGTTTAAAAAAAAAGCTATATCTCAGACTGGCCAATAAAAAGAAAAGATTAAAATGGGCAAAAGAACACAGACACTGGACAGAGGAACTCTGCCTAGAAGGCCAGAATCCCGGAGTCGCCTCTTCACTGTTGACGTTGAGACTGGTGTTTTGCGGGAACTATTTAAAGAAGCTGCTAGCTGGTCAGTAGTTTTAGTCAGTAGTTGTGTGGTCAAGATATCAAGATTTCATAACAATCGGTGATCGGCCTTTTTGGACGCCGTTTATGGCCGATTATATTGCAATCCACGAGGAGACTGCGTGGCAGTCTGACCACCTGTTATGCGATTGCAGCATCAAAAGGACCTTGTAGCTGCAAGGAGCCAAGGTAAGTTGCTAGCTAGCATTAAACGTATCTTATAAAAACAATCAATCTTCACATAATCACTAGTTTACTACACATGGTTGATAATATTACTAGGTTAACTAGCTTGTTCTGCGTTGCATATAATCAATGTGGTGCCTGTTAATTTATCATCGAGTCACAGCCTACTTCAACTTGATGATTTAACAAATGCGCATTCACGAAAAAAAGCACAATCGTTGCAATAACGTACCTAACCATAAACATCAATGCCTTTCTTGAAATCAGTACACAAGTATATTTATTTAAACCTGCATATGTAGTTAAAAAAAATTCATGTTAGCAGGCAATATTAACTAGGGAAATTGTGTCACTTCTCTTGCGTTCAGTGCAATCAGAGTCAGGGTATATGCAGCAGTTTGGGCCACCGGGCTCGTTGCGAACTGTTAAAAAGCCATTTATTCCGAACAAAGACCGTAATTAATTTGCCAGAATTTTACGTAATTATGACATAACATTGAAGGTTGTGCAATGTAACAGTAATATTTAGACTTAGGGTTGCCACCCATTTGATAAAATACGGAACGGATCTGTATTTCACTGAAAGAATAAACGTTTTATTTTCGTAATGAGAGGTTCTGGATTTGACCATATTAATTACCAAAGGCTCGTATTTCTGTGTGTTTATTATATTATGATTAAGTATATGATTTGATATTTGATAGAGCAGTCTGACTGAGCAGTGGTAGGCAGCAGCAGGCTCGTAAGTATTCATTCAAACAGCAGCTCTTAGTAATGCTTGGATGCACAGCGCTGTTTATGACTTCAAGCCTGTCACCTCCCAAGATTAGGCTGGCAATACTAAAGTGCTTTTAAGAACATCCAATAGTCAAAGGTATATGAAATACAAATAACATAGAGAGAAATAGTCCTATAATTCCTATAATAGCTACAACCTAAAACTTCTCAACTGGGAATATTGAAGACTCATGTTAAAAGGAATCACTACTTTCATATGTTCTCATGTTCTGAGCAAAGAACTTAAGGCTGGTGTGACCGATGTGAAATGGCTAGCTAGTTAGCCGGGTGCGCGCTAATAGCGTTTCAAACGCACTCGCTCTGAGACTTGGAGTAGTTGTTTCCCCTTGCTCTGCATGGCTAACGCTGCTTCGAGGGTGGCTGTTGTCGATGTGTTCCTGGTTCGAGCCCAGGTAGGAGCGAGGAGAGGGACGGAAGCTATACTGTTACACTGGCAATACTAAAGTGCCTATAAGAACATCCAATAGTCAAAGGTATATGAAATACAAATCGTATAGAGAGAAATAGTCCTATAATTCCTATATTAACTACAACCTAAAACATCTTACCTGGGAATATTGAAGACTCATGTTAAAAGGAACCACCAGCTTTCATATGTTCTGATGTTCTGAGCAAGGGACTTAAACGTTAGCTTTGTTACAAGGCACATGTTGCACTTTTACTTTCTTCTCCAACACTTAGTTTTTGCATTATTTAAACCAAATTGAACATGTTTCATTATTTATTTGAGACTAAATAGATTTTATTTATGTATTATATTAAGTTACAATAAAAGTGTTCATTGTTCATTCAGTATTGTTGTAATTGTCATTTATTACAAATATATATATCTATATATATCTATAATCGGCTTCGAAAAATCATAATCGGTCGACCTCTAGTGTGGTCAGTAGTTGTGTGGTCAGTAGTTGTGTGGTTGGGGTCAATAGTTGTGTGGTCAGTAGTTGTGTGGTCAGTAGTTGTGTGGTCAGTAGTTGTGTGGTCAATAGTTGTGTGGTCAATAGTTGTGTGGTCAGTAGTTGTGTGGTCAGTAGTTGTGTGGTCTGTGTTTGTGTGGTCAATAGTTGTGTGGTCAGTAGTTGTGTGGTCAATAGTTGTGTGGTCAGTAGTTGTGTGGTCAGTAGTTGTGTGGTCTGTGTTTGTGTGGTCAGTAGTTGTGTGGTCAGTAGTTGTGTGGTTGCGGACAGTACTTGTGTGGTTGTCATCAGTAGTTGTGCGGTCAGTAGTTGTGATCAGTAGTTGGGTGGTTGTGGTCAGTAGTTGTGGTCAGTAGTTGTGTGGTTGTGGTCCATAGTTGTGTGGTCAGTAGTTGTGCGGCTGTGGTCAGTAGTTGTGGTCAGTAGGTTTGTGGTCAGTAGTTGTGTTGTCAGTAGTTGTGGTCGGTAGTTGTGTGGTCCGTAGTTGTGTTGTCAGTAGTTGTGTGGCCAGTAGTTGTGTGGTCAATAGTTGTGTGGTCAGTAGTTGTTTGGTTGCGGACAGTACTTGTGTGGTTGTCATCAGTAGTTGTGCGGTCAGTAGTTGTGATCAGTAGTTGGGTGGTTGTGGTCAGTAGTTGTGGTCAGTAGTTGTGTGGTTGTGGTCCATAGTTGTGTGGTCAGTAGTTGTGCGGCTGTGGTCAGTAGTTGTGGTCAGTAGGTTTGTGGTCAGTAGTTGTGTTGTCAGTAGTTGTGGTCGGTAGTTGTGTGGTCCGTAGTTGTGTTGTCAGTAGTTGTGTGGCCAGTAGTTGTGTGGCCAGTAGTTGTGTGGCCAGTAGTTGTGTGGCCAGTAGTTGTGTGGTCAGTAATTGTGTGGTCAGTAGTTGTGTGGTCAGTAATTGTGTGGTCGGTAGTTGTGTGGTCAGTAGTTGCGGTCAGTCGTTGTGTGGTCAGTAGTTGTGGTCAGTAGTTGTGCGGTGGCAAGAAAAAGTATGTGAACACTATGGAATTACCTGGATTTCGGCATAAATTGGTCATAAACTTTGATCTGATCTTCAAGTCACAACTATAGACAAACATGGTATGCTTAAACTAATAACACACAAACAATTATATGTTTTTATGTCTTTATTGAATACACCGTGAACACCTTAAACATTCACAGTGCAGGGTGGAAGAAGTATGTGAACCCTTAGATTTAATAACTGATTGACCCTCCTTTGGCAGCAATAACCTCAACCAAACGTTTTCTGTAGTTGTGGATCAGACCTGCACAACGGTCAGGAGGAATTTCGGACCATTCATCTTTACAAAACTGTTTCACTTCCACAATATTCTTAGGATGTCTGGTGTGAACCACTCTCGAGGTCATGCCACAGCATTTTAAATCGTTTTGAGGTCAGGACCCTGACTGGGCTACTCCAGAAGGCGTTTTTTATTCTCTTGAAGCCATTCTGTTGATGATTTACTTCTGTGTTTTGGGTCGTTGTCCTGTTACATCACCCAACTTCTGTTGAGCTTCAACTAGCAGACAGATAGCCTTACAATCTCCTGCAAAATGTCTTGATTAACTTGGGAATTTATTTTTCCGTTGATGATAGCAAGCTGTCAAGGCCCAGAGGCAGCAAAGCATCCCCAAACAATGATGCTCCCTCCACCATACTTTACAGTTGGGAAGAGGTTTTATGTTGGTGTGCTGTGCCTTTTTTTGTCCACACATAGTGTTGGGTGTTCCTTCCAAACAACTCAACTGTAGTTTCATCTGTCCACAGACAATTTTTCCAGTAGCGCTGTGGAACATCCAGGTGCTCTTTTGTGAACTTCAGATGTGCAGAAATGTTTGTTTTTTTGATAGCAGTGGCTTCTTCCGTGGTGTCCTCCCATGAGCACCATTCTTGTTTATTGTTTTACGTATCGTAGACTCGTCAACAGAGATGTTAGCATGTTCCAGAGATTTCTGTAAGTCTTTAGCTGACACTCTAGGATTCTTCTTAACCTCATTGAGCATTCTGCACTGTGCTCTTGCAGTCATCTTTGCAGGACGGCCACTGCTAGGGAGAGTAGCAACAATGCTGAACTTTCTCCATTTATAGACAATTTGTCTTACCGTGGACTGTTGAACATCAAGGCTTTTAGACATACTTTTGTAACCCTTTCCAGCTTTATACAAGTTAACAATTCTTAATCTTAGGTCTTCTGGGATCTCTTTTGTTCCAGGCATGGTTCACATCAGGCAATGCTTCTTGTGAATAGCAAAGTCAAGTTTTGTGAGTGTTTTTTATAGGGCAGGGCAGCTCAAACCAACATCTCCAATCTCGTCTCATTGATTGGACTCCAGGTTAGCTGACTCCTGACTCCAATTCGAAAAGACCTCAGTGTAGGTGTTCACATACTTTTTCCAACCTACTGAATGTTAAAATGATGAATTCAATATAGACAAGAAAAATACAATAATTTGTGTTATTAGTTTAAGCAGACTGTGTGTCTATTGTTGTGACTAAGATGAAGATAAGATCAAATTTTATAACAAATTTATGCAGAAATCCAGGTAATTCCAAACGGTTCACATACTTTTTCTTGCCATTGTAGTTATGTGGTCAGTAGATGTGTGGTTGTAGTCAGTAGTTGTGTGGTCAGTAGTTGTGTGATTGTGGTCAGTAGTTGTGTGGTCAGGAGTTGTGGTCGGTAGTTGTGTGGTTGTGGTGAGTAATTGTGGTGAGAAATTGTGGTCGGTAGTTGTGTGTTCAGTAGTTGTGTGGTTGTGGTCAGTAGTTGTGTGGTTATGGTCAGTTGTTGTGTGGTCAGTAGTTGTGGTCGGTAGTTTATGGTTGCAGTCAGTAGTTGTGCGGTCAGTACTTGTGTGGTTGTGGTCAGTAGTTGTGGTCAGTAGTTGTGTGGCCAGTAGATGTTTGGTTGTGGTCAGTAGTTGTGTGGTCAGTAGTTGTGTGGTCAGTAGTTGTGGGGTTGTGGTCAGTATTTGTGTGGTCAGTAGTTGTGTGGTCAGTAGTTGTGTGATCAGTAGTTTTGTGGTTGTGGTCAGTAGTGGTGTGGTCAGTAGTTGTGTGGTCAGTAGTTGTGTGGTCAGTTGTTTTGTGGTCGTGGTCAATAGTTGTGTGGCCAGTAGTTGTATGGTCAGCAATTGTGCGGTCTGTAGTTGTGGTCTGTAGTTGTGCGGTCACCAGTTGTGGTCAGTAGTTGTGGTCTGTAGTTGTGTGGTCAGTAGTTGTGTGGTGAGTAGTGGTGTGTCAGTAGTTGTGTGGTTGTTGTCAGTTGTTGTGGTTAGTAGTTGTGTAGTTGTGGTCAGTAGATGTGTAGATGTGGTCCGTGGTTGTGGTCAGTAGTTGTGTAGTTGTGGTCAGTAGTTGTGTAGATGTGGTCCGTGGTTGTGGTCAGTAGTTGTGTAGTTGTGGTCAGTAGTTGTGTAATTGTGGTTGTGTTGCAGGTTCTTTGGGCCCTACAGTATGGACGTGGTCACCAGCACAGCCTTCAGTGTGGACATTGACTCTCTGAACAACCCTTCAGACCCCTTCGTCTCCAATGTTAAGAAAATGATCAAGTTTGACCTGTTCAACCCACTGTTCCTCCTAATCGGTGAGACCGCACATGCACACACACCCAGACACACAGACACAAAGTTGAACTTTTTAATCATATGAAGTTGTATACCTTTCTGTAAAACGTTCCTCTCCTCTCCTTCTCCAGCTTTGTTTCCGTTCACAGGTCCTATCTTGGAGAAGATGAAGTTTTCTTTCTTCCCGTCTGCGGTGACAGACTTCTTTTACGCCTCGCTGGCTAAGATCAAATCTGGACGTGACACTGGGAACTCAACTGTAAACATGTTTTATGTTCATATTTGATTGTTATATTGATATTTTCATCTGTACAATTGTATTTGTATTGTAATATTCTGTATTTATTTATTACGTAACAATGTAACTATGTAATCTAACTAGTGATGGACACCAATATGGAATGTCTATATCAATATCATGTCGGAATTCAAAAAACTATTATTGGGACCCAAATATCTACATTCATATTAGAATCTGTTTGTGTTGGTTGTGATTGGACGAGATCCATTAGAATCAGTTTGTGTTGGTTGTGATTGGACCAGATACATTAGAATCTGTTTATGTTGGTTGTGATTGGACCAGATCCATTGGAATCTGTTTGTGTTGGTTGTGACTGGACCAGATCAATTAGAATCTGTTTGTGTTGGTTGTGATTGGACCAGATCCATTAGAATCTGTTTGTGTTGGTTGTGACTGGACCAGATCAATTAGAATCTGTTTGTGTTGGTTGTGACTGGACCAGATCAATTAGAATCTGTTTGTGTTGGTTGTGACTGGACAAGATCCAGTAGAATATGTTTTGTGTTAGTTGTGACTGGACCAGATCCAATAGAATCTGTTTGTATTGGTTGTGACTGGACGAATTTGACCTCATGTCTATCTGCTTCCAGAGTCGGGTGGATTTCTTACAGCTGATGATCGACTCTCAGAAAGGCAGCGACACAAAGACAGGAGAGGACCAGACTAAAGGTACCTGCCGAACAAACACCTTGTCATGTGCGTCGTAAGGATTGGACCAAGGCACAGCGGGTAAAGTGCTCATCTTGTTAATTAATTTAAAGGAAACACTTAAACAAAATAAACAAACGACGATAACAGTTCCATAAGGCTCACAGGCTATACAGAAAATAACCACCCACAAAACACAAGTGAAAACAAACCCAACTAAATATGGCCTCCAATTAGAGACAACAACAACCAGCTGCCTCTAATTGGAGGTCATTGCCAAAAACCCAACATAGAAAAAGAAAACTAGATATACACATAGAAATAGAAAATATAGAACATAAACCAAAAACACCGAAACACACAAAACAAACACCCCCTGCCACGCCCTGACCAAACTACAATAACAAATAACCCCTTTTACTGGTCAGGACGTGACAGTACCCCCCCCCCCCCAAGGTGCAGACCCCGAATGCACCTCAAAAACAAAAACCCCAGAAAAATAACTCAAAACTTATAGGGAGGGAAGGGAGGGTGGCCACCGTCAACAACGGTCCCTGTGCTACACCCCCCTTCCCAATCCTCCCACTATGGAGGTGGCTCTGGCTCTGGGCGTAGCTCCCGTTCAGAAGACCCTAGGCTGGGGAGCGTGGCTGGAGACTCCGGGCTGAGGATCGTGGCTGGAGACTCCGGGCTGAGGAGCGTGGCTGAAGACTCCGGGCTGAGGAGCGTGGCTGGAGACTCCGGGCTGGGGAGCGTCGCTGGAGGCTCCTGGCTGAGGAGCGTCGTTGGAGGCTCATGGCTGAGGAGCGTTGCTGGAGGCTCAGGGCTGAGGAGCGTCGCTGGAGGCTCAGGGCTGAAGAGTGTCGCTGGAGGCTCAGGGCTGTGGAGCGTTGCTGGAGGCTCAGGGCTGTGGAGCGTCGCTGGAGGCTCAGGGCTGAGGAGCACCGCTGGAGGCTCAGGGCTGAGGAGCGCCGCTGGAGGCTCAGGGCTGAGGAGAGTCGCTGGAGGCTGAGTGCTCACAGCAGGCACTTGCTGTACCGGGTTATGGAGGCGCACTGGAGGATGAGTGCAGGGAACAGGAACAGGAACAGGACGTACTGGACTGGGCAGACTCACTGGAAGCCTGGTGCGTGGGGCTGGTTTAGGAGGCGCCAGACTAGTAACACACACCTCAGGGCTAGTGTGAGGAGCAGGAACAGGGTAAACTGGACCGAGGAGATGCACTGGTGGCCAGATGCGCTGCGCCGGCGCACTTCTCCCTGGCTGCCGGCCAACTCTCGCCTGGCAACGCTGCGGAGCCCTTATTGACCGCACCAGACTGTGCACGCGTATGGGCGACACAGTGCATATCTCCGCATAACAAGGTATTTGCTTAATCCGTCGCTCCCCATAATAAGCACGGGGAGTTGGCTCAGGTCTCCATCCTGACTCTGCCCAACTCCCCGTGTGCCCCCCCCCCATTTCTTTGGGGGGGGGGTTGCCTCTCGGCCTCATGTTGCTCCCTTACTTTCCTCTCCCAGAAATGTCGTTCTGCCTTCGCTGCCTCCAGTTCCTCCTTCGGTCGCCGGTACTCCCCTGCCTGCCTCCAGGGTCCCTTTCCATCTAAAATCTCCTCCCAAGTCCACGACTCCAAATATCTCTCCTGCTGCTCCTTCTTCCGCTGCTTGGTCCTTTTTTGGTGGGTGGTTCTGTCATGTGCGTCGTAAGGATTGGACCAAGGCACAGCGGGTAAAGTGCTCATCTTGTTAATTTATTTAAAGGAAACACTTAAACAAAATAAACAAATGACGATAACAGTTCCATAAGGCTCCCAGGCGATACAGAAAATAACCACCCACAAAACACAAGTGAAAACAAACCCAACTAAATATGGCCTCCAATTAGAGACAACAACAACCAGCTGCCTCTAATTGGAGGTCATTGCCAAAAACCCAACATAGAAAAACAAAACTAGATATACACATAGAAATAGAAAATATAGAACATAAACCAAAAACACCGAAACACACAAAACAAACACCCCCTGCCACACCCTGACCAAACTACAATAACAAATAACCCCTTTTACTGGTCAGGATGTGACACACCTGTAAACTGCTGTCACCAACACACACCTGTAAACTGCTGTTACCAACACACACCTGTAAACTACTGTTACAAACAAACATCTGTAAACTACTGTTACAAACACACGCATGTAAACTACTGTTACCAACACACACCTGTAAACTACTGTTACAAACACACGCATGTAAACTACTGTTACCAACACACACCTGTAAACTACTGTTACCAACACACACCTGTAAACTACTGTTACAAACACACACCTGTACATTACTGTTACAAACACACACCTGTTACAAACACACACCTGTTAAAAACACATACCTGTACACAAGACACACCTGTAAACTACTGTTACAAACACAGACCTGTTACAAACTATTCTCTTCATCTCTCTCTTTCTCTCTCTCTCTCTCCCTTCACAGGACTGACTGATCATGAGATCTTGTCTCAGGCCATGATCTTCATCTTCGCCGGCTACGAGACCAGCAGCAGTACTATGAGTTTCCTGGCCTATAACCTGGCAACCAACCCCCATGTCATGGCCAAACTGCAGGAGGAGATAGATACTGTGTTCCCCAACAAGGTAATCCCCATGTCATGACCAAACTGCAGGAGGAGGTAGATACTGTGTTCCCCAACAAGGTAACCCCCACACCATGACCAAACTGCAGGAGAAGATAGATACTGTATTCCCCAACAAGGTAACCCCCACACCATGACCAAACTGCAGGAGGAGATAGATACTGTGTTCCCCAACAAGGTAACCCCCACACCATGACCAAACTGCAGGAGGAGATAGATACTGTGTTCCCCAACAAGGTAACCCCCACACCATGACCAAACTGCAGGAGGAGATAGATACTGTGTTCCCCAACAAGGTAACCCCCACACCATGACCAAACTGCAGGAGGAGATAGATACTGTGTTCCCCAACAAGGTTTTCAATGTCAGATGTGTTGAGGTACTGATGTGTGTGTATCCCCTGTGCCAGATGTGGGGAGGTACTGATGTGTGTGTAACCCTGGTGTCAAATGTGGTGAGGTTCTGATTTGTATGTAACCCTGGTGCAGGCTCCAATCCAGTACGAAGCTCTGATGCAGATGGACTATTTGGACTGTGTGTTGAACGAGTCTCTGAGACTGTACCCCATCGCCCCGCGACTGGAGAGGGTCGCCAAGAAGACGGTGGAGATTAACGGCATCGTCATCCCCAAAGACTGCGTTGTCCTGGTTCCCACGTGGACCCTCCACCGTGACCCAGAGATCTGGTCAGACCCTGAGGAGTTCAAACCAGAGAGGTACTGGACCGCACCGTAACCACAATCTAACCATAACACAACCTTAATACAACCACAGTACAACCATTACACAACCACAATACAACCATAACACAACCTTAATACAACCACTGTACAACCATTACACAACCACAGCACAACCACAAAATAACCACAAGTCAACCATTACACAACTATAACACAACCACAAAACAATCTTAAGTCAACCATAACACAACCACAAGTCAACCTTAACACAACCACAAGTCAACCATAACATAACCACAAGTCAACCATAACACAACCACAAGTCAACCATAACACAACCACAAGTCAACCATAACACAACCACAAGTCAACCATAACACAACCACAATTCAACCACAAAACAACCACAATACCACAATACAAGATCATTATTTAATTTTGCTACAACGTAACCACAACTACAGGGCATTATAATACTGCAGTGCAATGTATTATGTGTCTGAAACACAACCACAAATCAACTACAATACAATGTGTAATGTGTCTGCCCTCTCCCTGTCCAGGTTCAGTAAGGAGAACAAGGAGTCTATTGATCCGTACACATACATGCCGTTTGGGGCGGGGCCCAGGAACTGTATCGGGATGCGTTTCGCCCTGATCATGATCAAACTGGCCATGGTCGAGATCCTCCAGAGTTTCACTTTCTCCGTTTGCGACGAGACCGAGGTGAGACGCTCACCTGAGCAGACAGAATATGACATCATCAAAACATCAGTATCATTCATAGATTTGGATAGAGGCTGCACTTGCCGCAGCACCTGTTTTAACATGGTCACCACCTGTTTCAACATGGTCACCACCTGTTTCAACATGATCACCACCTGTTTCAACATGATCACCACCTGTTTTAACATAGTCACCACCTGTTTTAACATGATCACCACCTGTTTTAACATGATCACCGCCTGTTTTAACAAGTTCACCACCTGTTTTAACATGGTCACCACCTGTCTTAACATGGTCATCACCTGTTTTAAAATGGTCACCACCTGTTTTAACATGGTCACCACCTGCTTAAGAAGTTCACCACCTGTTTTAAAATGGTCAACCCAAAATATGGTCAGTACCTATTTTATCACTGTCCGCACCCATTTTAGCAAGGTCAGCACCCATTTAACATGGTCACCTCCTATTTTAAGAAGTTCACCACCTGTTTTAACATGGTCAGCACCTGTTTTAACAAGTTTACCACCTGTTTTAACATGGTCACGACCTTTTTTAGCGTTGTCAACACCTGTTTTAACATGGTCACCACCTGTTTTAACATTGTCACCACCGGTTTTAACATGGTCAGCACCTGTTTCAACATGGTCTGTTATTCTCTATAGATCCTGTTGGAGATGGACAACCAAGGTTATGTTCTGTTCTGTTATTCTCTATAGATCCCATTGGAGATGGACAAGCAGTTTCTGCTGATGCCAAAACGACCAATCAAACTGAGGCTGGAGCCCCGTATCATCACCTCTAGCAACACCACCGCCATTTCTCTGAAGAGTCCAGCAACATGACCAAATGCCGGAGTACTGTACCCTACCCTGGAGTACCATAACATCTATCCATCTATCTATCTATCTATCTATCTATCTATCTATCTATCTATCTATCTATCTATCTATCTATCTATCTATCTATCTATCTATCTATCTATCTATCTATCTATCTATCTATCTATCTATCTATCTATCTATCTATCTATCTATCTATCTATCTATCTATCTATCTATCTATCTATCTATCTATCTATCTATCTATCTATCTATCTATCTATCTATCTATCTATCTATCTATCTATCTATCTACCATCTATCTATCTATCTATCTATCTATCTATCTATCTATCTATCTATCTATCTATCTATCTATCTATCTATCTATCTATCTATCTACCTACCTACCTATCACTCTTTCTATCTATCTTGAACAAAAATCTAAAGGCAACATGAAACAATTTCAAAGATTTTGCTGTGCTACAGCTCACATAAGGAAATCAATCAATTGAAATGAGGCCCTAATCTATGGATTTCACATGACGTACTGCCAAATTCTCTAAAACAATGTTGGAGGTGGCATATGGTAGAGAACTGAACATTCAATTATCTGGCAAATACTCTGGTGGACATTCCTGCAGTCAGGATGCTGACTGTGGCATTGGGTTGTGTTGTGTGACAAAACTGCACATTTTAGAGTGGCCTGTTATTGCCCCCAGCACTAGGTGCACCTGTGTAATAATCATGCTGTTAAATCAGCTTCTTGATATGCCACACCTGTCAGGTGGATGGACTATCTTAACAAAGGATAAAATGCTCACTTACAGGTATGTTAACAAATTTGTTGACAACATTTGAGAGAAATAGGCTTTTTGTGCGTATGGAACATTTCTGGGATCTTTTATTTCAGCTCATGAAACGTTATTGTTAAGTATATCACAATCTATCATCTATCTATCTGTCTATCTATCTATCGGCTACTGAATATTCAGTCCTTACCCTGCTATATACTACTGAATATTCAGGCTGGGATTCAATAGGCTACTTAATATAATATACTCAGCCCTTACCCTGCTATAGGATACTGAATATTCAGTTCTTACCCTAACCCTGCTATAGGCTACTGAATACTCAGCCCTTACCCTGACCCTGCTATAGGCTACTGAATATTCAGTCCTTATCCTAACCCTGCTATAGGCTACTGAATACTCAGTCCTGACCCAGCTATAGGCTACTGAATATTCAGGCTGGGATTCAATAGGCTACTTAATATAATATGATAATCAGACTGCATTCACAATGAATGTAGGATATGTCAGTTCAATCAGAAATGACCTTTAAAATGGCACATAACTGACAAAGTGCTGGGATTGAATCCTGGTCTCAGTCTCATGCTTGGTTTGAGTAGGACTTAGAAACCCATTTCCACCAGATAAAAGAAAGATAGTAATACTATGGATGCATTAGGGGTACATGTCTTGTTAAAGTTAGACACCAGGAGGTATTAAATCCATGGCATGATGTCATGTCTGGATCCTGCACACTACTGGCTGGTGGCTGGAATTCTCCTAGAATGTAGAACTCTAGCTGGTGTTCTCTAGAACTGTACTCTAATTCTGTTCCTCTGGGTGTTCTGCTGTCCAGTCATTCCAAAATAGAATCTTTACTGTCTGTTGAAATGATCCCTGCAGCTGCTTTGCTTTAACTTTAATCATCACAAACCAATAAAAATCATCACACTAATGAACAAGGTCGTCTGTGTATTTATTAACGTTCATAAAACAAAACTTAAGACACAAACACACACAAATATACATGAGAACAATCAGTATAGATTGATTTGTGTCATTTATCAAGACATACTGTATTTGTATTTTCATTCAGCTAGGCCTAAATGTAGTGTTACAACTTGGTCATCCACACACGTTTCTTTTCAGATCCCAATACCACCCTTGTGTAGTCGTTGGATGTAAATACACAGCCCTGGTAGCTCCCAGGTCCCATTACAAACTATTAATTCACTTTCTACATTTTCCAGCTCTTGTACTTTCTGCATTGATAAACACAGAGCTGATCATCTCTGGTCGCAAAATTCACCTCCTTCACAAAGAGCAACGTTTTTTGAATCAGAAGATAATATTGCAGCTTATAATCAGTTGGAATACCAGGTTCACATCTTACGTCATACTTTTTTGCCATCTAGTTTAATATATTTTTAATGTAATCTATGGCATTATTTAGGATCCTTAAGACATAAGCTTCTACTATACTAAATAAAACAAATGATTAGAATAACAGTGTGGTTTCACATAAAACTATTTTGGAAATAGTGTGCCTTTAAAACGGAAGCAAACAGAGCAAAACGTGGAGGGACATACCTGAATTTATCCCAATAGAAACTCTCATTTTGCTCTGTGTGCTTCCATTTAGTTCTTAAACGTTAAACGGTTTCCGTAATGAATATGCCCCTGCTCTCTCTGTGAATCATTCACTTTCCCTCCCTGCTTCGCTTTCACCTCTCACACAGTCTCCCTCCTATCTCCTTATTGGGTGTGTGTTGTGAACAACATTTGCCTAAGCAACAATAGTAGAATCTGCGGTTCGGATTCAAAATAAAAGTTACCCATTGAAACTGATGCAAACGGATATAAATTGTGGAATCATGCAAAAATCCTGGAGGGAATTTATGATGCTAAACATATATAATACATTCAACAAAAGAAAATAATTTGTTAATTTGACCAAATAAAATGTTTTTCAAATTGCGCTGTAGATGTACCTTCAGTGTACAGCCTTATGGATCTTGGGTTCATGACATGGGGTACAGCCTTATGGATCTTGGGTTCATGACATGGGGTACAGCCTTATGGATCTTGGGTTCATGACATGGGGTACAGCCTTATGGATCTTGGGTTCATGACACGGGGTACAGCCTTATGGATCTTGAGTTCATGACAAGGGGTACAGCCTACTCATTGACACCCACGGATTACAATTATGAGTTCACACAAATATTAGCATCGTAGCTCTTATTGCGGGACTTTAACTGTGGGAAATCACCTCACAATTCAGCCTATAGTGCCTATTGAACATTCATATTTTAATGTACAGCCTTACTTATGGAATTGGAAAGTGATTTCCCATAGTTACAGTCCTGCAATAAGAGCTATGACGCTAATATTTGCGTAAACTCTTCACCTTTCATGGACCCAAGATCCAGAGGTAACGCTGTACAGTAAAATAGAAGTTTGCCCCAATGCAAACCTACTTATTGTCTTTTGTTTAATTCATATACCAAACATTCCAACCTTGCTTAGCATTATCTAAACCAAAAATGGCATTATATCCACTGTTTGCGTCTGTTTGCATCAGTTTCAATATTGGACCCTTATTTTGAAGGTGAACTGCAAATTCCATTGTGACTCATCCTTATTCTAGCTACCATCACAGATGTGTTTTTCCGACGGGATACAATAATCACTTGCAACCTGCACGGTCTCAAACAGAGTATGGAGAAGAGCAACGGTCGGTAGTTGAGATCTGCCGAATGCACAGAAGAACCACACTAGAACCGGACAGAGAAAACAACTCAAAACCTGTCAGACCATTGGACAAGTGAACTCAAACGAGCCTGAGAGAAAACGGAACCTTTGTTTTCAGAAGCAGCAGGGAGCCGAACCGGAGGAAAAGATGATGAGTTTTCTGCCATACCTCTCTGCTGAGACCTGGACCCTCCTGGCCCTCCTCATCACCTTCATTGTAGTGTAAGGTCTTCAAATCAAATAGTATTACATCAAATCAAATGTTATTTGACACATGCATCGTAGTTTATGTCGTGGAAATATTCAGTCAATAATATTTCACAAATACCGGAGCCTGTGAGTTCAAATAGACTTTTATCACGACATAATAAAAGCAGAGCTAGTTCATGAAAACAACTACTATTCCAGTCTTGGCAAACACTTCTTATACAGCTGTCCTCCTTACGTCACCCCCGTAGTAACTCCTCTAAATGAGTCATCCCCTCTGGCATTTAAACCACTGTTATCTTATTGCCTTGCACTCATTTTAGATTGGTTTCACTTTAGGGCATGGAAACTTTAGAGCCACAGCAATAGTTCAAACATACAGACATGTTCTCGACTAAGACAGGTGCATGCATGTAGGACCATAGCAACAGTCCATAGAAATAACCAGACATGTTATCCTGCTAGCTCCTCTGAAAGGAACACCCATGTTCTGGTAAAATCCCAAAAGGTGTAACCATAGCAACAGTATATATTAGACCATACCACTGATACAAAAATAAGCAGTCATGTACAATCCTCAGACAGGTGCATATCTAATGGTGTCTAATGACCCAAACCCATATATAGAGTGCACTCATCTTGCGGACTATCCTGAAATGTATCATGACCACACATGTTCTGGAAAATTCTCAATATTAACTGTTGTAGACTATTAGTGAAATGCTTACTTACGGGTCCTTTTCCAACAACGTATCATAACTCAAGGCGAGACCCAGATGCAGACACAGGAGGCAGATGGTTGGACTCTCAGATGTTAAATAATCCAAAAAGGAGTAGGCAAGAGAATGGTCGTGGACAGGCAAAAGGTCAAAACAAGATTAGAGTCCAGGAGGTATAGAGTGGCAGACAGGCTCGAGGTCAAGGCAGGCAGAATGGTCAGGCAGGTGGGTACAGAGTCCAGAAACAGGCAAGGGTCAAAATCGGGAGGACTAGAAAAAGAAGAAAAAGCAAAGGCAGGAGAATGGGTAAAACCACAGGTTGACTTGGACATACAAGACGAACAGGCACAGAGAGACAGGAAACACAGGGATGAATACACTGGGGAAAACAAGCGACAACTGGAGGGGGTGGAGAAAACAACTAGGACAGGTGAAACAGATAAGGGTGTGACAAAATGATAACATGGTTATATGCAGAAAAACATGGTTATATACAGAATAACATGGCTATATACAGAATAAAATGACAATGTAGAGAATAACCAGGCTATACACATAATAACATGGCTATGTATAGAATAACATGGCTATATGCAGAATAACATGGCTACATACAGAATAACATGGCAATATACAGAATTAACATGGCAATATACAGAATTAACATGGCTATATACAGAACAACATGGCTATATACGGAAAATCATGGCTATATACAGAATAACATGGCTATATACAGAATAACATGTCCATATACAGAATAACATGGTTACATACAGAATAACATGGTTATATAGAGAATAACATGGTTATATACAGATTAACATGGCTATAAACAGAAAAACATGGCTATATACAGAATTACATGGTTATATACGTAAAAACATGGTTATATACCGAATAACATGGTTATATAAAGAATAACATGGCTAAATACAGATTAACATAATCAAATACAGAATAAAATGGCAATAAACATAGAAACATGGCTATATGCAGAATAACATGGTTATATACAGAATAACATGGTTATATACAGATTAACATGGCTATATACAGATTAACTTAGTTATAAAAAGAATAACATGATTATGTACTTAGTAAAATGGTTATACACATAATAGCATGGTTATATACAGAATAACATGGTTGTTTACAGAATAACGTGGTTATATACAGAGTAACATGGCTATATACAGAATAACATGGTTATATACAGAAAAACATGGTTATACACAGAATTGCATGGATATACACAATCGCATGGCTATATACAGAATAACATGGTTGTTTACAGAATAACATGTTATATACAGAGTAACATGGCTATATACAGAATAACATGGTTATATGCAGAATAACATGGTTATATACAGATTAACATGGCTATATACAGAATAACATGGCTATATACAGATTTACATGGTTATATATAGACTTAACATGGTTATACACAGAACAACATGGTTATGTACACATTAACATGGTTATAAAAAGAATAACATGGCAATATACAGAATAACATGGTTAGATACATAATAACATGTCTATATACAGAATAACATGGTTACATACAGCAAAACATGGCTATATACAGAATAACATGGCTATATACAGAGTAACATGGTTATATACAGACAAACATGGTTATATACAGAATAACATGTTTATATAGAGATTCACATGGCTATATACAGAAAAACATGGCTATATACAGATTTACACAGCTATATACAGACTTAACATGGTTAAATACAAAAGTTCATGGTTATGTACAGATTAACATGGCTTAATACTGAATAACATGGCTATATCGCCAGGTCGCAATTGTAAATGAGAACTTGTTCTCAACTTGCCTACCTGGATAAAGAAAGGTGAAATAAATAAATAAAAAATACAGAATTACATGGTTATACACAAAATAACATTGCTATATACAGAATAACACGGTAATATACAGAATAACATGGTCATGTACAGAATAACATGGATACATACTGAATAACATGGGTATATATATAATAACATGGTTATATACAGAATAGCATATACAGATTAACATGGCTATATACATATTAACATGGCTATATACAGATTAACATAGTTCTTTACAGAATAACATGGCTTTATACAGAATAACATGGATATATACAGAAAACCATGGTTATATACAGATTAACATGGTTATGTACAGATTAACATGGCTATAAACAGATTAACATAGTTATTTACAGAATAACATGGTTATGTACTTAATAAAATGGTTATACACAGAATAGCATTGTTATATACAGAATAACATGGTTATATACAGAATAACATGGTTGATTACACAATAACATGGTTATATGCAGAGTAACATGACTATGTACAGAATAACACGGTTATATTCAGAATAACATGGCTATATAGAGGAAACACAGGGATGAATGGTTATGTACACATTAACAAGGCTATTTAAAGAATAACATGGCTATATACAGAATAAAATGGTTATATACATAATAACATGTCTATATACAGAATAACATGGTTATATACAGAATAACATGGTTATATACGTAATAACATGTCTATATACAGAATAACATGATTATATACGTAATAACATGTCTATATACAGAATAACATGGTTATATACAGAATAACATGGTTATATACAGAATAACATGGCTATATACAGAATAACATGGTTAGATACAGAATAACATTGTTATTTACCGATTAACATGGCTATATACAGAATAACATGGCTATATAGAGAATAACATGCCTATATACAGAATAACATGGCTAAATACAGAATTACATGGCTATATACAGACTTAACATGGTTATATACAAAATGACATTGTTATTTACCGATTAACATGGCTATATACAGAATAACATGGCTATATAGAGAATAACATGATTATAAATATAATAACATGGTTACATACAGAAAAACATGGCTAAATACAGAATAACATGGCTATACACAGAAGACATTGGTTATATACAGAATAACATGGTCATGTACAGAATAACATGGATATATACTGAAAAAATTGGATATATACCGAAAAACATGGTTATATACAGAATAACATGGATAAATGCAGATTAACATGGCTATATACAGAATAACATGGTTATATACAGAATAACATGGCTGTACACAGAAGAACATGGTTATGTACAGAATAACATGGCTATGTACAGAATAACACGGTTATACACTGAATAACATGGCTACATACAGAATAAAATGGTTATATACGTAATAAAATGTCAATATATAGAATTACATGGCTGTATACAGAATAACATGGTTATATATGTAATAACGTGTTATATACAGGATAACATGGCTAAATACAGAATGACATGGCTATATACGGAATAACATGGCTATGTACAGAATAACATGGTTATATACAGAATAACATGGCTGTACACAGAAGAACATGGTTATGTACAGAATAACATGGCTATGTACAGAATAACACGGTTATACACTGAATAACATGGCTACATACAGAATCAAATGGTTATATACGTAATAAAATGTCTATATATAGAATTACATGGCTGTATACAGAATAACATGGTTATATATGTAATAACGTGTTATATACAGGATAACATGGCTAAATACAGAATGACATGGCTATATACGGAATAACATGGCTATGTACAGAATAACATGGTTATATACAGAATAACCTGGCTATATACAGAATAGAATGGATGTGTACAGAATAACATGGTTAAATACAGAATAACATGGCTATATACAGAATAACATGGTTATACACAGAATAACATGTTTATATACAGAATAACATGGTTATATACAGTGTCGTGTCTTTGGCTATGCCGGATTAAGTGATATGACAGGCTAATTTATAAAATGATTTCTCTGTAATTAATATTACCTGATTAAGCTAATCATGTAAATGTAATTAACTAGAAAGTCGGGGCACCACGGAAGAACGTTTATAGAGCTGTTATCTTCCGAATAAACTCTTAAAATACTTAGTAATATTTTACATCGATAGCCGTCATCTCAATCCTCACCTTATTTTCAGTCTCATAATGAAAGTTGTAAATTCTTGGCTATCTTCACGAACCCTGGCTAACAAGTTGAATCAGCAATACAAAATTGGGTTTAATTATTTATTTACTAAATACCTAACTAATCACACAGAATTACAAATACACAGAATACAATGACGTCATACAGAAAACGTCCTGGTGGACGGAACCTGTATCATGGCTGGTTACACAAAGGAAAGGGGGTTGGGCTTGAATGAAAGAGCGGGAAGATTTAGGAACAAAGAAACAGCAGCTATGCTATCGTAAATACATTATCTTATGCATTCTAAATTACCGCCCATTTGGAAAAGGAAAATGCAATAAATATTTACTCTGAGCAGCGCTTCGGTAGATTGGTCGTAGATGCTGGCCGGGTTGGCCAACAGATCTTCCTGTACTCGGAACAATGTCTCTGGTGGTAAATTGGATACGTGGTGGTATCTTCGTCCGTCTGTTAGACTGGTTCCGTCGTCCGTCCTTTCCTAGCCCACGTCGACAGCGGCAGCTGCTAACTCAACGGCTAGGAAGTATCACTTCTGTAGTGAATAAGCTCAAAGTTCATACCATTCGCCATCAAAGCTCACGCCGAGGTTGGCATAGTTCTGTCCTTGATATGTGTGTCTCCTTCTAACGTGGAGGCTGCAGCCCTCCCGTACTGGAACTACCTGGTTATCTTTTCGTCAAAGGATTATATAGTGGAGAGGGGGAGGGAGGTGTTTCATCGTTTATAACCCCTGTCTCTTCACAGGGTTGGGTTACTGATCGAGCAGGGCACTTTCCTTATGAAAACCCAAATCTCTCATTCGGAAGCTAAAATTACATTTCATCTCCTAACAAACATTTTCAATATCAAACATTTCCATTGCATAACAATTCCATGTGACTCTGATAACTAGAGGGTGTATACTTTCTCAGATACAGTTTATGTCGTCCTGTCATCAGTCATAATGTCTCAGATGACAACCGAACTGACATACATACTCATTACGTTCCCAAGCATATTTCCAACTGGTTTTATTAACAAAATATGTGGTACCTTTCCCCATTTGTTTGATGTTCCCAGACTCTCTATATTTAACAGGACAGCAGTCCTTCAGTAGGGTCAGTAAGAGAGGGGAAGGGGGAAAGGTATTTATGGGGGGGGGGGGGTCATAAACCTTACCCACAGGCCAACGTCATGACAACAGAATAATATGGTTATATACAGATTAACATGGCTATATACAGAATAACATGGGTATGTACAGATTAACATGTTTATATACAGAATAACGTGCGTATATACAGGGATAGTATACTTACTCTGACTTCTCTAGAACATATTACTAGTTACTGTGTGTGTGTGTGTGTGTGTGTGTGTGTGTGTGTGTGTGTGTGTGTGTGTGTGTGTGTGTGTGTGTGTGTGTGTGTGTGTGTGTGTGTGTGTGTGTGTGTGTGTGTGTGTGTGTGTGTGTGTACAGGTACGGGTACTGGCCCTATGGTGTATTCACTAAGATGGGTGTCCCTGGTCCCAAACCCCTACCTTACTTTGGCACAATGATGGAGTATAGAAAGGTTAGTACCCATTCAGAATAAACATCTCTCTCATATTTTAAACAGTAGTGTTATTTTTCTCCCATATGAAATAATACATTGAGAAGAAAAAGAGCACTAGCCGGTTGTTTGAACAATAGATAAATAAAAGGTAAAATGAGACATGATCAGTCTAGAAGTGTTGCTTGACCCTGAGGACCATAGAAAATAACAAACCCTCCTCAACCCTCACCTGTTTCAGGTGTGTTCTCTGTTCATGTTTAGGACACACCTACATGACCTAGGGCATGGCCAGGCATGAATCAGCTGTTTTCTCTCTCTCTTTCTCTCTCTCTCTCATTCACTCTCTCTCTCTCTTGCTCTCTCATTCTCTCTCTCATTCTCTCTCTCTCTCTACCTCTCTACCTCTCTCTGCCTCTCTGTGTGCAGGGTTTCACTAACTTTGACACAGAGTGCTTTCAGAAGTACGGGAGAATCTGGGGGTGAGTTCAGTTGGCTGTACCGTACTAGGATGACTCACAACTGTACTATGCTTTTTCCTTACAATTAATCACCTGCTCGAGCTGTCATGTGACCATGAGGAATAGTATTAATAATATCAACAACCAGAATAATGTTTTCTTTGTAGTTTTATATGAGGTGGTTAAATGTGTGTCTGTGTTTCTCCTCTGTGAAGGATCTATGATGGGAGGGAGTCTGTTCTGTGTATCATGTAGGATTGTAGGTGTACTCAGACCTCTTCACCTTTTCCACATTTTGTTACATTACAGCCTTATTCTAAAATTGATTTAATTGTTTTTTCCCTCATCAATCTACTCACACAATACCCCATAATGACAAAGCAAGAACTGTTTTTTAGAATTTTTTGCAAATGTATAAAAACAAAAAAACAAATTAAATATCACATTTACGTAAGTATTCAGTCCATTTTCTCAGTACTTTGCTGAAGCACTTTTGGCAGAAATTACAGCCTCGTGTCTTCTTGGGTATAATGGTACAAGCTTGGCACACCAATATTTGGGGAGTTTCTCCAATTCTTCTCTGCAGGTCCGGTCTCTGGCTGGGCCACTCAAGGACATTCAGAGACTTGTCCCAAAGCCACTCCTGCGTTGTCTTGGCTGTGTGCTTAGGGTTGTTGTCCTGTTGGAAGGTGAACCTTCACTCCAGTCTGAGGTCCTGAGCGCTCTTGAGCAGGTTTTCATCAATGATCTCTCTGTACTTTTCTCCGTTCATCTTTCCCTTGATCCTGACTAGTCTCCCAGTCCCTGCCGCTGATAAACATCCCCACATCATGATGCTGCCACCACCATGCTTCACCGTAGAGCTGATGCCAGGTTTTCTCCAGACGTGACACTTTTCATTCAGGCCAAAGAGTTTAATCTTGATTCTCATGGTCTGAGAGTCTTTAAGTACCTTTTGGCAAACTCCAAGTCGGCTGTTATGTGCCTTTTAATGAGGAGTGGCTTCCGTCTGGCCACTCTACCATAAAGGCCTGATTAGTGGAGTGTTGCAGAGATGCTTGTCCTCCTGGAATGTTCTCCCATCTCCACAGAGGAACTCTGGAGCTCTGTCAGAGTGACCATAAGGTTCTTGGTCACGTCCCTGACCAAGGCCCTTCTCCCCCGATTGCTCAGTTTGGCCGAGTGGCCCGCTCTAGGAAGAGTCTTGGTGGTTCTTTGATTAAAGAATGTTGGAGGCCACTGTGTTTTTGGGGACTTTCAATGCTGCAGAAATATTCCCCAGATCTGTGGCTCAACACAATCCTGTCCTGGAGCCCTACGGACAATTCTTTCGACCTCATGGCTTGGTTTTTGCTCTGACATGCAATGTCAACTGTGGAACTTATATATCATGTCCAATCAATGGAATTTACCACAGGTGGACTCCAATCAAGTTGTAGACACATCTCAAGCATGATGGAAACAGAATGCACCTGAGCTCAATTTGGAGTCTCATAGCAAAGGGTCAGAAAACGTATGTAAATAAAGTATTTCTGTTTTTCGCTTTCTCGTTATGGGGTGTTGTGTGTAGATTTATGAGCGTTTTTTATTTATTAAATACATTTTAGAATAAGGCTGTAACTCAACAAAATGCCATAGTGAAGGATGTACAATGAGAGGCAGTCTGTTCTGTGTACCATGTAGGTGTATATATATTGGTTAAAGCCAGGTGTGTTTCTCCTCTGTGAAGGATCTATGATGGGAGGCAGTCTGTTCTGTGTACCATGAGGTGTATATATAGTGGTTAAAGCCAGGTGTGTTTCTCCTCTGTGAAGGATCTATGATGGGAGGCAGTCTGTTCTGTGTATCATGTAGGTGTATATATAGTGGTTAAAGCCAGGTGTGTTTCTCCTCTGTGAAGGATCTATGATGGGAGGCAGTCTGTGCAGTGTACCATGTAGGTGAATATATAGTGGTTAAAGCCAGGTGTGTTTCTCCTCTGTGAAGGATCTATGATGGGAGGCAGCCTGTTCTGTGTACCATGTAGGTGTATATATAGTGGTTAAAGCCAGGTGTGTTTCTCCTCTGTGAAGGATCTATGATGGGAGGCAGTCTGTTCTGTGTACCATGTAAGTGAATATATAGTGGTTAAAGCCAGGTGTGTTTCTCCTCTGTGAAGGATCTATGATGGGAGGCAGCCTGTTCTGTGTACCATGGACAAAAGCATGATCAAGACCATCCTGATTAAAGAGTGTTACAACATCTTCACCAACCGCAGGGTGAGACACACACACACACACACACACACACACACACACACACACACACACACACACACACACACACACACACGCACACACACACACACACACACACACACACACACACACACACACACGTTCTGAATAATAATAACCCAAAAAGTTTTGCTGATATTATTAATACATTATTTGTGGTATTCATTCAAAGTAGTGTGAATATTATGTAAATAGAATGATCAATATTAATTATTAATGATCATTATTAAATCATATATTTGTTTTAACTGCCCTCCATGTTTTAGAACTTCATGTTTCTGAACGGCGAGCTGTTTGATGCATTGTCCTTTGCCGAGGACGATACATGGAGACGGATCCGCAGTGTCCTCTCACCTTCCTTTACCTCTGGACGACTAAAAGAGGTAGAACCATCCCTCCATCTCTCCCTTTCTATGTTTTATCAACTTGTTATAAACACTTTATAACTTGTTATAACTCTTCATTAACTCATTATAGCTTGTTATAAACTCTTTATAAACTCTTTATATCTTGTTATAACCTCTTTATAAATGCTTTATAGCTTGTTATAAACTCTTTATAAACTCATTATAGCTTGTTATAGACTCGTTATAAATTCTTTATAGCTTGTTATAACCTCTTTATAAATGCTTTAAAGCTTGATAGAAACTCATTACTAACTCATTATAGCTTGTTAGAAACTCTTCATAAACTCATTATAGCTTGTTATAAACTCTTTATTAACTCATTATAGCTTGTTATAAACGCTTTATAAACTCATTATAGCTTGTTAAAAACTCTTTATAAACTCATTATCGCTTGTTATAAACTCTTTATAAAGTCTTTATAGCTTGATAGAAACTCTTTACTATCTCATTATAGCTTGTTATAAACTCT
Source organism: Salmo salar (assembly GCF_965601325.2). NCBI lineage: Eukaryota > Metazoa > Chordata > Actinopteri > Salmoniformes > Salmonidae > Salmo > Salmo salar. Next base: position 5,864,688 of record NC_138302.1, on the reverse strand, counting down.
TTATAAACTCATTATAGCTTGTTATGAACTCAAAACTAAATGAAATCAAATTTCAGTTGTCGATACACATATTTAGCAGATGTTATTACAGGTGCAGTGAAATGCTTGTGCTCCAACAGTGCAGTGATATCTAACAATACCCAAGTCTAAAAGTAAAATAATGGAATTAAGAGATATAGAAATATTAAGACAAGACAAGACAAGTCTGGAGTATAAAATTAAATATATACATATAGTACATTTTTGATACAGTTGAAGTCGGAAGTTTACAAAAACCCGAGCCAAATACATTTACAGTTTACAGTTTTTTACAATTCCTGACATTTAATCTGAGTAACAATTCCCTGTCTTAGGTCAGTTAGGATCACCACTTTATTTTAAGAATGTGAAATGTCAGAATAATAGTAGAGAGAATGATTTACTTCAGCTTTTATTTCTTTCATCACCTTCCCAGTAGGTCAGAAGTTTACATACGCTCAATTCGTATTTGGTAGCATTGCCTTTAAATTGTTTAACTTGGGTCAAATGTTTTGGGTAGCCTTCCACAAGCTTTCCACAATAAGTTGGGTGAATTTTGGCCCATTCCTCCTGACAGAGCTGGTGTAACTGAGTCCGGATTGTAGGCCTCCTTGCCCGCATACACTTTTTCAGTTCAGCCCACATATTTTCTATAGGATTAAGACCAGGGCTTTGTGATGGCCACTCCAATACCTTGACTTTGTTGTCCTTAAGCCATTTTGCCACAACTTTGGAAGTATGCTTGGGGTCATTGTCCATTTGGAAGACCCATTTGCGACCAAGCTTTAACTTCCTGACTGATGTCTTGAGATGTTGCTTCAGTATATCCACATCATTTTTGCTCCTCATGATGCCATCTATTTTGTGAAGTGCACCAGTCCCTCCTGCAGCAAAGCACCCCCACAACATGATGCTGCCACCCCCATGCTTCACGGTTGGGATGGTGTTCTTCGACTTGCAAGCCTCCCCCCTTTTTCTCCAAACATAACGATGGTCATTATGGCCAAACAGTTCTATTTTTGTTTCATCAGACCAGAGGACATTTCTCCAAAAAGTACGATCTTTGTCTCCGTGTACAGTTACAAACCGTAGTCTTGCTTTTTTTATGGCGCCTTTGGAGCAGTGGCTTTTTCCTTGCTGAGCGGCCTTTCAGGTTATGTCGATATAGGACTCGTTTTACTGTGGATATAGATACTTTGTACCTGTTTCCTCCAGCATCTTCACAAGGTCCTTTGCTGTTGTTCTGGGATTGATTTGCTCTTTTCGCACCAAAGTACGTTCATCTCTAGGAGACAGAACGCGTCTCCTTCCTGAGCGGTATGACGGCTGCGTGGTCTCATCGTCTTTATACTTGCGTACTATTGTTTGTACAGATGAACGTGGTACCTTGAGACGTTTGGAAATTGCTCCCGGAGGACCTAAGCCCTAGGATTATGCCTCAGGACTACCTGGCCTGATGACTCCTTTCTGTCCCCTGTCCACCTGGCCATGCTGCTGCTCCAGTTTCAACTGTTGTGCCTGCGGCTATGGAACCCTGACCTGTTCACAAGACGTGCTACCTGTCCCAGACCTGCTGTTTTCAACTTTCTAGAGACAGCAGGAGCGGTAGAGATACTCTGAATGATCGGCTATGAAAAGCCAACTGACATTTACTCCTGAGGTGCTGACCTGTTGCACCCTCGACAACCAATGTGATTATTATTATTTGACCCTGCTGGTCATCTATGAACATTTGAACGTCTTGGCCATGTTCTGTTATAATCTCCACCCGGTACAGCCAGAAGAGGACTCACCACCCCTCATAGCCTGGTTCCTCTCTAGGTTTCTTCCTAGGTTCTGGCCTTTCCAGGGAGTTTTTCTTAGCCACTGTGCTTCTACACCTGCATTGCTTGCTGTTTGGGGTTTTAGGCTGGGTTTCTGTATAGCACTTTGAGATATCAGCTGATGTAAGAAGGGCTATATAAATACATTTGATTTGATTTTGATTTGCTCCCAAGGATGAACCAGACTTGTGGAGGTCTACAATGTTTTTTCTGATGTCTTGGCTGATTTCATTTGATTTTTCCCATGATGTCAAGCAAAGAGGAACTGGGTTTGAAGGTAGGCTTTGAAATACATCCACAGATACAACTCCAATTGACTCGAATGATGTCAATTAGCCAATCAGAAGCTTCTAAAGCCATAACGTAATTTTCTGGAATTTTCCAAGCTGTTTAAAGGCACAGTCAACTTAGTGGGTCAGAGCTGTAGCTTGAAGTTTGAGACAGTTTGCACAATGAGCTGGTTTCGGGTCCAGGCGTTATAATTGAACCAACCGCAGAGCTGATGAATCTGGCAGCAGCAGCATCAAGACGGGTTGTAGGAAACACTTTCACTTTCAGTCTGATCATTAGAAAACCCTTTTCGCAATTATGTTAGCACAGCTGAAAACTGTCGTTCTGATTAAAGAAGCAATAAAACTGGCCTTCTTTAGACTAGTTGAGTATCTGGAGCATCAGCATTTGTGTGTTTGATTACAGACTCAAAATGTCCAGAAACAAAGAACCTTCTCCTGAAACTCGTCAGTCTATTCTTGTTCTGAGAAATGAAGGCTATTCACTGCCAAGAAGCTGAAGATCTCGTACAACGCTGTGTACTACTCCCTTCCAAGAACAGCGCAAACTGGCTCTAACCAGACTAGAAAGAGGAGTGGGAGACCCTGGTGCACAACTGAGCAAGAGGGCAGGTACAATAGAGTGTCTAGTGTGAGAAACAGACGCCTCACAAGTCCTCAACTGGCAGCTTCATTAAATAGTACCAGCAAAACACCAGTCTCAACGTCAACAGTGAAGTGGCGACTCCGGGATGCTGGGCAGAGTTGCAAAGAAAAAGCCATATCTCAGACTGGCCAATAAAAAGAATAAAAAGAAAAGATTAAGATGGGCAAAAGAACACAGACACTGGACAGAGATATCGATTTTTCTTTAGTTGTTATAGCCAATGTCTTGGCTGTATTACTTTTTTATAACTAAGTTATTTTTCTTGAGTTGTTATAGCAAATGTCTTGGCTGTATTACTTTTTTATAACTAAGTTATTTTTCTTGAGTTGTTATAGCAAATGTCTTGGCTGTATTACTTTTTTAAAACTAAGTTATTTTTCTTTAGTTGTTATAGCCAGTGTCTTGGCTGCATTACTTTTTTTATATAACTAAGTTATTTTTCTTTGCAACTCAGCCTTCTTGACTTCTTGTAACCCGGATGTGAAACAGGATATAACAGTATAACAGGATATACAGAGGAAACTTATTAAAGGCTCCAAGATTAATTTCTTTAGCATTATGGCATGTTGTTCTAGATTCCAGAACATACAGTGCATTCAGAAGAGTATTCAGACCCCTTGACTTTTCCCACATTTTGTTATGCTACAGCCGTATTCTGAAATGTATTCAATTATCATTTTTCCTCATCAATCTACTACACACAATACCCCATAATGACAAAGCGAAAACCGTTTTTAGAAATCTTTGCAAATTAATAAAAAATAAAAAACAGATACCTTATTTAAGTTATTATTCAAAGGTGGAGTCATGCGTTCTCTGAAACATGACCCGCCTGACCACCTACTTCCTGCTTGACCTGGATGTCAGCAGCACTAATGTGAAACCCAGTTCGACTTACAACCCGAGTCAGCTTGCAGGTGCACGGCCCTGTCAGAAGGAGTTGCTAGAGTACGATAAGCCAAGGTCCCGGACGGCGCTGGGGCAATTGTGTGCCATCCTATGGGGTTCACGGCCACAGTCGGTTGTGACACAGCCTGGGATTGAACACCAGTGCTTTTGACCGCTGCACCACCCAGGACCCCTATCTTCTTCGTTCTAATGACATGCTTGAATCACAATATAGGACTATAATTAGATGCAGATGGCTTTCACTTCTCTTCACAAAGATCTAATGGTTTAACGCTAAGGAGCTTTTTTTAAGGACACGTCATGTTTATATAAATAATTTACCAGTTTCTCTCTTATCCTGGGAAAGGGGAGTGGTTATTGGCGGTAAATCTCGGTAACCGGGTTATTAGCATTCAACTCTCATCATGAAGCATCACTCTGCTAACCACCCTCTCTCTCTCGCTCTCTCTCTGTCTCTCTCGCTCTCTCTACCTCTCTCTCTCCCTCTCTACGTCTCTCTACCTCTCTGTCTCTCTCTACCTCTCTCTCTGTCTCTCTCTACCTCTCTCTTGCTCTCTTTCTACCTCTCTCTCTCTACCTCTCTTTTTCTACCTCTCTCTACCTCTCTCTACCTCTCTCTACTTCTCTCTCTGTCTCTCTCTACCTCTCTCTCTTTCTACCTCTCTCTCTCTACCTCTCTCTCTCTCACTCTACATCTCTACCTCTCTCTACATCTCAATTCAATTCAATTCTAGGGGCTTTATTGGCGTCGGAAAGATATGTTAACATTGCCAAAGCAAGTGAGGTCGATAATATACAAAAGTGAAACAAACAATAAAAATGTACATTAAACATTACACTCACAGAAGTTCCAAAATAATAAAGACATTGCAAATGTCATATTATGTATATATACAGTGTTGTAACGATGTACAAATTGTTAATGTACAAAAGGGAAAATAAATAAGCATAAATATGGGTTGTATTTACAATGGTGATTGTTCTTCACTGGTTGACCTTTTCTTGTGGCAACAGATCACAAATATTGCTGCTGGGATGGCACACTGTGGTATTTCACCCAGTAGATATGGGAGTTTATCAAAATCAGGTTTGTTTTTGAATTCTTTGTGGATCTGTGTAATCTGAAGGAAATATGTGTCTCTAATATGGTCATACATTGGGCAGGAGGTTAGGAAGTGCAGCTCAGTTTCCACCTCATTTTGTGGGTAGGGTGCACATAGCCTGTCTTCTCTTGGGAGCAAGGTCTTCCTACGGCGGCCTTTCTCAATAGTAAGGCTATGCTCACTGAGTCTGTACATAGTCAAAGCTTTCCTTAAGTTTGGGTCAGTCACAGTGGTCAGGTGTTCTGCCACTGTGTACTCTCTGTTTAGGGCGAAATAGCATTCCAGTTTGCTCTGTTTTTTTTGTAAATTCTTTCCATCTCTACCTCTCTACCTCTCTCTCTACCTCTCTCTCTCTCTACCGCTACCTCTCTTTCTCTACATCTATACCTCTCTACCTCTCTCTACCTCTCTCTACCTCTCTCTACCTCTCCTCTCTCTCTCTCTCTCCTCTAGATGTTTGGTATCATGAAGCGGCACTCTGCTAACCTGCTGAACGGAATGAAGAAGCAGGCAGATAAAGACCAGACCATCGAAGTGAAGGAGTGAGTCCTGCTTCCTAACCTCTGGCTTTTCACCTTACACCTCTGAGTCTTGATTATAATACACACACACACACACACACATATAGCCACCCATTGCCTTGATGACAACTTTGCACACTCTTGGCCTGAGGTAGAGTACTTCATGATAAGCTGTAGACAACACTATCTACCAAGATTTCATCTGTATTTTTCGTAGCCATCTATTTACCACGACATACCGATGCTGGCACTAAGATCACACTCAACGAGCTGTATAAGGGACGATAGCCGTCATTGAAAATAAGAGTTTGTTCTTAACTGACTTGCCTAGTTAAATTAAGATAAAATAAAAAAATAAAAAATAAGTCCATAAGCAAACAAGAAAATTCTGATCCAGAAGCAGCGCTCCAAGTGGCTGGGGACTTTAATGCAGGCAAACTTAAATCCGTTTGATCTAATATCTACCAGCATATTACATGTGCAACCGCAGGGCAGGACAAATTACCACGACGTGTACTCAGAGGATGCGTGGAGCAACTGGAAAGTGTCTTTACTGACATTTTCAACCTCTCCCTGACCAAGTCTGTAATACCTAAATGTTTCAAGCAAACCATCATAGTCCCTGTGCCCAAGAAAGCAAAGGTAACCTGCTTACATGACTAGCATACCGCCCCAACAGATCCATAGCACTCACGTCGGTAACCATGAAGTGCTTTGAAAGGCTGGTCATGGCTCACATCAACACCATCATCCCGGAAACCCTACACCCACTCCAATTCACATACCGCCCCAACAGATCCACAGATGATGCAATCTCTATTCCACTCCACACTGCCCTTTCCCACCTGGACAACAGGAACAGGTGTGAAAATGCTGTTCATTGACTACTACTCAGCGTTCAACACCATAGTGCCCACAAAGCTCATCACTAAGCTAAGGACCCTGGGACTAAACACCTCCCTCTGCAACTGGATCCTGGACTTTCTGACGGGCCGCCCCCAAGTCTGCCATGCTGATCCTCAACACTGGGGCCCCTTATGGGTTTGTGCTTAGTCCCCTCCTGTACTCCCAGTTCACCCACGACTGCATGGCCAAGCACGACCCGACACCATCATTAAGTTTGCTGACGACATAACAGTGGTCGGCCTGATCACTGACAACGATGAGACAGCCTATAGGGAGGAGGTCAGAGACCTGTCAGTGTGGTGCCAAGACAACAACCTCTCCCTCAATGTGAGCAAGACAAAGTAGCTGATCATGAGCAAGACAAAGTAGCTGATCGTGGACTACAGGTAAAGGAGGACCTAACATGCCCCCATTCACATTGACGGGGCTGTAGTGAAGTGTGTCGAGAGTTTCAAGTTCCTTGGCGTCCAAATGACCAACAAACTAACATGGTCCAAACACACCAAGACAGTCGTGAAGAGGGCACGACAACGCCTTTTGCACCTAAGGAAACTGAAAAGATTTGGTATGGGTCCCCAGATCCTCAAAAGGTTCTACAGCTGCACCATCTAGAGCATCCTGACCGGTTGCATCACCACCTGCTATGGCAACTGCTCATTATCTGACAGTAAGGAGCTACAGAGCGTAGTGTGTATGGCCTAGTACATCACCGGGGCCAAGCTTCCTGCCATCCAGGACCTATATACAAGGCGGTGTCAGAGTGGGGCAATTGTCTAAGGCACTGCATCACAGTGCTAGCTGTGCCACTCGAGATCCTGGTTTGAGTCCAGGCTCTGGCGCAAGCCAAATTACTGCTGAACAATTAATCAAATGGCCACCCAAACTTTTAACATATTTTTTGCTTTAGTTTATTTAGTAAATATTTTCTTAACTCTGTTTCTTGAATTGCATTCTTGGTTAAGGGCTTGTAAGTAAGCATTTCACAGTAAGTTCTACACCTGCTGTATTCGGCACATGTGACAAATACATTTGATTTGATTTAGTTGTGGTGAGTAGTTGTGGTCAGTAGTTGTGGTCAGTAGTTGTGTGGTCGTGGTCAGTAGATGTGTGGTCAGTAGTTTTGTGGTCAGTAGTTGTGTGGTTGTGGTCAGTAGGTGTGTGGTCAGTAGGTGTTTATTTAAGCTTTATTTAACAAGGCAAGTCAGTTAAAAACAAATTGTTATTTACAATGACAGCCTAGGAACAGTGGGTTAACTTGTTCAGGGGCAGAACAACATATGTTTACCTTGTAAGCTTGGGGATTCAATCTAGCAACCTTTCAGTTACTGGCCCAATGCTCTAACCACTAGGCTACCTGGTTGGTGGTCAGTAGTTGTGGTCAGTAGGTGTGGTCAGTGGTTGTGGTCAGTAGTTGTGGTCTGTGGTTGGTGGTCAGTAGTTGTGTGGTTGTGGTCATTAGGTGTGGTCAGTAGTTGTGTGGTCAGTAGGTGTGGTCATTATGTGTGGTTGTGGTCAGTAGTTGTGGTCAGTAGTTGTGTGGTCAGTAGGTGTGGTCATTATGTGTGGTTGTGGTCAGTAGTTGTGGTCAGTAGTTGTGTGGTCAGTAGGTGTGGTCATTATGTGTGGTTGTGGTCAGTAGTTGTGGTCAGTAGTTGTGTGGTCAGTAGGTGTGGTCATTATGTGTGGTTGTGGTCAGTAGTTGTGGTCAGTAGTTGTGTGGTCAGTAGGTGTGGTCATTATGTGTGGTTGTGGTCAGTAGGTGTGGTCAGTAGTTGTGTGGTCAGTAGGTGTGGTCATTATGTGTGGTTGTGGTCAGTAGGTGTGGTCAGTAGTTGTGTGGTCAGTAGGTGTGGTCATTATGTGTGGTTGTGGTCAGTAGTTGTGGTCAGTAGGTGTGTGGCCAGTAGATGTGTGGTCAGTAGGTGTGGTCAGTATGTGTGTGGTCAGTAGTTGTTTGGTCAGTTGTTGTTTGGTCAGTAGTTGTGGTCACTAGTTGTGGTCAGTCGTTGTGTGGTCAGTAGTTGTTTGGTCAGTAGTTGTGCTCAGTAGTTGTGGTCAGTAGTTGTGTAATTGTGTTTGTGTTGCAGGTTCTTTGGGCCCTACAGTATGGACGTGGTCACCAGCACAGCCTTCAGTGTGGACATTGACTCTCTGAACAACCCTTCAGACCCCTTCGTCTCCAATGTTAAGAAAATGATCAAGTTTGACATGTTCAACCCACTGTTGCTCCTATTCGGTGAGACCACACATGCACACACACCCAGACACACAGACACAAAGTTGAACTGTTTAATCATATGCAGTTGAACACCTTTCTATAAAACGTTCCTCTCAACCTCTCCTCTCCTCTTCTCCTCTCCTGTTCTCCCCTCCTCCCCTCCTCTCCCCTCCTCTCCTATTCTCCCCTCCTCCCCTCCTCCTCCCCTCCTCTCCTTCTCCAGTGTTGTTTCCCTTCATAGGTCCTATCTTGGAGAAGATGAAGTTTTCTTTCTTCCCGTCTGCGGTGACTGACTTCTTTTATGCCTCGCTGGCAAAGATCAAATCTGGACGTGACACTGGGAACTCAACTGTAATCATGTTTTATATTTATATTTGATTGTTATATTGATATTTTCATCTGAACGTTTGTATTTATATTTTAATATTCTGTATTTACTTATTATGTAACTATGAAACTATATAATGTAACTAGTGATGGTGACCAATATGGAACGTCCATATCGATATCATGTCGTAATTTTAAAAAACTATGATGGGGACCCAAATATCTACGTTCATATTAGAATCTGTTTGTGTTGGTTGTGATTGGACCAGATCAATTAGAATCGGTTTGTGTTTTGCATTTTTTGTATTTTGTATTTTTATTAAGATCCCCATGGGGAGGCAGGTAGCCTAGTGGTTAGAGTGTTGGACAAGAAACTAAAAGGTTGCAAGTTTGAATCCCTGAGCTGACAAGGCAAAAATCTTTCATTCTGCCCCTGAACAAGGCAGTTAACCCAATGTTCCAAGGCCATCATTGAAAATTAGAATTTGTTCTTAACCTGTCTGGGCTAGGGGGCAGTATTTTCATTGCCAGATTAAAAACGTACCCAATTTAAACAGGTTACTACTCTGGCCCAGAAACTAGAATATGCATATTATTAGTAGATTTGGATAGAAAACACTGAAGTTTCTAAAACTGTTTGAATGGTGTCTGTGAGTAAAGTGGAACTCATATGGCAGGCAAAAACCTGAGAAAATTCCAAGCAGGAAGTGGAAAGTCTGAGAATTGTAGTTCTTCTTTTGATTCTCTATCGAAGCTACAGTGTCTGTGGGGTGACGTTGCACTTCCTAAGGCTTCCATTGGCTGTCTAAAGCCTTCAGAAAGTGGTTTGAGCATTTTCCTGGCACTGGGCAGATAATAGAAACTCAGTTTCTGAATGGTCAACCTGGCAACAAAGGGATTGCATATGCTCGGTCCCGTGAGCGTGCCCCTCCTTCTTTTTCTTCTTGAAGTAATATGCTATTGTCCGGTTGGAATATTATCTCAATTTTACGTTAAAAATACCATAAAGATTGATTTTAAACAGCGTTTGACATGCTTCTAAGTACGGTAATGGAACATTTTGACTTTTTGTCTCTCGTTCCGCGCTCGCGCGTTACCCTTTGGATAGTGACCTGAACGCACGAACAAAACGGAGGTATTTGTACATAAATATGGATTATTTCAAACAAAAACAACATTTCTTGTGGAAGTAGCAGTCCTGGGAGTGCATTCTGACGAAGATCAGCAAAGGTAAGAGAATATTTCTAATACTAATTCTGAGTTTAGGTTGCCCCGAACTTGGCGGGTGTCTGAATAGCTCACCGTGATGGCTGAGCTATGTACTCAGAATATTGAAAAATGTGCTTTCTCCGTAAAGCTATTTTAAAATCTGACACAGCAGTTGCATCCAGGGGTAGTCTATCTATAATTCTTAAAATAATTGTTGTATATTTTGTCAACGTTTATGATGAGTATTTTTGTAAATTGATGTGCACATTCACTGGACGTTTTGGTGGGAATACATTTTCTGAACATCACGCGCCAATGTAAAATGCTGTTTTTGGATATAAATAGGAACTTTATCGAACAAAACATACATGTATTGTGTAATATAATGTCCTAGGAGTGTCATCTGATGAAGATCAACAAAGGTTAGTGCTTCATTTAGCTGTGTTTTGGGTTTTATTGACACATGTCCTTGCTAGGAAAATGGCTGTGTGATTATATTTGTCTATGTACTCTCCTAACATAATCTAATGTTTTGCTTTCGCTGTAAAGCCTTTTTGAAATCGGACAATGTGGTTAGATTAACGAGAAGTTTATCTTTAAAATGGTGGAAAATAGTTGTATGTTTGAGAAAGTTGAATTATGAAATTTTGTTGTTTTTTAATTTTCCGCCATGATATTTCACTGGCTGTGTTCCGCAGATGGGACTCTAGCGTCCCACCTAGCCCATAGAAGTTAACTGACTTGCCTAATAAATAAAATAATTAGCTGTTGCGAAAGCAGCAGCTACTCTTCCTGGGGTCCACACAAAACATGAAACATAATACAGAACATCATGAGTCAAGGACAGAACTACATACATTTTAAAAAGGCACACGTAGCCTACATATCAATGCATGCACACAAACTATCTAGGTCAAATAGGGGAGAGGTGTTGCTTTATCTGTTTTTTTAAACCAGGTTTGCTGTTTATTTGAGCAATAGGAGATGGAAGGAAGTTCCATGCAGTAATGGCTCTATATAATACTGTACGTTTTCTTGAATTTGTTTTGGATTCGGGGACTATGAAAAGACCCCTGGTGGCATGTCTGGTGGGATAAGTGTGTGTCAGAGCTGTGTGTAAGTTGACTATGCGAACAATTTGGGATTTTCAACACAATGTTTCTAATAAAAAGTGATGCAGTCTCCTCAACTCTTAGCCAAGAGAGACTGGCATGCATAGTATTAATATTAGCCATCTGATTAAAATTAGAGCAAAACGTGTCGCTCTGTTCTGGGCCAGCTGCAGCTTACTAGGTTTTTCCTTGCAGCACTGGACCACACGACTGGACCATAATCAAGATTAGACAAAACTAGAACATGCAGAACTTGCTTTTTGGAGTGTGGTGTCAAAAAAGCGGAGCATCTCTTTATTACGGGTAGACCTCTCCCCATCTTTTTATTTTTATTTTTTATTTCACCTTTATTTAAAACCAGGTAAGCTAGTTGAGAACAAGTTCTCATTTACAACTGCGACCTGGCCAACATAAAGCAAAGCAGTGCGACAGAAACAACAACACAGAGTTACACATGGGATAAACAAGCGTACAGTCAATAACACAATAGAAAAAAAGAAAGTCTATATACAATGTGTGCAAATGGCATGAGGAGGTAAGGCAATAAATAGGCCAGAGTAGCAAAGTAATTACAATTTAGCAGATTAACACTGGAGTGATAGATGTGCAGATGATGATGAGCAGATGATGGTGTATAAGTAGTGATACTGGTGTGCAAAAGAGCAGAAAAGTAAATTAAAACAATACGGGGATGTGGTAGGTAGATTGGGTGGGCTATTTACAGATGGACTATGTACAGCTGCAGCGATTGGTTACCTGCTCAAATAGCTGATGTTTAAAGTTAGTAAGGGAAATGTAAGTCTCCAGCTTCAGCGATTTTTGCAATTCGTTCCAGTCACTGGCAGCAGAGAACTGGAAGGAAAGGTGGCTAACGTTGGTGTTGGCTTTGGTGATGACAGGAAACGGGTGAGTCAGGCGCAGGAGACAAAAAGGTCCATAGAAAATATTTAAGTCCAGAGTGAATACAACGATAGGCAGGGTGCAAAACATAAGCAGGAGGTAGAACAGCTCCAAAACTCAAAATACACCGGACGCAGCCCGGCAAACCTAAAGCCTAATATCAGCGTTGTGTAATCAAACCCATGAGAAAATACTCCAGCCCTAAATCCAAAAACTTAAAACGAAACAATCCCGCACAACCCCAAACAAGAAACTGACAAACTAAATACCCTCCCACTAATTACAAACAAGACACAGGTGCGCACAAAACAGACACACTAACAGACACATGAAACATGGATCAGTGGCAGCTAGTAGGCCGGTGACGACGACTGCCGAGCGCCGCCCGACCGGGGAGTGGCGCCACCTTCTGTGGACGTTGTGACAGTACCCCCCCCCCCGATGCGCGGCTCCCGCAGTGCGCCGACACCGGCCTCGAGGACGACCCGGAGGACGAGAAGCAGGGCGATCCGGGCGGAGTCTGTGAAATCTCTGCAACAGGGCTGGGTCCAGAATATCCCTCACCGGTACCCAGCACCTCTCCTCCGGACCGTACCCCTCCCAGTCCACGAGGTACTGCAGGCCCCTTACCCGACGTCGGGAGTCCAAGATGGACCGGACTGTGTACGCCGGGGCACCCCCGATGTCCAGGGGGGGCGGAGGGACCTCCCGCACCTCAGCGTACTGTAGTGGACCAACTACCACTGGCCTGAGGAGAGACACGTGAAACGAGGGGTTAATACGGTAATATGACGGACTTTGAACGGCCCCACAAATCGCGGACCCAGCTTCCGGCAGGGCAGGCGGAGGGACAGCTTCCGGGTCGAGAGCCAGACTCTGTCCCCCGGTTTGTACACGGGGGCCTCACTGCGGCGGCGGTCAGCTCTCTCCTTGTGCCATCCTACAGCTCGTTTAAGGCACTCCTGGATGGCACTCCATGTCTCCTTCGAGCACTGAACCCAGTCCTCCACCGCAGGAGTTTCTATCTGGCTCTGATGCCAAGGCACCAGGACCGGCTGGTAACCTAATACCACCTGGAAGGGAGTCAGGTTAGTGGAGCAATGACGCAGAGAGTTCTGCGCCATCGCCGCCCATGGCAAAAACTTCACCCACTCCCCTGGCCGGTCCTGGCAATAGGACCGCAGGAACCTGCCCACATCCTGGTTAATACGTTCCACCTGCCCATTACTCTCGTGGTGAAAACCCGAAGTCAAACTGACTGAGACCCCCAGCCTCTCCATAAACGCCCTCCACACCCTGGACGTGAACTGGGGACCCCGATCAGAGATGATGTCCTCGGGCATCCCGTAGTGCCGGAAGACATGCGTAAACAGGGCCTCCACGGTCTGTAGGGCCGTAGGAAGACCGGGCAAAGGGATCAGACGGCAGGACTTAGAGAAACAATCCACAACAACCAGGATCGTGGTGTTCCCCTGAGAAGACGGGAGATCCGTAAGGAAATCCACCGACAGGTGGGACCACGGTCGCTGTGGAACAGGGAGGGGCTGTAATTTCCCTCGCGGTAAGTGCCTAGGAGCCTTACACTGTGCGCACACCGAACAGGAGGAGACGTAGTGCCTGACATCCTTAACCAAGGTGGGCCACCAGTACTTCCCTCTCAAGGCCTGCACTGTCCGTTCCACACCAGGATGACCCGACGAGGGTAGAGTATGCGACCACCGGATCAGACGATCGCGAACACTAAGCGGGATGTACTTCCGGCCAGCGGGACACTGAGGTAGAATAGGTTCTGGCTGCACCGCCCGCTCGATGTCCGCATCCACCTCCCAAACCACAGGTGCCACCAGACAGGAGGCAGGGACGATGGGAGTAGGATCGATGGTCCGCTCCTTGGTGTCGTGGAGACGCGACAGTGCATCGGCCTTCCGGTTCCGGGAACCTGGAATGTATGACAAGGTTAATTGGAACTGGGTAAAAAACATGGCCCACCTGGCTTGATGAGGGTTAAGTCTCCAAGCTGCCCGGATGTACTCCAGGTTACGGTGATCAGTCCAGATGAGGAAAGGGTGACGTGCCCCCTCAAGCCAATGTTTCCACACTTTCAGAGCTTCGACCACAGCCAACAACTCCCGGTCCCCCACATCATAGTTGCGCTCCGCTGGACTCAGCTTCTTACAAAAGAACGCACAGGGGCGAAGCTTCGGAGGTGCGCCCCAGCGCTGCGACAGCACTGCTCCTAACCCGGCCTCGGATGAGTCCACCTCCACTATGAATGGCAAAGAGGGGTCCGGATGAGCCAGCACGGGGGCGTCGGTAAACAAAGCCTTCAGACGGCTAAAGGCTCCGTCCGCCTCTGCAGACCACTGCAGCCGCACCGGCCCCCCCTTCAGCAGTGAGGTAATGGGAGCCGCTACCTGACCAAAGCCCCAGATAAACCTTCGGTAGTAATTAGCAAACCCCAAGAACCGCTGCACCTCCTTCACTGTGGTTGGAGTCGGCCAATTACGCACGGCTGTAACGCGGTCACATTCCACCTCTACCCCATTGGTGGAAATGCAATACTCCAGGAAAGAGACGGCTCGTTGAAAGAACTCACATTTCTCAGCCTTAACGTATAGTTCATGCTCCAGCAGCCGCCAAAGCACTTTACGCACCAGAGACACATGCTCGGCACGTGTGGCGGAGTAAATCAAAATGTCATCGATATACACCACCACACCCTGACCGAGCAGGTCTCGAAGAACCTCGTCTACAAAGGATTGGAAGACAGCGAGAGCATTCTTTAACCCATACAGCATGACAAGGTACTCATAATAGCCAGATGTGGTACTAAATCCGGTTTTCCACTCATCTCCATCTCGGTTACGCACCAAGTTATACGCGCTCCTGAGATCTAAGTTTGTGAAGAAGCGTGCGCCGTGAAAAGACTCCACTGCCGTGGCAATGAGAGGTAGCAGGTAACTGAACACCACCGTGATGGAATTTAGACCTCTATAATCAATGCACGGGCGCAGACCTCCCTCCTTTTTCCTCACAAGAAAGATGCTCGGCGCGAGGAGAGGGGTGAGAGGGGTGACTCGAGGAGCTCGGGGAGAAGGGTGACTTAGATGGCCGAATGTATCCCTGTCTCAAGGACTCACCGACGTATGTCTCCATAGCCGCTGTCTCCTCCTGAGACAGAGGATACACGTGACTCCTAGGAAAGGCCGCGTTAGCCTGGAGGTTTATCACACAATCCCCTTGACGATGGGGGGGAAATTGAGTCGCCTTGTTTTTACTGACGGTGATAGCCAAATCGGCATATTCAGAGGGAATGTGCACGGTGGAGACTGTGCACATTCTGGTTCTGGACTCTCCACCGTGGTCGCACCGATGGACACTCCAATACACCTGCCTGAGCACTCCCTCGACCACCCCTTAAGAGCGCTCTGCCTCCATGAAATATTAGGGTTATGAGTAGCCAGCCAGGGAATTCCCAGTACCACCGGAAACACCGGGGAATCAATGAGGTACAGGCCGATTCGCTCCTTATTACCCCCCGCGTCACCATGAGTAGTGGCACTGTGACATCCCTCACTTGGCCGGATCCTAGTGGTCGACTATCTAGGGCGTGTACAGAAAAGGGCTGTTCCAACTGAACCAGGGGAATACCTAACTTAGCGGCGACCCCACGGTCCATAAAAACTCCCAGCTGCGCCTGAATCGACTAGTGTCTTATACTGGAAGTGCGGGGAAAAATCAGGGAAACAAACAGAGGTGTACATATGATCGACAGGGGGCTCTGGGTGTGACTGGTGCTGACTCACCTGGGGGGTCGATGTGGTGCTCTGCCTGCCATCCGAACTCCCGGGTGGACCTCTCCAGCACCGGTCCGCAGTGTGCCCTCTACAACCACAATGGGCGCAGGAGAAGCCCCCCCCCTCCGGCCCACCTAGCTGCCACCCCCCCTATCTCCATGGGTGTTGGAGCAGGAGGGCCAGTAGGTGGAACAAACAGACCCCGAATAGAATACCCCTGGGCAGCTAGCAGGTTGTCCAGCCTGATGGACAAGTCAATAAGCTGGTCCAGAGTGGTCGTATTGTCCCGGCAAGCCAGCTCCCGGCGGACGTCCTCCCGAAGACTGCATCTGTAGTGGTCAATCAGGGTCCGCTCATTCCACCCCGATCCAGCGGCGAGAGTCCGGAAGTCCAGGGCAAAGTCCTGAGCGCTCCTCGTCTCCTGCCTCAGGTGGAATAATCGCTCACCCGCCGCCTTGCCCTCCAGGGGATGATCGAATACCGCCCGAAAGCGACGGGCGAAGTCCGGGTAGTCGCTCCTAGGCGAGTCTGGGCCATCCCAGACTGCGTTGACCCATTCTAGGGCTCTACCCGTGAGGCATGAGACGAGAACGCTCATCCTCTCTTCATCCGAGGGAAGGGGCCGAACAGTCGCCAGGTACAAATCTAATTGTAACAAAAACCATTGGCACCCGGCGGCCGTACCATCGAACTCCCTGGGAGCCATGATCTGAATCCCACTCGTGTTGGGTTCGGTGGGTACTGGTAGGGGCGCAGGGTGGTGAGTAGGTACTGGAGGTGGTGAGGGAGCGGCTCTCTCCCAGCTCTCCAAACGGACCAGCACCTGATCCATGGCCGTGCCCAGTCGTTGAAGGAGGCTGGTATGTTGTGATACCTGATCTGCCATGGACGGTGCTTCGGCTCCTGCTGACTCCATCTTGTGGTGCGGGATTCTGTCACGTCTTCCAAGGAGCAGGAAACGGGTGAGTCAGGCGCAGGAGACCAAAAGTTCCGTAGAAAAATATTTAATTAAGTCCAGAGTGAATACAACGATACGCAGGGTGCAAAACATAAGCAGGAGGTAGAACAGCTCCAAAACTCAAAATACACGGGACGCAGCCCGGCAACCCTAAAGCCTAATATCAGCGTTGTGTAATCAAACCCATAAGAAAATACTCCAGCTCTAAATCCAAAAACGTAACACGAAACAATCCCGCACAAACCCAAACAAGAAACTGACAAACTAAATATCCTCCCACTAATAACAAACAAGACACAGGTGCGCACAAAACAGACATAACTAACAGACACATGAAACACAGATCGGTGACTGCTGGTAGGCCGGCGTCGACGACCGCCGAGCGCCGCCCGACCGGGGAGTGGCGCCACCTTCTGTGGACATTCCGGGGTGTTTGGGCACTGTTTGATATTCATGTATTCTATGTTTAGTCTAGTGAGTCTGTTTCTATGTTTGGTTAATTGGGGTTGGGACTCTCAGTTGAAGGCAGGTGTTGTCTATTTGCCTTTGAGAGTCCCATATATTAGGGTGTGTTTGTCATTTGTGGGAGATTGTTCTGTGTTTAGCCTTGTGCCTTGCCAGACTGTTTTGTTGATCGGTCGTTCTTTTGTTATTTTGGTGTTCATTTTGAATTTATTAAACGTCAAGATGAGCATACACATACCTGCTGCATTTTGGTCCTCCTTTACCAACGACAACCGTGACAATCGTAGTTTGCCGGTGTAGACTAACAGTGAAATGCTTACTTACGGGTCCTTTTCCAACAATGATAACATTGACTTACATCAAATCAAATGTTATTTGTCACATTTATCGTAGTTTGCCGGTGTAGACTAACAGTGAAATGCTTACTTACGGGTCCTTTTCCAACAATGATAACATTGACTTACATCAAATCAAATGTTATTTGTCACATTTATCGTAGTTTGCCGGTGTAGACTAACAGTGAAATGCTTACTTACGGGTCCTTTTCCAACAATGATAACATTGACTTACAAAAAAATCAAATGTTATTTGTCACATTTATCGTAGTTTGCAGGTGTAGACTAACAGTGAAATGCTTACTTACGGGTCCTTTTCCAACAATGATAACATTGTTGGTGCAAATGCATTGCAAGTGCATGAAAAGGTCAACTTGTTACAAAAATCATATGCCTGTTTGTTGAAACTATACTTTCAGTTCCTGTTGATACTATGTTCCTGTCTTACTTCTGCTTAACACATGATAGCAATAAGAGGAAGAAGGATTGGGAAACTAACTGCAAATAACAATAAACTTAACTCCGCCTAGCAGAGACATCTTTGTATTAGCAACTATTAATTATGAGCTTATATGGTATTAAAGTTAAGGGACATCACCTTGAGCTGGGTGATCCTCAGTAGGGGATAAAAAGGAAAACAGAATCAAATCAAATTTATTCATAAAGCCCTTCTGACGTCAGCTGATGTCACAAAGTGCTGTACAGAAACCGAGCCTAAAACCCCAAACAGCAAGCAATGCATGTGTAGAAGCACGGTGGCTAGGAAAAACACCATCTTGAGAACTGAGTGTGTTACTTGCAAATTACTGTAATTGTACTGTAATTACTCCGGGTTGCAATCCTTATTAAACAAACTAACTTCTGATCAAATAAGTATGAACTTAGGGCAGAAATCCCTTACACTATATGCACAATAACATGGTTAGATACAGAATAACATGGCTATATACAGGGATACTATACTTAATCTGACTTCTCTAGAACATATTACTAGTTACTGTCTCTCTCTCTGTGTGTGTGTGTGTGTGTGTGTGTGTGTGTGTGTGTGTGTGTGTGTGTGTGTGTGTGTGTGTGTACAGGTACGGGTACTGGCCCTATGGTGTTTTCACTAAGATGGGTATCCCTGGTCCCAAACCCCTACCTTACATTGGCACAATGATGGAGTATAAAAAGGTTAGTACCCATTCAGAATAAACATCTCTCTCATATTTTTAACACTTGTGTTATTTTTCTCCCCATGTAAAATAATACATTGAGAAGGAAAAGAGCACTAGCCGGTTGTTTGAACAATAGATAAATAAAAGGTGAAATGAGACATGATCAGTGTAGAAGTTGTGTTGCTTGACCCTGAGGACCATAGAAAATAACAAACCCTCCTCAACCCTCACCTGTTTCAGGTGTGTTCTCTGTTCAGGTGTAAGACACACCTACATGACCTCCTAGGGCATGGCCAGGCATGAATCAGCTGTTTTTTTTCTTTCTCTCATTGTCTCTCTCTCTCTCTTTCTCTCTCTCTCTCTTTCATTGTCTCTCTCTCTCTCTTTCTCTCTCTCTCTCATTGTCTCTCTCTCTCTCTCTCTCTCTCTCTATTGTCTCTCTCTCTCTCTCTCTCTCTACCTCTCTGTCTCTCTGTGTGCAGGGTTTCACTAACTTTGACACAGAGTGCTTTCAGAAGTACGGGAGAATCTGGGGGTGAGTTCAGTTGGCTGTACCGTACTAGGATGACTCACAACTGTACTATGTTCTTTCAATTAATCACCTGCTCGAGCTGTCATGTGACCATGAGGAATAGTATTAATAATATCAGCAACCAGAATAATATTTCCTTTGTAGTTTTATATGTGGTGGTTAAATGTGTGTCTCTGATTCTCCTCTGTGAAGGATCTATGATGGGAGGGAGTCTGTTCTGTGTACCATGTAGGATTGCAGGTGTACTCAGACCTCTTCACCTTTTCCACATTTTGTTACATTACAGCCTTATTCTAAAATGGATTTAATAGTTTTTTTCCCTCATCAATCTACTCACACAATACCCCATAATGACAAAGCAAAAACTGTTTATTTTTATTTTTTTGCAAATGTATAACTACAAAAAAACTAATTTAATATCACATTTACGTAAGTATTCAGTCCCTTTACTCAGTACTTTGCTGAAGCACTTTTGCCAGAAATTACAGCCTCGCGTCTTCTTGGGTATAATGGTACAAGCTTGGCACACCAATATTTGGGGAGTTTCTCCAATTCTTCTCTGCAGGTCCGGTCTCTGGCTGGGCCACTCAAGGACATTCAGAGACTTGTCCCAAAGCCACTCCTGCATTGTCTTGTCTGTGTGCTTAGGGTTGTTGTCCTGTTAGACTGGAGTGAAGGTTCACCTTCCGAGGTCCTGAGCACTATTGAGCAGGTTTTCATCAAGGATCTCTCTGTACTTTTCTCCGTTCATCTTTCCCTTGATCCTGACTAGTCTCCCAGTCCCTGCCGCTGATAAACATCCCCACAGCATGATGCTGCCACCACCGTACCTCACCGTAGGGATGATGCCAGGTTTTCTCCAGACGTGAAACTTTTCATTCAGGCCAAAGAGTTTAATCTTGGTTTCATCAGACCAGAGAATCTTGAGAGTCTTTAGGTACCTTTTGGCAAACTCAAAGTGGGCTGTCATGTGCCTTTTACTGAGGAGTGGTTTCCGTCTGGCCACTCTACCATAGAGGCCTGATTGGTGAATTGCTGCAAAGATGCTTGTCCTCCTGGAAGGTTCTCCCATCTCCACAGAGGAACTCTGGAGCTCTGTCAGAGTGACCATAAGGTTCTTGGTCACCTCCCTGACCAAGGCCCTTCTCCCCCAATTGCTCAGTTCGGCCGAGTGGCCCGCTCTAGGAAGAGTCTTGGTGGTTCTTTGATTAAAGAATGATGAAGGCCACTGTGTTTTTGGGGACTTTCAATGCTGCAGAAATGTTCCCCAGATCTGTGGCTCAACACAATCCTGTCTCAGAGCTCTACGGACAATTCTTTTGACCTCATGGCTTGGTTTTTGCTCTGACATGCATTGTCAACTGTGGACCTTATATAGACAGGTGTGTGCCTTTCCAAATCATGTCCAATCAATGGAATTTACCACAGGTGGACTCTAATCAAGTTGTAGACACATCTCAAGCATGATGGAAACAGGATGCACCTGAGCTCAATTTGGAGTCTCATAGCAAAGGGTCAGAAAACGTATGTAAATAAAGTATTTATGTTTTTCGCTTTCTCGTTATGGGGTATTGTGTGTAGATTTATGAGCGTTTTTTTATTTATTAAATCAATTTTGGAATAAGGCTGTAACTCAACAAAATGCCATAGTGAAGGATATACAATGAGAGGCAGTCTGTTCTGTGTACCATGTAGGTGTATATATAGTGGTTAAAGCCAGGTATGTTTCTCCTCTGTGAAGGATCTATGATGGGAGACAGTCTGTTCTGTGTACCATGTAGGTGTATATATATTGGTTAAAGCCAGGTGTGTTTCTCCGTGAAGGATCTATGATGGGAGGCAGCCTGTTCTGTGTACCATGAGGTGTATATATAGTGGTTAAAGCCAGGTGTGTTTCTCCTCTGTGAAGGATCTATGATGGGAGGCAGTCTGTCTGTGTATCATGTAGGTGTATATATAGTGGTTAAAGCCAGGTATGTTTCTCCTCTGTGAAGGATCTATGATGGGAGGCAGTCTGTTCTGTGTACCATGTAGGTGTATATATAGTGGTTAAAGCCAGGTGTGTTTCTCCTCTGTGAAGGATCTATGATGTGAGGCAGCCTGTTCTGTTATCATGTAGGTGTATATATAGTGGTTAAAGCCAGGTATGTTTCTCCTCTGTGAAGGATCTATGATGGGAGGCAGTCTGTTCTGTGTACCATGTAGTTGTATATATAGTGGTTAAACCAGGTGTGTTTCTCCTCTGTGAGGATCTATGATGGGAGACAGTCTGTTCTGTGTACCATGTAGGTGTATATATAGTGGTTAAAGCCAGGTGTGTTTCTCCTCTGTGAAGGATCTATGATGGGAGGCAGCCTGTTCTGTGTATCATGGACAAAAGCATGATCAAGACCATCCTGATTAAAGAGTGTTACAACATCTTCACCAACCGCAGGGTGAGACACACACACACACACACACACACACACACACACACCCAAAAAGTATTGCTGATATTATTAATACATTATTTGTAGCATTCATTTCGTAGTGTGAATATTATGTAAATAGAATGATCAATATTAATTATGAATGATCTTTATTAAATCATATATTTGTTATAACTGTCCTCCATGTTTTAGAACTTCACGTTTCTGAGCGGCGAGCTGTTTGATGCGGTGACCATTGCCGAGGACGATACATGGAGACGGATCCGCAGTGTCCTCTCACCTTCCTTTACCTCTGGACGACTAAAAGAGGTAGAACCATCCCTCCATCTCTCCCTTTCTATGCTTTATCAACATGTTATAAACGCTTTATAGCTTGTTATAACTCTTTATTAACTCATTATAGTTGTTAAACTCTTTATAAAGTCATTATGGCTTGTTATAAACTCTTTATAAACGCTTTATAGCTTGTTATGAACTCAAAACTAAATCAAATCAAATTTCATTAGTTGATACACATATTTAGCAGATGTTATTGCAGGTGTAGTGAAATGCTTAGAGCTGTTGTCGATGAACAGCATTCTTACATAGGGATTCCTCTTGTCCAGATGGGTTAGGGCAGTGTGTAGTTTGATTGCAATTAACTCATTATAGCTTGTTATAAATTCTTCATAAACTTGTTATAGCTTGTTATGAACTCAAAACTAAATCAAATCAAATTTTATTAGTTGATACACATATTTAGCACATTGCGGGTGTAATGAAAATCTTCGGCTCCAACAGTGCTGTGATATCTAACAATACACAAGTCTAAAAGTAAAATAATGGAATAAGAGATATAGAAATATTAAGACAAGGAATGTCGAAGTCTGGAGTATAAAATTAAATATATTTTTTATTTAACCTTTATTTAACTAGGCAAGTCAGTTAAGAACAAATTTTTATTTTCAATGACGGCCAAGGAACAGTGGGTTAACTGCCTTGTTCAGGGGCAGAATGACAGATTTGTACCTTAACAGCTCAGGGATTTGAACTTGCAACCTTTCGGGTACTAGTCCAACGCTCTAACCACTAGGCTACGCTCCCGCCCCGTGGGATATACATGTATACATATAGTACATTTTTTATACAGTTCAAGTCAGAAGTTTACATAAACCCGAGCCAAATACATTTACAGTTTACAGTTTTTTACAATTCCTGACATTTAATCCGAGTAAATATTCCCTGTCTTAGGTCAGTTTGTCACGGTTGTCGTAGGTTAAAGTGGACCAAGACGCAGCGGGGAAATGTGCACTCATCTTCTTTTTATTTAAACGGACAAGAAGGTGAACCAAAACAGACACGTACACAAAAAAACACAACGACTAATAACAGGCCGGTAAGGCAACAAAGCTTTACCAAGCACATAATCTCCCACAAAACACTAAAACAAAGACATAGCTATATATAGGACTCTCAATCAGAGGCAACTAGAAAACACCTGCCTCCAATTGAGAGTCCAATCCCCAATAAACTAAACATAGAAATATAAAGAACTAGACTAAAAATATAAATACATTAACATAGACCAGTGCCCAAAACCCAGAATAATAAATCAAATACACCACTAAACACACAACCACCCCGAACCACATAAAACAAATACCCTTTGCCACATCCTGACCAAACTACAATAACAAAATAACCCCTATTACTGGTCAGGACGTGACATTACCCCCCCCCAAAGGTGCAGACCCCGTATGCACCTCAAAAAAAAACAACATTAAACCCTTAACTAAAGGGAGGGAAGGGAGGGTGGCTGCCGTCAACGACGGCTCCTGTGCTACACCCCCCCCCCCTCCCCAACCCACCTATACTGGAGGTGGCTCAGGCTCAGGTCTACAACCCCCACCCAACCTGTCCACCCCTGCTGAATGCTCAGGGCTGTAGAGCGTCTCTGGGAGCTCCGGACTGTAGGCCAACTCTGGAAGCTCCAGACTGTAGGCAGACTCACTCGGTTCCGGACTGCAGGCCGACTCACTCGGTTCCGGACTATACACTGTTGCCGGATACTCTGGACGGGGTACTGTTGCCGGATACTCTGGACGGGCTACTGTTGCCGGATACTCTGGACGGGGTACTGTTGCCGGATACTCTGGACGGGGTACTGTTGCAGGATACTCTGGACGGGGTACTGTTGCTGGATACTCAGGACTGAGCTGACGCACTGGAAGCCTAATGCGTGGGGCTGGTATTGGAGGTACCAGACTGGAGACATGCACTTTAAGGCTAGTGCGAGGAGCGGGAACAGGCTGAGTTGGACTGGGCTGACTTACTGGAGGCCTGGTGCTGGTACTGGATATACCGGGCCGTGGAGACGCACTGGCGGTCTCAATCGCACCACCTGCACAACCCATCCTGGCTGGATGGAACTAGTAGCCCTGCACAAGCGAAGTGCTGGCACAGGGCGAACTGGGCTGTGCAGGGGCCTGATGGTTGCCGTGCGTAGAGCGGGCGTAGGGTAGCCTGGACCTAGGAGGCACACCGATGGCCAGATGCGCTGCTCAGGCATCCTCCTACCAGGCTGGATGCCCACTCTAGCACGGCATTTGCGAAGGGCTGGGATCACTCGCACCGGACTGTGCGTGCCTATGGGCGAGATCGTGCGCAATTCCGCATACCTCGGCGCTCTCCACTCCACCTGTTCCCCATAAAAAGCACGGGGAGCTGGCTTAGGTCCACTGCCTGGCCTAGCCAACCTACCTGTGTGACCCCCCCCCAAAAAATTATTGGGGGTGCCTCCCGTGCTTCTCCATCGGCGCGTACAAAGCCTCATACCGACGCCTCTCCGCCTTGGCTGCCACTATTTCCTCCGGACGGTGACGGTAGTCCCCAGCCTGATGCCAAGGTCCAGCCCCGTCCAGAATTTCCTCCCATGTCCAATTCCCCAGATAGTCCATATAATTATCCCTTTGCTCCTTACCCCGCTGCTTGGTCCTTGGTTGGTGGGAGATTCTGTCACGGTTGTCGTAGGTTAAAGTGGACCAAGACGCAGCGGGGAAATGTGCACTCATCTTCTTTTATTTATTTGGACAAGAAGGTGAACCAAAACAAACACGTACACAACAAAAACGCAACGACTAATAACAGGCCGGTAAGGCAAGCAAGCTATACCTAGCACATAATCTCCCACAAAACACTAAAACAAACACATACCTATATATAGGACTCTCAATTACATTTACATTTACATTTTAGTCATTTAGCAGACGCTCTTATCCAGAGCGACTTACAGTAGTGAATGCATACATTTCATACATTTTTTTTCCTGTGCTGGCCCCCCGTGGGAATCGAACCCACAACCCTGGCGTTGCAAACACCATGCTCTACCAACTGAGCTACAGGGAGGCAACTAGAAAACACCTGCCTCCAATTGAGAGTCCAATCCCCAATAAACTAAACATAGAAATATAAAGAACTAGACTAAACATAGAAATACATTAACATAGACCAGTGCCCAAAACCCGGAATAATAAATCAAATACACCACTAAACACACAACCACCCCGAACCATTTAAAACAAATACCCTCTGCCACGTCCTGACCAAACTACAATAACAAAATAACCCCTATTACTGGTCAGGACGTGACAGTAGGCCTTGAAATACATCCACAGATACAACTCCAATTGACTCAAATGATGTCAATTAGCCTATCAGAAGCTTATAAAGCCATTTCGTAATTTTCTGGTATTTTCCAAGCTGTTTAAAGGCACAGTCAAGTTAGTGTATGTAAACTTCTGACCCACTGGAATTGTGATACAGTGAAATAATCTGTCTGTAAACAATTGTTGGAAAAATTACTTGTTTCATGCACAAAGTAGATGTCCTAACCGACTTGCCAAAACTATAGTTGTTAACAAGAAATTTGTGGAGTGGTTGACTCCAACCTAAGTATATGTAAACTTCCAACTTCAACTGTGTGTATACACACACTACCGTTCAACATTTTCGGGTCACTTAGAAATGTCCTTGTTTTTGAAAGAAAAGCAAATTGTTCAGAAATACAGTGTAGACATTGTTAATGTTGCAAATGACTATTGTAGCAGGAAACAGCTGATTTTTTTTTTTATGGAATATCTATATAGGCATACAGAGGCCCATTTTCAGCAACCATCACTCCTATGTTCCAATGCCATGTTGTGTTAGCTAATCCAAGTTTATCATTTTAAAAGGCTAGTTAATCATTAGAAAACCCTTTTTGCAATTATGTTAGCACAGCTGAAAACTGTCGTTCTGATTAAAGAAGCAATAAAACTGGCCTCCTTTAGACTAGTCGAGTATCTGGAGCATCAGCATTTGTGTGTTCGATTACAGACTCAAAATGTCCAGAAACAAAGAACTTTCTTCTGAAACTCGTCAGTCTATTCTTGTTCTGAGAAATTAAGGCTATTCATTGCCAAGAAGCTGAAGATCTCGTACAACGCTGTGTACTACTCCCTTCCAAGAACAGCGCAAACTGGCGCTAACCAGACTAGAAAGAGGAGTGGGAGACCCTGGTGCACAACTGAGCAAGAGGACAAGTACATTAGAGTGTCTAGTGTGAGAAACAGACGCCTCACAAGTCCTCAACTGGCAGCTTCATTAAATAGTACCCGCAAAACACCAGTCTCAACGTCAAACAGTGAAGAGGCGACTCCGGGATGCTGGCCTTCTAGGCAGAGTTGCAAGGAAAAAGCCATATCTCAGACTGGCCAATAAAAAGAATAAAAAGAAAAGATTAAGATGGGCAAAAGAACACAGACACTGGACAGAGATATGGATTTTTCTTTAGTTGTTATAGCCAATGTCTTGGCTGTATTACTTTTTTATAACTAAGTTATTTTTCTTGAGTTGTTATAGCAAATGTCTTGGCTGTATTACTTTTTCATAACTAAGTTATTCTTCTTCAGTTGTTATAGCGTGTCTTGGCTGTATTACTTTTTTTATATAACTAAGTTATTTTTCTTTGCAACTCTGCTTTCTTGACTTCTTGTAACAAGATATAACAGTATAACAGGATATACAGAGGAAACTTATTAAAGGCTTCAAGATTAATTTCTTTAGCATTGTGGCATGTTTTTCTAGATTCTAGAATATACAGTGCATTCAGAAAAGTATTCAGACCCCTTGACTTTTTCCACATTTTGTTATGCTACAGCCGTATTCTAAAATGTATTCAATTATCATTTTTCCTCATCAATCTACTACACACAATACCCCATAATGACAAAGCGAAAACCGTTTTTAGAAATCTTTGCAAATTAATAAAAATCAAAAACAGATACCTTATTTACATTATTATTCAAAGGTGGAGTCATGCGTCCTCTGAAACATGACCCGCCTGACCACCTACTTCCTGCATGACCTGGATGTCAGCAGCACTAATGTGAAACCCAGTTCGACTGACAACCCGAGTCAGCTTGCAGGTGCACGGCTCTGTCACAAGGAGTTGCTAGAGTACGATAAGCCAACGTCCCGGATGGCGCTGGGCCAATTGTGTGCCATCCTATAGGGTTCACGGTCACAGTCGGTTGTGACACACCCTGGGATTGAACACCAGGCGGTGCAGTGCTTTTGACCGCTGCACCACCCAGGACCCCTATCTTCTTCGTTCTAATGACATGCTTGAATCATAATATAGGACTAGAATTAGATGCAGATGGCTTTCACTTCTCTTCACGAAGATTGAATGGTTTAACGCTAAGGAGCTTTTTTTAAGGACACATCATGCTGTTTATATAAATAATTTACCAGTTTCTTTCTTATCCTGGGAAAGGGGAGTGGTTATTGGCGGTAAATCTTGGTAACCGGGTTATTAGCATTCAACTCTTATCATGAAGCAGCACTCTGCTAACCTCTCTCTCTCTCTGTCTCTCTCTCTCTGACTCTCTCTCTCTCTCTGTCTGTCTGTCTCTCTCTCTGTCTGTCTGTCTCTCTCTCTGTCTGTCTGTCTCTCTCTCTCTCTGTCTCTCTGTGTCTCTCCCTCTCTCTGTCTCTCTCTACCTCTCTCTCTTTCTACCTCTCTCTCTTTCTACCTCTCTCTCTCTACCTCTCTCTACATCTCAATTCAATTCTAGGGGCTTTATTGGCGTCGGAAAGATATGTTTACATTGCCAAAGCAAGTGAGGTAGATAATATACAAAAGTGAAACAAACAATAAAAATGAACATTAAACATTACACTCAAAGAAGTTCCAAAATAATAAAGACATTACAAATGTCATATTATGTATATATACAGTGTTGTAACGATGTACAAATGGTTAAAGTACAAAAGGGAAAATAAATAATCATAAATCTGGGTTGTATTTACAATGGTGATTGATCTTCACTGGTTGACCTTTTATTGTGGCAACAGATCACAAATCTTGCTGCTGGGATGGCACACTGTGGTATTTCATCCAGTAGATATGGGAGTATATCAAAATCGGTTTTGTTTTCGAATTCTTTGTGGATCTGTGTAATCTGAGGGAAAAATGTGTCTCTAATACTGCTGAGGGAATATTCTAAACCCTGGGTCAACAGTCACCTTCTACTGCTGAGGGAATACTCTAAATTCTGGGTCAACAGTCACCTTCTACTGCTGAGGGAATACTCTAAACCCTGGGTCAACAGTCACCTTCTACTGCTGAGGGAATACTCTAAACCCTGGGTCAACAGTCACCTTCTACTGCTGAGGGAATACTCTAAACCCTGGGTCAACAGTCACCTTCTACTGCTGAGGGAATACTCTAAACCCTGGGTCAACAGTCACCTTCTACTGCTGAGGGAATACTCTAAACCCTGGGTCAACAGTCACCTTCTACTGCTGAGGGAATACTCTAAACCCTGGGTCAACAGTCACCTTCTACTGCTGAGGGAATACTCTAAACCCTGGGTCAACAGTCACCTTCTACTGCTGAGGGAATACTCTAAACCCTGGGTCAACAGTCACCTTCTACTGCTGAGGGAATACTCTAAACCCTGGGTCAACAGTCACCTTCTACTGCTGAGGGAATACTCTACACCCTGGGTCAACAGTCACCTTCTGGAAATGCTGGAGTCTTTGTTTAAAGCTGAAGGGGAGATTTTCAATAACACTGTTTTTATTTTGGGGTTTCAATATAGTAAGCAACAGAAAATAAAATGTCAACTGTTTAATTTTTTGGGGGGGACAAGCTAAGATGCCCATTTTTCTGAGTAGGAAACATAAGATAGAAACGGGATATGGGCAGGATGTAAGATGTGTTTTTAAAGGATTAGTGAAAATAAGAATAAAAGTGGATTTTGAGTTCTACTCAGCTGTAAAAGATCTCCCATTGTTTGAGGAGAACTGGGCATACGAAGGAGCGCTTTGTTTTGTAGAGGAGGGGAAACTATTTTTTGTAAATGAAATAAGTTGAATGTATATGTTCTTTAGTATTTTTTTTTTGTATTTTTTGTATTTTTTTAGGAATTACATTTGTTGTTTCATTTCTGAAAAGGCAGTGTGCCATTGTTTATGTTAACTTGAGTATAAAATAAAGGTTTTGTAAAAACTCAAAATTCTCTCTCTCTCTCTCTCTCTCTCTCTACCTCTACCTCTCTCTGTCTCTCTACCTCTCTCTGTCTCTCTACCTCTCTCTCTGTCTCTACCTCTCTCTCTGTCTCTCTACATCTCTACCTCTCTAACTCTCTCTCTCTACCTCTCTCTCTACCTCTCTCTCTACCTCTCTCTCCACCTCTCTACCTCTCTACCTCTCTACCTCTACTTCTCTCTCTCTCTACCTCTCTCTCTACCTCTCACTCTACCTCTCTCTCTCTCTCTCTCTCTCTCTCTCTCTCTCTCTCTCTCTCTCTCTCTCTCTCTCTACCTCTCCCTCCACCTCTCTACCTCTCTCTCTCTCCTCTAGATGTTTGGTATCATGAAGCAGCACTCTGCTAACCTGCTGAACGGAATGAAGAAGCAGGCAGATAAAGACCAGGCCATCGAAGTGAAGGAGTGAGTCCTGACCTCTAACCTCTGGCTTTTCACCTTACACCTATGAGTCTTGATTATAATTCACACACACATATAGCCACCCTTTGCCTTGATGACAGTGTCGTGTCTTTGGGGCTACCATTAAACTTTAGATATGTTTATCAATGTAATTATTATCACGCGATTAAATTGATTAATTGTTTAATTGTAATTAACTAGGAGATCGGGGCACCAAGGAGAATATTCAGATTACAAAGCTAAAATTTTCCTAATATAAACTTTCCTGTACTATAATATTATATTCTATTATAGTATAGGCCGATTATCTTCTGGTTTAAATGGTGTATTTTACCTCTAGTCCAGTCTCATTCCAAACGTCGTAAATTGTTGTATCTGCACGAACCCAGTCTTTACTAAAATCATCCATACATCAATTGTCTTAAAATCATTTATTTACTACACTAAGTAATTAACAGAAAAACATACAAACAGTAATTATCAGCCTTCCCTGTAGCTCAGTTGGTAGAGCATGGTGTTTGCAACGCCAGGGTTGTGGGTTCGATTCCCACGGGGGGCCAGCACAGAAAAAAAAAAATGTATGAAATTGTATGAAATGTATGCATTCACTACTGTAAGTCGCTCTGGATAAGAGCGTCTGCTAAATGACTAAAATGTAAATGTAAAATGTTATCGTCACAAAAGATTGGTAGAGGAATGTGCCCTTGTGGGCTAAACAGGCAGGTCGGCCTGTTGAACAATGGGTCATAAACGGTCAGCTGAGAAGTTGCACAGAGTTCATTAATATTGACAATTGACAATTGAAGGCTCACTCATTCGGGAACAATTGCAATCAATATATATTTACGCTCAGTGTGTCGTCGTGATCCTTGTTCGAGAGTTCTGTTCTGTTGGGGAGTTTTGTCCGCGTTCTCTCTCTCTCTCTCGGTTAGAATGGATCTTTCAGAGCGACATTCATTCATGTCGTCATAGAATGGTTGTTTCGTTGGTCTTCGCGTTCGATGATATAATTTACTTAGCTGCAGACTAATAATTAATATCAAAGACTTGTTCTTATTCTGTCGGTCTCGATAGTCTAAAAGTTAACCACGTGGTATAGTTCACTTTCAGTAGAGTACTTGGATGGTCAAACCTCTGGCCATAGAGTGTAGGCCTGGTCTGAAGAAATGTAAATCAGGGGGTGTTTTATAGTGCCCATAGAACAGGCTTGTCAAATGACGCCTGGTCCTGTATGGGTCCCTGGGGGCGTGCCTATGACTGAGTTAGAATTGTATTTCTGTAACCAAATCTATCACATTACATCAGTACAATAGCATCTCAATGTCTTACAAAAGCTTTATCCTTATTAATACATTCTATACAAACATTATGATGCTATTATATAAACAGTTTTATGGTAATATGGCTATATTGTCTCTTCTGAGTATCACAAAATTGTACCAAGCGGATCAGTTCGTAGCTGGATTCTTCACCAATCTTCCATACCTTCTCCAGAACACAAAATGTCGCTTGGCTCTCCAATTCTATGAGTTGGAAGAATTTCCTGTGTCTCTCTATGGGCCATGTGGACAGAGACTCTCCTGGAATTTTAGAGTTTTTATGACCCTTTACACACAGGGTGGATTGGGGGGAAGGTAGGGGGTGGTGGTGCAAAAGGGAGGGGGGGTCAACTGTCCTCCCTGTACCAAAAGAGGCCAACGTCATGACAACAGCTTTGCACTCTTGGCCTGAGGTAGAGTACCTCATGATAAGCTGTAGACCAAACTATCTACCAAGAGAGTTTTCAACTATATTTTTCGTAGCCGTCTATTTACCACCACAAGCTGATGCTGGCACTAAGATCACACTCAACGAGCTGTATAAGGCCATAAGCAAACAATAAAATGCTCATCCAGAAGCAGCGCTCCAAGTGGCTGGGGACTTTAATGCAGGGAATCTTAAATTCGTTTGATCTAATATCTACCAGCATGTCACATGTGCAACCGCAGGACAGATTACCAGGACGTGTACTCAGAGGATGTGCGGACCAACTGGCAAGTGTCTTCACTGACATTTTCAACCTCTCCCTGACCGAGTCTGTAATACCTACATGTTTCAAGCAGACCACCATAGTCCCTGTGCCCAAGAAAGCGAAGGTAACCTGCCTACATGACTAGCATACCACCACAACAGATCCATAGCACTCACGTCGGTAGCCATGAAGTGCTTTGAAAGGCTGGTCATGGCTCACATCAACACTATCATCCCGGAAACCCTACACCCACTCCAATTCACATATTGCCCCAACAGATCCACAGATGATGCAATCTCTATTGCACTCCACACTGCCCTATCCCACCTGGACATAAGGAACACATGCATGAAAATGCTGTTCATTGACTACTGCTCAGCGTTCAACACCATAGTGCCCACAAAGCTCATCACTAAGCTAAGGACCCTGGGACTAAACACCTCGCTCTGCAACTGGACCCTGGACGTCCTGACGGGCCGCCCCCAGGTCTGCCACATTGATCCTCAACACAGGGGACTCTTGTGGGTTTGTGCTTAGTCCCCTCCTGTACTCCCTGTTCACCCACGACTGCATGGCCAAGCATGACACCAACACCATCATTAAGTTTGCTGATGACAAAACAGTAGTAGGCCTGATCACCGACAACGATGAGACAGCCTATAGGGAGGAGGTTAGAGACCTGGCCGTGTGGTTCCAAGACAACAACCTCTCCCTCAATGTGAGCAAGACAAATTAGCTAATCGTGGACTACAGGTAAAGGAGGACCGAACACGTCCCCATTCACATCGACGGGGCACAAGTTCCTTGGTGTCCACATCACCAACAAACTAACATGGTCCAAAACACACCAAGATAGTCGTGAAGAGGGCACGACAATGCCTTTTCCCCCTAAGGAGACTGAAAAGATTTGGCATGGGTCCCCAGATGCTCAAAAAGTTCTACAGCTGCACCATTGAGAGCATCCTGATCAGTTGCATCATTGCCTTTTATGGCAACTGCTCGGCATCTGACCATAAGGCGCTACTGAGGGTAGTGCGTACGGACCAGTACATCACTGGGACCAAGCTTTCTGCCATCCAGGACCTACAGTTGAAGTCGGAGGTTTACATACACATAGGTTGGAGTCATTAAAACTAGTTTTTCAACCACTCCACACATTTCTTGTTAACAAACTATAGTTTTGGCAAGTCGGTTAGGACATCTACTTTGTGCATGACACAAGTGATTTTTCCAACAATTGTTTACCGACAGATTATTTAACTTATAATTCACTGTATCACAATTCCAGTGGGTCAGAAGTTTACATACACCAAGTTGACTGTGCCTTTAAAAAGCTTGGAAAATACCAGAAAATTATTTAATGGCTTTTGAAGCTTCTGATAGGCTAATTGACATCATTTGAATCAGGTAGAGGTTTACCTGTAGATGTATTTCAAGGCCTACCTTCAAACTCAGTGCCTCTTTGCTTGACATTATGGGAAAATCAAAAGAAATCAGCCAAGACCTCAGAAAAATTATTGTAGACCTCCACATGTCTGGTTCATCCTTGGGAGCAATTTCCAAACGCCTGAAGGTACCACGTTCGTCTGTACAAACAATAGTACGCAGGTATAAACACCATGGGACCACGCATCCGTCATACCGCTCAGGAAAGAGACGCGTTCTGTCTCCTAGAGATGAACGTACTTTGGTGCGAAAAGTGCAAATCAATCCCAGAACAACTGTCACGTCCTGACCAGTAAATGGGGTTGTTTGTTAATGTAGTTTGGTCAGGGCGTGGCAGGGGGTCTTTGTTTAGTGTGTTTTGGGGTTTTTGGTTTATGTTCTATATTTTCTATTTCTATGTGTTTATCTAGTTTTTCTATTTCTATGTTGGGGTTTTGGAATGACCTCCAATTAGAAGCCGCTGGTTGTCGTTGCCTCTAATTGGAGGCCATATTTAAGTGGGTTAGTTTTCTCTTGTGTTTGTGGGTGGTTGTTTCCTGTTTAGTCTGAGCACCTTACTGGACTGTTTTCGTCGTTTGTTTGTGTAAGTGTTTTGGTTTTCCTTCAATAAAAGAAGATGATAAATATACCCGCTGCATTTTGGTCTACCTACAACGACGCTTGTGACAGAACCACCCACCAAAGAAGGACCAAGCAGCAGCGGAAGGAGCAACAGAGGAGCTATTTGGAGTCATGGACATGGGAGGAGATCCTCGACGGTAAGGGTCCATGGAGCCAGGCTGGGGAGTACCAGCGCCCGAAGGAGGAGCTGGAGGCAGCAAAGGCAGAGCGACGGAGGTATGAGGCCTTATATCCTCCATTT
Organism: Salmo salar; assembly: GCF_965601325.2. Classification (NCBI taxonomy): domain Eukaryota; kingdom Metazoa; phylum Chordata; class Actinopteri; order Salmoniformes; family Salmonidae; genus Salmo; species Salmo salar. Next base: position 5,830,740 of record NC_138302.1, on the reverse strand, counting down.
CAGGAGGAGAGGAGGCAGCCCCCCCAAAACATTTGGGGGGGGGGCACACAGGTAGTTTGGCTGGGCCAAGGGTGAGTCCTAAGCCAACTCCCCGTGCTTATTATGGGGAGCGTTTGGCGTGGAGAGCACCGTGCTATGCGGAAGTGCGCACGGTCTCGCCCATCCGCACGCACAGTCCGGTGCAGTCGATACCAGCCCCCCGCAAGTGCCGTGCTAGAGTGGGCATCCAGCCAGGAAGGAGTATGCCTGCTCAGTACATCTGGCCATCAGTGCGTGTCCTAGGCCCAGGCTACCCTGCGCCTGCTCTACGCACAGCAGCCATCATGCCTCAGCACAGCCCTGTTCGCCCTGTGCCAGCACTCCGCCCGTGCAGGGCTACAGTGACAATCCAGCCAGGACGGGTTGTGCAGGAGGTGCGCTCCAGACCTCCAGTGCGGATTCATGGCCCAGTGTATCCTGTTCCTGCTCCTCACACTAGCCTTGAGGTGCGTGTTACTAGGCTGGCGCCTCCTAAGCCAGCCCCACGCATCAGGCCTATAGTGCACCTGCCCAGTCCAGTACGTCCTGTTCCTGCTCCTCGCACTAGCCCTGTGGTGTGTGTCACTAGTCTGGCGCCTCCAAAGCCAGCCCCACGCATTAGGCCTACAGTGCGCAGTCCCCGTCCAGAGCTTCCGGCGACAGTGCCCCGTCCAGAGCTTCCGGCGACAGTTCCCCGTCCAGAGCTTCCGGCGACAGTTCCCCGTCCAGAACTACCGGCGACAGTTCCCCGTCCAGAGCTTCCGGCGACAGTTCCCCGTCCAGAGCTTCCGGCGACAGTTCCCCGTCCAGAGCTTCCGGCGACAGTTCCCCGTCCAGTGCTTCCGGCGACAGTTCCCTGTCCAGTGCTACCGGCAACGTCCCACAGTCCGGAGCCGGCAGAGACGTCCCACAGTCCGGAGCCGGCAGAGACGTCCCACAGTCCGGAGCCGGCAGAGACGTCCCACAGTCCGGAGCCGGCAGAGACGTCCCACAGTCCGGAGCCGGCAGAGACGTCCCACAGTCCGGAGCCGGCAGAGACGTCCCACAGTCCGGAGCCGGCAGAGACGTCCCACAGTCCGGAGCCGGCAGAGACGTCCCACAGTCCGGAGCCGGCAGAGACGTCCCACAGTCCGGAGCCGGCAGAGACGTCCCACAGTCCGGAGCCGGCAGAGACGTCCCACAGTCCGGAGCCGGCAGAGACGTCCCACAGTCCGGAGCCGGCAGAGACGCTCCTCAGCCCGAGGTCTCCAGCGACGCACCTCAGCCCGAGGTCTCTAGCGACGCACCTCAGCCCGAGGTCTCCAGCAATGGTCTACAGCCCTGAGCCTTCATTGGGGGTGGGCAGAGTAGAATGGGGACTAAGGCCGGAGCCTGAGCCACCTCCGTAGTTGGAGGATTAGGGAGGGGGGGTGGTGACGGCTCCCGTGCCGTCACAAGCGTCGTTGTCTACCTACAACGACGCTTGTGACAACAACAGCAAAGGACCTTGTGAAGATGCTGGAGGAATCAGGTACAACAGTTTCTATATCCACAGTAAAACGAGTCCTATATCGACATAATGGAAAGGCCGCTCAGCAAGGAAGAAGCCACTGCTCCAAAACCACCATAAAAAAGCCAGACTACGGTTTGCAACTGCACAAAGATCGTACTTTTTGGAGAAATGTCCTCTGGTCTGATGAAACAAAAAATAACTGTTTGGCCATAATGACCATCATTATATTTGGAGGAAAAAGGGGGAGGCTTGCAAGCCGAAGAACACCATCCCAACCGTGAAGCACGGGGGTGGCAGCATCATGTTGTGGGGGTGCTTTGCTGCAGGAGGAACTGGTGCACTTTACAAAATAGATGGCATCTTGAATAAAAATTATGTGGATATAGTGAAGCAACATCTCAAGACATCAGTCAGGAAGTAGTTGTGTAGTCTGTAGTGGTCAGTAGTGGTGTTGTCGGTAGCTGTGTGGTCTGCGGTTGTGTGGTCAGTAGTTGTAGTCGGTAGTTGTGGTCAGTAGTTGTGTAGTTGTGGTCAGTGGTTGTGTGGTCAGTAGGTGTGTGTGGTCAGTAGGTGTGTTTGGTCAGTTTTATTGTGGTCAGTAGTTGTGGTCGGTAGTTGTGGTGAGTGGTTGTGTGGTCAGTAGGTGTGTAGTTGTGTGGTTGTGGTCAGTAGTTGTGTGGTCAGTAGTTCTGTGGTTGTGGTCAGTAGTTGTGTGGTCGTTAGTTGTGTGGTCGGTAGTTGTGTGGTCGGTGGTTGTGTGGTCAGTAGTTGTGGTTAGTAGTTGTGTGGTCAGTAGTTGTGGTTGTGGGGTCCGTAGTTGTGGTCGGTAGTTGTGTTGTTGTGGTCGGTTGATGTGTGGTCAGTGGTTGTGGCCAGTAGTTGTAGTTGTGGTCAGTAGTTGTGTGGCCAGTAGTTGTGGTCAGTAGTTGTGGTCAGCAGTTGTGTAGTTGTGGTTGTGGTCAGTGGTTGTGTAGTTGTGGTCAGTGGTTGTGGTCAGTGGTTGTGTAGTTGTGGTCAGTAGTTGTGTGGTTGTGGTCAGTGGTTGTGTAGTTGTGGTCAGTGGTTGTGGTTGTGTAGTTGTGGTCAGTGGTTGTGGTCAGTGGTTGTGTAGTTGTGGTCAGTGGTTGTGTAGCTGTGGTCAGTAGTTGTGTGGCCAGTAGTTGTGGTTGGTAGTTGTGGTCAGTAGTTGTGTAGTTGTGGTCAGTAGTTGTGTAATTGTGGTTGTGTTGCAGGTTCTTTGGGCCCTACAGTATGGACGTGGTCACCAGCACAGCCTTCAGTGTGGACATTGACTCTCTGAACAACCCTTCAGACCCCTTCGTCTCCAACATCAGGAAGATGCTCAAGTTTAACCTGTTCAACCCACTGTTACTCCTAATCTGTGAGGCCACACATGCACACACACACAGACACACAGACACACGGACACAAAGTTGAACTTTTTAATCATATGAAGTTGTATACCTTTTTATATAACTTTCCTCTCCACCCCTCCTCTTCTCCTCTCCTGTCCTCCCCTCCTCTCCTTCCCTCCTCTCCTCTTCTCCCCTCCCGTCCTCCACTCCTCTCCTTCCCTCCTCTCCTCTTCTCCTCTCCCGTCCTCTCCCCCTCTCCCGTCCTCTCCCCTCCCGTCCTCCACTCCTCTCCTCCTCTCCCCTCCCCTCTTCCTCTCCTCTTCTTCTCTCCCGTCCTCCCCTCCTCTCCTCTCCTCTCCTTCTCCAGTGTTGTTTCCCTTCACTAGTCCTATTTTGGAGAAGATGAAGTTTTCTTTCGTCCCGACTGCGGTGACAGACTTCTTTTACGCCTCGCTGGCTAAGATCAAATCTGGACGTGACACTGGGAACTCAACTGTAAACATCTTTTATATTTATATTTGATTGTAATGTTGATATTTTCATCTGTACATTTGTATTTGTATTGTAATATTCTGCATTTATTTATTATATAACTATGTAACTATGTCATGTAACTAGTGATGGACACCAATAGGGAACGTCCATATCGATATCATGTCGGAATTGAAAAACACTATTATTGGGACCCAAATATCTACATTCATATTTGAATCTGTTTGTGATGGTTGTGATTGGACGAGATCCATTAGAATCTGTTTGTTTTGGTTGTGGTTGGACCAGATCAATTCGAATCTGTTTGTGTTGGTTATGATTGGACGAGATCCAGCAGAATATGTTTGTGTTGGTTGTGATTGGACCAGATCCAGTAGAATCTGTTCTTGTTGGTTGTGATTGGATGAGATCCAGTAGAATCTGTTTGTGTTGGTTGTGATTGCACGTATTTGACCTAATTTCATTCACAGAGTCGGGTGGATTTCTTACAACTGATGATCGACTCTCAGAAAGGCAACGACACAAAGACAGGAGAGGAGCAGACTAAAGGTACCTGCCAAACAAACACCTGGAAACTATTGTTACAAACACACACCTGTAAACTACTGTTACAAACACACACCTGTAAAATACTATCACCAATACACACCTGTAAACTACCGATACAAACACACACCTGTAAACTACTGTTACAAACACACACCTGTAAACTACTGTTACAAACACACACCTGTAAACTACTATCACCAATACACACCTGTAAACTACTGTTACAAACACACACCTGTAAACTACTGTTACAAACACACACCTGTAAACTACTGTTACAAACACACACCTGTAAACTACTGTTACAAACACACACCTGTAAACTACTGTTACAAACACACACCTGTAAACTACTGTTACAAACACACACCTGTAAACTACTGTTACAAACACACACCTGTAAACTACTGTTACAAATGCACACCTGTAAACTACTGTTACAAACACACACCTGTAAACTACTGTTACAAACACACACCTATAAACTACTGTTACAAACACACACCTGTTAACTACTGTTACAAACACACACCTGTAAACTACTGTTACAAATACACACCTGTAAACTACTGTTACAAACACACACCTGTAAACTACTGTTACAAACACACACCTGTAAACTACTGTTACAAACACACACCTGTAAACTACTGTTACAAACACACACCTGTTAACTACTGTTACAAACACACACCTGTAAACTACTGTTACAAACACACACCTAGTAAACTACTGCTACAAACACACACCTGTAAACTACTGTTACAAACACACACCTGTAAACTACTGTTACAAACACACACCTATAAACTACTGTACAAACACACACCTGTAAACTACTGTTAAAACACACACCTGTAAACTACTGTTACAAACACACACCTGTTAACTACTGTTACAAACACACACCTGTAAACTACTGTTACAAACACACACCTGTAAACTACTGTTACAAACACACACCTATAAACTACTGTTACAAACACACACCTGTAAACTACTGTTACAAACACACACCTGTTAACTACTGTTACAAACACACACCTGTTAACTACTGTTACAAACACACACCTATAAACTACTGTTACAAACACACACCTGTAAACTACTGTTACAAACACACACCTGTAAACTACTGCTACAAACACACACCTGTAACTACTGTTACAAACACACACCTGTAAACTACTGTTACAAACACACACCTGTAAACTACTGTTACAAACACACACTTGTTACAAACACACACCTGTTACAAACACACACCTGTAAACTACTGTTACAAACACACACCTGTAAACTACTGTTACAAATGCACACCTGTTACAAACACACAGCTGTTACAAACTCTTCACTTGGACTCTGTCTACTCTCACACTCTCTCTCTCTACTTTCACACACTCTGTAACTACTGTTACAAACACACACCTCTAAACTACTGTCCACAAACACGACACCTGTAAACTACTGTCTACAGACACACACCTGTCAACTACGCCTGCTACGAACCACAGCAGTACTACTGAGTTTCCAGGCCTATAACTTGGCAACCAACCCCCTGTCATGACAAACACAGCACCTGATAGACTACTGTTTCCACCACACACTGTTCAAACACACACCTGACTAAACACACGAGCAGATAGATACTGTTTCAACACACACCTGTAACCCCCATGTCATGACCAAACTGCAGGAGGAGATAGATACTGTGTTCCCCAACAAGGTAAACCCCACACCATGACCAAACTGCAGGAGGAGAAAGATACTGTGTTCCCCAACAAGGTAACCCCACACCATGACTAAACTGCAGGAGGAGATAGATACTGTGTTCCCCAACAAGGTAACCCCCACACCATGACTAAACTGCAGGAGGAGATAGATACTGTGTTCCCCAACAAGGTAACCCCCACACCATGACCAAACTGCAGGAGGAGATAGATACTGTGTTCCCCAACAAGGTAACCCCCACACCATGACCAAACTGCAGGAGGAGATAGATACTGTGTTCCCCAACAAGGTAACCCCCACACCATGACCAAACTGCAGGAGGAGATAGATACTGTGTTCCCCAACAAGGTAACCCCCACACCATGACCAAACTGCAGGAGGAGATAGATACTGTGTTCCCCAACAAGGTAACCCCCACACCATGACCAAACTGCAGGAGGAGATAGATACTGTGTTCCCCAACAAGGTAACCCCCACACCATGACTAAACTGCAGGAGGAGATAGATACTGTGTTCCCCAACAAGATAACCCCCACACCATGACCAAACTGCAGGAGGAGATAGATACTGTGTTCCCCAACAAGATAACCCCCACACCATGACCAAACTGCAGGAGGAGATAGATACTGTGTTCCCCAACAAGGTAACCCCCACACCATGACCAAACCGCAGGAGGAGATAGATACTGTCTTCCCCAACAAGGTAACCCCACACCATGACTAAACTGCAGGAGGAGATAGATACTGTGTTCCCCAACAAGATAACCCCCACACCATGACCAAACTGCAGGAGGAGATAGGTACTGTGTTCCCCAACAAGATAACCCCCACACCATGACCAAACTGCAGGAGGAGATAGATACTGTGTTCCCCAACAAGGTAACCCCCACACCATGACCAAACTGCAGGAGGAGATAGATACTGTGTTCCCCAACAAGGTAACCCCCACACCGTGACCAAACTGCAGGAGGCGATAGGTACTCAAATCAAATCAAATGTATTTATAAAGCCCTTCTTACATCAGCAGATATATCAAAGTGCTGTACAGAAACCCAGCCTAAAACCCCAAACAGCAAGCAATGCAGGTGTAGAAGCACGGTGGCTAGGAAAAACTCCCTAGAAAGGCCAGAACCTAGGAAGAAACCTAGAGAGGAACCAGGCTATGAGGGGTGGCCAGTCCTCTTCTGGCTGTGCCGGGTGGAGATTATAACAGAACATGGCCAAGATGTTCAAATGTTCATAGATGACCAGCAGGGTCAAATAATAATAATCACAGTGGTTGTCAAGGGTGCAACAGGTCAGCACCTCAGGAGTAAATGTCAGCTGGCTTTTCATAGCCGATCATTCAGAGTATCTCTACCGCTCCTGCTATCTCTAGAGCGTTGAAAACAGCAGGTCTGGGACAGGTAGCACGTCCGGTGAACAGGTAAGGATTCCATAGCCACAGGCAGAACAGTTGAAACTTAAGCAGCAGCACGGCCAGGTTCACTGGGGACAGCAAGGAGTACAGGAGTTACAATAACAAATAACCCCTTTACTGGTCAGGACGTGACAGTATCCCCCCCCCCCCCCCCACAAAGGTGCAGACCCCGGATGCACCTCAAACAAAAAAAACTAAAATAAACCCCAAAACAAAAAAATAATCCCAAACTAAAGGAAGGGAAGGGAGGGTGGCCACCGTCACCGACGGTTCTTGTGCTACACCCCCCCCTCCCCAATCCTCCTATGGAGGTGACTCAGGCTCTGGCCTTAGTCCCCAACCTAACCTGTCCACCCCTGCTGAAGGTTCAGGGCTGATGCGCGTCGCTGGAGACCTCGGGCTGATGCGTGTCGCTGGAGACCTCGGACTGGAGGGCAACTCTGGGAGCTTCGGACTGGAGGGCGACTCTGGGAGCTCCGGACTGAAGGGCGACTCTGGGAGCTCCGGACTGAAGGGCGACTCTGGCTGCGCCGGTTCCGGACTGTTGGGCAACTCTGGCTGCGCCGGTTCCGGACTGTAGGCCGTCTCTGCAGGCTCCGGACTGTGGGCCGTCTCTGCAGGCTCCGGACTGTAGGACATCGCCGGAAGCACTGGACGGGGAACTGTCGCCGGAAGCTCTAGACGGGGAACTGTCGCCGTAAGCTCTGGACAGGGAACTGTAACCGAAGCTCTAGACGGGGAACTGTCACCGAAGCTCTAGACGGGGAACTGTCGCCGGAAGCTCTGGATGGGGAACTGTTGCCGGAAGCTCTGGACGGGGAACTGTCTCCAGAAGCTCTGGACTGGACAGGCGCACTACAGGCCTGGTGCGTTGGGCTGGCTTTGGAGGCGCCAGACTGGTAACACGCACCTCAAGGCCAGTGTGAGGAGCAGGAGCAGGACGAACTGGACTGGGCTGATGCACTGGAGGCCTAGTGCGTGGGGCTGGTACAGGAGGAGATATATACTGTGTGAGTGTCAGTTGTGGTGAGGTTCTGATTTGTGTGTAACCCCGGTGCCAGATGTGGTGAGGTTCTGATGTGTGTGTAACCCTGGTGCAGGCTCCAATCCAGTACGAAGCTCTGATGCAGATGTACTATTTGGACTGTGTGTTGAACTAGTCTCTGAGACTGTACCCCATCGCCCCGCGACTGGAGAGGGTCGCCAAGAAGACAGTGGAGATCAACGGCATCGTCATCCCCAAAGACTGCGTTGTCCTGGTTCCCACGTGGACCCTCCACCGTGACCCAGAGATCTGGTCAGACCCTGAGGAGTTCAAACCAGAGAGGTACTGGACCGCACCGTAACCACAATCTAACCGTAACCGTAACCATAACACAACCATAATACAACCATAACACAACCACAATTCAACCATAACACAACCATAACACAACCATAACACAACCACAATACAACCATAACACAACCATGACACAACCATGACACAACCTTAACACAACCATAACACAACCTTAATACAACCACAATTCAACCACAATATAAACACAAGAGCATTTCAACATTTTGCTACAACGTAACCACAACTACAGTGCATCATAGTACTACAGTGCAATGTGTAATGTGTCTGAAACACAACCACAAATCAACTACAATACAATGTGTAATGTGTCTGAAACACAACCACAAATCAACTACAATACAATGTGTAATATGACTGAAACACAACCACAAATCAACTACAATACAATGTGTAATATGACTGAAACACAACCACAAATCAACTACAATACAATGTGTAATATGACTGAACCACAACCACAAATCAACTACAATACAATGTGTAATATGACTGAAACACAACCACAAATCAACTACAATACAATGTGTAGTATGACTGAAACACAACCACAAATCAACTACAATACAATGTGTAATATGACTGAACCACAACCACAAATCAACTACAATACAATGTGTAATATGACTGAAACACAACCACAAATCAACTACAATACAATGTGTAATATGACTGAAACACAACCACAAATCAACTACAATACAATGTGTAATATGTCTGATCCACAACCACAAATCAACTACAATACAATGTGTAATATGACTGAAACACAACCACAAATCAACTACAATACAATGTGTAATATGACTGAAACACAACCACAAATCAACTACAATACAATGTGTAATATGACTGAACCACTACCACAAATCAACTACAATACAATGTGTAATATGACTGAACCACAACCACAAATCAACTACAATACAATGTGTAATATGACTGAACCACAACCACAAATCAACTACAATGTAATGTGTCTGATCCACAACCACAAATCAACTACAATACAATGTGTAGTGTGTCTGCCCTCTCCCTGTCCAGGTTCAGTAAGGAGAACAAGGAGTCTATTGATCCGTACACGTACATGCCGTTTGGGGCGGGGCCCAGGAACTGTATCGGGGTGCGTTTCGCCCTGATCATGATCAAACTGGCCATGGTCGAGATCCTCCAGAGTTTCACTTTCTCCGTCTGCGACGAGACCGAGGTGAGACGCTCACCTGAGCAGACAGAATATGACATCATCAAACATCAGTAGCATTCATAGATAGAGGCCGCCATTACCGAAGCACCTGTTTTAACATGGTCACCACCTGTTTTAACATGGTCAGCGCCTGATTTCGCATGGTCACCACCTGTTTTAACATGGTCAGGGCCTGTTTTAACATGGTCACCACCTGTTTTAACATGGTCAGTGCCTGATTTCGCATGGTCACCACCTGTTTTAACATGGTCAGCGCCTGTTTTAACATGGTCACCACCTGTTTTAACATGGTCACCACCTGTTTTAACATGGTCACTGCCTGTTTTAACATGGTCACCACCTGTTTTAACATGGTCACCACCTGTTTTAACATGGTCACCGCCTGTTTTATCATGGTCAGCGCCTGTTTTATCATGGTCAGCACCCGTTTTAGCATGTTCAGCACCCATTTTAGCATGTTCAGCACCTGTTTTGACATGGTCAGCACCTGTTGTAACATGGTCAGCACCTATTACATGGTCAGCACCTATTACATGGTCAGCACTTATTACATGGTCAGCACCTATTACATGGTCAGCACCTATTACATGGTCAGCACCTGTTGTAACATGGTCAGCATGTGTTTTAACATGGTCAGCATGTGTTTTAACATGGTCAGAACCTGTTTTATCATGGTTAGCGCCTGTTTTAAACATGATCACCACCTGTTTTAACATGGTCATCGCCTGTTTTAGCATGGTCAGCGCCTTTTTTAACATGGACCTGTTTTAACTTGGCCACTGCCTGTTTTAGCATGGTCAGCGCCTTTTTTAACATGGACCTGTTTTAACATGGCCACTGCCTGTTTTAGCATGGCCACTGCCTGTTTTAACATGGCCACTGCCTGTTTTAGCATGGCCACTGCCTGTTTTAACATGGCCACTGCCTGTTTTAACATGGTCACCGCCTGTTTTAACATAGTCATCGCCTGTTTTAGCATGGTCAGCGCCTTTTTTAACATGGTCACCACCTTTTTTAACATGGTCAGCGTCTATTTTAGCATGGGCACCGCCTGTTTTAGCATGGTGTCCACCTGTTTGAACATGGTCAGCAACTGTTTTAGCATGGACCTGTTTTAACATGGCCACTGCCTGTTTTATCATGGTCACTGGCTGTTTTAACATGGTCAGCACCTGTTTTAACATGGTCACCACCTGTTTTAACATGGTCACCACCTGTTTTAACATGGTCTGTTATTATCTATAGATCCTTTTGGAGATGCACAACGAGGGTTCTGTTCTGTTATGTTGTTCTCTATAGATCCTGTTGGAGATGGACAACCAGGGTTATGTTCTGTTCTGTTGTTCTCTATAGATCCTGTTGGAGATGGACAACAAAGGTTCTGTTCTGTTGTTCTCTATAGATCCTGTTGGAGATGGACAACCAGGGTTATGTTCTGTTCTGTTGTTCTCTATAGATCCTGTTGGAGATGGACAACCAGGGTTATGTTCTGTTCTGTTGTTCTCTATAGAACCTGTTGGAGCTGGACAACCAGGGTTATGTTCTGTTCTGTTGTTCTCTATAGATCCTGTTGGAGCTGGACAACCAGGGTTATGTTCTGTTCTGTTATTCTCTATAGATCCCATTGGAGATGGACAACCAGGGTCTGCTGATGCCAAAACGACCAATCAAACTGAGGCTGGAGCCCCGTTAAAACACCTCTAGCAACACCGCCGCCACCTCTCTTTAGTGTCCAACAACGTGACCGTATGCAGGAGCACCCAACCCTGGAGTACCCTTCTCTCTCTCTCGCTCTCTCTCTTGCTCTCTCTCTCCCCCCCTCTCTCCCCCCCACACACAAAAGGGCTACAGACAGAAATACTTCTCCGAACATGCTGTTTAATCAGCTTCTTGATCGATTATCTTGACAAAGGATAAAATGCTCACTTACAGGGATGGAAACATTTGTGGACCAAATTTGAGAGAAATTGGCTTTTTGTGCGTATGGAAAATTTCTGGAATCTTTTATTTCAGCTCATGAAACATTTTTGTTCAACAGCCTCACTATCTATCTATCTATCTATCTATCTATCTATCTATCTATCTATCTATCTATCTATCTATCTATCTATCTATCTATCTATCGATCGGCTACTGAATATTCAGTTCTTATCCTGCTGTATGAGTCACGTCCTGACCCTTGTAAGATGTCATTTTCTATAGTAGAGTAGGTCAGGGCATGACAGGGGGTGTTTTTGGGTGGTTTTCTTGTTATCTGTTTCTATGTGGTTTTTCTAGGTTTCTATTTCTATGTTGGGGTTGTTGGATGATCTCCAATTAGAGGCAGCCGGTCCTCGTTGTCTCTAATTGGAGATCATCTTTAAGTAGGGGGTTTTTCCACTTGGTTTTGTGGGTTGTTAATTTTTGAGTAGTGTTATTTCTCTTTGCGTCACGGTTTTGTTATTTTGTTGTTTCAAGTTATTGGTGTATTGCAAACGTTTCACGGTAGTAATAAATATGTGGAACTACAACCATTCTGCGCTTTGGTCCGATCCTTTAAACAGCCGTGACAATATGCTACTGAATATTCAGTCCTTATCCTAACCCTGCTAAAGGCTACTGAATATTCAGTCCTGACCCTGCGATAGGCTACTGAATATTCAGGCTGAGATTCAATAGGCTACTTAATATAACATGATAAAAAAAATAAGACTGAATTCGCGATAAATGTATGATATGTCAGTTCAATCAGAAATTACCTTTTAATGGCACATAGCTGACAAAGTGCTGGGATTGAATCCTGGTCTCAGTCTCATGCTTGGTTTGAGTAGGACTCAGAAACCCATTTCCACCAGATAAAAGAAAGATAGTAATACTATGGATGCATTAGGGGTACATGTCTTGTCTTGTTAAAGTTAGACAGCAGGAGGTATTAAATCCATGGCATGATGTCATGCCTGGATCCTGCACACTACTGGCTGGTGGCTGGAATTCTCCTAGAATGTAGAACTCTAGCTGGTGTTCTCTAGAACTGTACTCTCATTCTGTTCCTCTGGGTGTTTTGCTGTCCAGTCATTCCAAAATAGAATCTGTACTGTCTGTTGAGATGATCCCTGCAGCTGCTTTGCTTTTGCTTTAATCATCACAAACCAATAAAAAACATCACACTAATGAACAAGGCCGTCTGTGTATTTATTAACATTCATAAGACAAAAACTTAAGACACAAACACACAGAAATATACATGAGAACAATCAGTATAGATTGATTTGTGTTATTTTATGCAAGACATACTGTATTTGTATTTTCATTCAGCTAATCCTAAATGTAGTGTTACGGACTTGGTCATCCACATACGTTTCTTTTCAGATCCCAATACCACCCTTGTGTAGTCGTTGGATGTAAATACACAGCCCTGGTAGCTCGCCAGGGTCCCATTACAAACTATTAATCCACTTTCCACATTTTCCTGCTCTTGTACTTTCTGCATTTATAAACACAGTGCAGAGAATCTCTTCACCTCCTTCACATAGAGCAAAGTTCACCTTCATATTCCGATACAAAACAAACAGCTCAAATTAAAAAACATTTCTTGTTCTGACCCAGAACCAGTGCCATATGTCCATAATGAATATGCCCCTGCTCTCTCTGTGAATCATTCACCATCCCCCCCTGCTTTCACCTCTCACACAGTCTCCCCCCCCCATCTCCTTATTGCGTGTGTGTCGTGAACAATATTTGCCTGCGCAACAATAGTAGAATCGGCTGTCCTGGTTCAAAATAAGAGTTACCCATTGAAACTGATGCAAAACGGATATAAATTGTGGGAATCATGCCACAATTGGACAACATAATCAGTCTCTCCAGGTTTCCCGAGATCGCATAATTCAATGCAAATTCAACTAATCAGCGCATATTATGCGAGAGCTCGCAATTTTGACCAATCCCGCACTTTTTAGTGCATAAAAGGGTCCAATCAAAGCGGCTTGTAAATTTTGACCAATTACTGCACTGTTACCGTGGAAAATGGCCCAATTGTTTTTGTATTATGTATTCTGCTTAAAATCGTCCTAAAACTGAGCACAGATTACTTTTTATTGCTTTATATGAAATTAACGTGAAAAGAAACATGTATCTGAGAATTTCGGAAAAGTTGCCGCAAAATCAACCATTTTTGGTCGCAGAAATCACAACAAAATGCTACAAAATCCTGGAGGGACTGTATATTGCTAAACAAGTTTGGAATATATAATATAAATTCAACAAAAGACAATAATTAGTTTATTTGACAGCCACATTTTTTTGTTGAAATTGCACTGTAGATGTATAGTCTTCAGGACTGCAACATACCTTCAATGTACAGCCTTATGGATCTTGGGTTCATGACGTGGGGTACAGCCTTATGGATCTGGGGTTCATGACATGGGGTACCAACCTACTCATTGACACCCATGGATTACAATTCTAAAGAGTTTACACAAATATTAGCATCACAGGTCTTATTGCGGGACTTTAACTGTGGGGAAAAAACTCACAATTCAGCCTGTAGTGCCTATTAAACATTCATATTTTAATGTACAGCCTTACCTATGGAATTGTGAGGTGATTTCCCACAGTTAAAGTTCTGCAATAAGAGCTATTACACTATTATTTGTGTAAACTCTTCACATTTCATGGACCCAAGATCCAGAGGTAACGCTGTACAGTAAAATAGAAGTTTGCCCCAATGCAATTATAATACAGCCACAGTGCAACTTCAACTATTTTGTGTCAAATGACCTACTTATTGTCTTTTGTTTAATTCATATGACATTCCAACCTTGTTTAGCATTATATTGTCCAAATATGGCATTATTACATTATTTGTATCTGTTTGCATCAGTTTCAATATTAGACCCTTATTTTGAAGGCGAACCGCAAATTCCATTGTGACTCATCATTATTCTAGCTAGCATCACAGGTGCTATTCCGATGGGATAAAATAATAACTTGTAACCTGCACGGTCTCAGAGTACGGAGAAGAGCAACGGTCGGTAGTTGTGATCTGCCGCGTGCACAGAAGAACCACACTAGAACCAGACAGAGAAAACAACTCAAAACCTGTCAGACCATTGGACAAGTGAACTCGAACGAACCTGAGAGAAAACGGAACCTTTGTTTTCAGAAGCAGCAGGGAGCCGAATATGAGTTTTCTGCCATACCTCTCTGCTGAGACCTGGACCCTCCTGGCCCTCCTCATCACCTTCATTGTAGTGTAAGGTCTTGAAATCAAATTGTATTAGATCAAATCAAATGTTATTTGACACATGCATCGTAGTTTATATCGTGGAAATATTCAGTGAATAATATTTCACAAATACCAGAGCCTGTGAGTTCAAATAGACTTTTATTACGACATAATAAAAGCAGAGCTGGTTCATGAAAACCACTACTTTTCCAGTCTTGGCAAACACTTCTTATACAGCTGTCCTCCTTACGTCACCCCCGTAGTAACTCCTCTAAATGACTCATCCCCTCTGGCATTTAGCCACCACTGTCTTATTGGCTTGCACTAATTTTAGATTGGTTTCACTTTAGGGCATGGAAACTTTAGAGCCACAGCAATAGTTCAAACATACAGACATGTTCTCGACTAAGACAGGTGCATGCATGTAGGACCATAGCAACAGTCCATAGAAATAACCAGACATGTTATCCTGCTAGCTCCTCTGAAAGGAACACCCATGTTCTGGTAAAATCCCAAAAGGTGTAACCATAGCAACAGTATATATTAGACCATACCACTGTTACAAAAATAAACAGTCATGTCCAATCCCCAGACAGGTGCATGTCTAGTGGTGTCTAATGACCCAAACCCACATATAGAGTGCACTCATCTTGCGGACTATCCTGAAATGTATCATGGCCACACATGTTCTGGAAAATTCTCAATATTAACTGTTGTAGACTATTAGTGAAATGCTTACTTACGGGTCCTTTTCCAACAATGTTTCATAACTCAAGGCGAGACCCAGATGCAGACACAGGAGGAAGATGGTTGGAGTCTCAGATGTTAAATAATCCAAAATGGAGTAGGCAAGAGAATGGTCGTGGACAGGCAAAAGGTCAAAACCAGATCAGAGTCCAGGAGGTACAGAGTGGCAGGCAGGCTCGAGGTCAAGGTAGGCAGAATGGTCAGGCAGGCGGGTACAGAGTCCAGAAACAGGCAAGGGTCAAAATCAGGAGGACTAGAAAATGGAGAAATAGAAAAAGCAGGAGAATGGGAAAAAATGCTGGTTGACTTGGACATACAAGACGAACTGGAACAGAGAGACAGGAAACACAGGGATAAATACACTGGGGAAAACAAGCGACACCTGGAGGGAGGTGGAGAAACAACAAGGACAGGTGAAACAGATCAGGGTGTGACACAATGATAACATGGCAATATACATAATAACATGGTTAAATAGAGAATAACATGGCTATATACAGAATAACATGGTTATATACAGAATAACATGGCTATATACAGAATAACATGTCTATATACTGAATAGCATGGTTATATACAGAATAACATGGCTATATACAGAATAACATGGTTATATACAGAATTACATGGCTATATACAGAATAACATGGTAATATACAGGGATACTATACTTAATCTGACTTCTCTAGAACAAATTACTACTTACTGTGTGTGTGTGTGTGTGTGTGTGTGTGTGTGTGTGTGTGTGTGTGTGTGTGTGTGTGTGTGTGTACAGGTACGGGTACTGGCCCTATGGTGTTTTCACTAAGATGGGTATCTCTGGTCCCAAACCCCTACCTTACTTTGGCACAATGATGGAGTATAAAAAGGTTAGTACCCATTCAGAATAAACATCTCTCTCATATTTTAAACAATAGTGTTATTTTTCCCCCCAT
The DNA here is from genome assembly GCF_965601325.2 of Salmo salar. NCBI lineage: Eukaryota > Metazoa > Chordata > Actinopteri > Salmoniformes > Salmonidae > Salmo > Salmo salar. Next base: position 5,814,232 of record NC_138302.1, on the reverse strand, counting down.
GTAAAACAATACATTGAGAAGGAAAAAGAGTACTTGCCGGTTGTTTTAACAATAGATAAATAAAAGGTAATATGAGACATGATCAGTCTAGAAGTTGTGTTGCTTGACCCTGAGGACCATAGAAAATAACAAACCCTCCTCAACCCTCACCTGTTTCAGGTGTGTTCTCTGTTCAGGTGTAAGACACACCTACATGACCAGGCATGAATCATCTGTTTCTTTTCTTTCTCTCTTTATCTCTCTTTATCTCTCTTTATCTGTTTTGTTTTGTTTTGTTTCTTTCTTTCTTTCTCTCATTCACTCTCTCTCTCTCATTCACTCTCTCTCTCTCATTCACTCTCTCTGTCTCTCATTCACTCTCTCTCTCTCATTCATTCTTTCTCTCTCATTCACTCTCTCTCTCTCTCTCTTTCTCTCTCTCTCTCTCATTGTCATTCTCATTCTCTCTCTCTCATCCACTCTCTCTCTCTCATTCACTCTCTCTCTCTCATTCATTCTCTCTCTCTCATTCACCCTGTCTCTCATTCTCTCTCTCTCTCTCTCTCTCTCTCTCATTCTCATTCTCTCTCTCTCTCTCTCTCTCTCTCTCATTCTCTCTCTCTCTTTCTCTCTCTCTCTCATTGTCTCTCTCTCTCTCTCTCTCTCTCTCTCTCTCTGTCTCTCTCTGTGCAGGGTTTCACTAACTTTGACACAGAGTGCTTTCAGAAGTACGGGAGAATCTGGGGGTGAGTTCAGTTGGCTGTACCGTACTTGGATGACTCACAACTGTACTATGTTCTTTCAATTCATCACCTGCTCGAGCTGTCATGTGACCATGAGGAATAGTATTAATAATATCAGCAACCAGAATAATGTTTCCATTGTAGTTTTATATGAGGTGGTTAAATGTGTGTCTCTGATTCTCCTCTGTGAAGGATCTATGATGTGAGGGAGTCTGTTCTGTGTATCATGTAGAATTGTAGGTGTATTCAGACCCCTTCACTTTTTCCATATTTTGTTATATTACAGCCTTATTCTAAAATGGATGTAATCGTTTTTTCCCTCATCAATCTACACACACAATACCCCATAATGACAAAGCAAAAACAGGTTTTTAGAATATTTTGCAAATTTCAAAAAAATAAAAAATATCACATTTACTTAAGTATTCAGTCCCTTTACTCAGTACTTTGCTGAAGCACTTTTGGCAGCAATTACAGCCTTGCGTTTTCTTGGGTATAATGCTACAAGTTTGGCACACCTATATTTGGGTAGTTTCTCCAATTCTCCTCTGCAGACCCTGTCTCTGGCTGGGCCACTCAAGGACATTCAGAGACTTGTCCCAAAGCCACTCCTGCATTGTCTTGTCTGTGTGCTTACGGTTGTTGTCCTGTGTGAAGGTGAACCTTCACCCCAGTCTGAGGACCTGAGCGCTCTTGAGCAGGTTTTCATCAAGGATCTCTCTGTACTATTCTCCGTTCATCTTTCCCTTGATCCTGACTAGTCTCCCAGTCCCTGCCGCTGATAAACATCCTCACAGCATGATGCTGCCACCACCATGCTTCACCGTAGGGATGGTTCCATGTTTCCTCCAGACGTGACACTTTTCATTCAGGCCAAAGATTTTAATCTTGGTTTCATCAGACCAGAGAATCTTGATTCTCATGGTCTGAGTCTTTAGGTACATTTTCGCAAACTCCAAGCGGGCTGTCATGTTCCTTTTACTGAGGTGTGGCTTCCGTCTGGCCACTCTACCATAAAGGCCTGATTGGTGGAGTGCTGCAGAGATGCTTGTCCTCCTGGAAGGTTCTCCCATCTCCACAGAGGAACTCTGGAGCTCTGTCAGAGTGACCATAAGGTTCTTGGTCACCTCCCTGACCAAGGCCCTTCTCCCCCGATTGCTCAGCCAGCTCTAGTAAGAGTCTTGGTGGTTCCAGATGTCTTTATTTAAAGAATGATGGAGGCCACTGTGTTCTTGGGGACCTTCAGTGCTCCAGAAATGTTCCCCAGATCTGTGGCTGGACACAATCCTGTCTCTGAGCTCTATGGACAATTCTTTCGACCTCATGGCTTGGTTTTTGCTCTGACATGCACTGTCAACTGTGGGACCTTATATAGACAGGTGTGTGCCTTTCCAAATCATGTCCAATCAATGGAATTTACCACAGGTGGACTCCAATCAAGTTGTAGAAACATCTCAAGCATGATCAATGGAAACAGGATGCACCTGAGCTCAAGTTGGAGTCTCATAGCAGAGGGTCTGAATACTTATGTTTAAGGTATTTCTGTTTTTTGCTTTCTCGTTATGGGGTATTGTGCGTAGATTTATGAGGGTTTTTTATTTATTTAATCAATTTTAGAATAAGGCTGTAACTTAACAAAATGCCTCTGTGAAGGATCTATGATGGGAGGCAGCCTGTTCTGTGTACCATGTAGGTGTATATATAGTGGTTAAACCCAGGTGTGTGCTTCTCCTCTGTTAAGGATCTATGATGGGAGACAGTCTGTTCTGTGTACCATGTAGGTGTATATATAGTGGTTAAAGCCAGGTATGTTTCTCCTCTGTGAAGGATCTATGATGGGAGGCAGCCTGTTCTGTGTACCAAGTAGGTGTATATATAGTGGTTAAAGCCAGGTATGTTTCTCCTCTGTGAAGGATCTATGATGGGAGACAGTCTGTTCTGTGTACCATGTAGGTGTATATATAGTGGTTAAAGCCAGGTGTGTTTCTCCTCTGTGAAGGATCTATGATGGGAGGCAGCCTGTTCTGTGTACCATGTAGGTGAATATATAGTGGTTAAAGCCAGGTGTGTTTCTCCTCTGTGAAGGATCTATAATGGGAGGCAGCCTGTTCTGTGTACCATGTAGGTGAATATATAGTGGTTAAAGCCAGGTGTGTTTCTCCTCTGTGAAGGATCTATGATGGGAGGCAGTCTGTTCTGTGTACCATGTAGGTGTATATATAGTGGTTAAACCAGGTGTGTTTCTCCTCTGTGAAGGATCTATGATGGGAGGCAGTCTGTTCTGTGTACCATGTAGGTGTATATATAGTGGTTAAAGCCAGGTGTGTTTCTCCTCTGTGAAGGATCTATGATGGGAGGCAGCCTGTTCTGTGTATCATGTAGGTGTATATATAGTGGTTAAAGCCAGGTATGTTTCTCCTCTGTGAAGGATCTATGATGGGAGGCAGTCTGTTCTGTGTACCATGTAGGTGTATATATAGTGGTTAAAGCCAGGTATGTTTCTCCTCTGTGAAGGATCTATGATGGGAGGCAGTCTGTTCTGTGTACCATGTAGGTGTATATATAGTGGTTAAAGCCAGGTGTGTTTCTCCTCTGTGAAGGATCTATGATGGGAGGCAGCCTGTTTTGTGTATCATGGACAAAAGCATGATCAAGACCATCCTGATTAAAGAGTGTTACAACATCTTCACCAACCGCAGGGTGAGACACACACACACACACACACACACACACACACACACACACACACACACACACACACACACACACACACACACACACACACACACACACACACACACACACACACACACACACACACACCTAATAAGCATCAGAATAATAATATTTATAAAATTATTACTGATATTATTAATACATTATTTGTGGCATTCATTAATCATTCATTTTAAAGTTGTGTGACTATTATGTAAATACTATGATCAATATTAAATCATATCATTGTTATAACTGTCCTCCATGTTTAAGAAATTCATTCTGAGCGGCGAGCTGTTTGATGCGGTGTCCGTTGCCGAGGACGATACATGGAGACGGATCCGCAGTGTCCTCTCACCTTCATTTACCTCTGGACGACTAAAAGAGGTAGAACCATCCCTCCATCTCTCCCTTTCTATGTTTTATCAACTTGTTATAAATGCTTTATAGCTTGTTATAAACTCTATATAAACTCACTATGAGTTTTTATAAACTCTTTATAAACTTATTATAGCTTCTTATAAACTCTTTATAAACTCTTTATAGCTTGTTAGAAACTCTTTATAAACTCATTGTAGCTTGTTATAAACTCTTTATAAACGTTTTATAGTTTGTTATAAACTCTTTATAAACTCATTATAGCTTGTTATAAACTCTTTAAAAACTCATTATAGCTTGTTATAAACTTGTTATAAACTCTTTATAGCTTCTTATAAACTCTTTATAGATGCTTTATAGCTTGTAATTAACTTGTTATAAACTCTTTATAGCTTGTTATAAACTCTTTATTAGCTCAGTATAGCTTGTTATAAACTCCTTATAAACTCTTTATAGCTTGTTATAAACTCTTTATAAACTCATTATAGTTTGTTATAAACTCTATATAAACTCATTATAGCTTGTTATAAACTCTTTACTAACTCATTATAGCTTGTTATAAACTCTTTATAAACTCATTATAGCTTGTTATAAACTATTAACTCTTTATAGTTTGTCATAAACTCTTTATAGATGAGAAATGACAAAAGTACATTTTCCAACAATTGATTACAGACAGATTATTTCACTTATAATTCTCTGTATCACAATTCCAGTGGGTCAGAAGTTTACATACACTAAGTTGACTGTGCCTTTAAACAGCTTGTAAAATTCCAGAAAATTATTTCATGGCTTTAAAAGCTTCTGATAGGCTAATTGACATCTTTTGAGTCAATTGGAGGTGTACCTGTGTATGTATTTCAAGGCCTACCTTCAAACTCAGTGCCTCTTTGCTTGACATCATGGAAAATCAACAGCAAAGGACCTTGTGTAGATGCTGGAGGAAACAGGTACAAAAGTATCTATATCCACAGTAAAACGAGTCCTATATCGACATAACCTGAAAGGCAGCTCAGCAATGAAGAAGCCACTGCTCCAAAACCGCCATAAAAAGACAGACTACGGATTGCAACTGCACATGGGGACAAAGATCGTACTATTTGGAGAAATGTCCTCTGGTCTGATGAAACAACAATAGAACTGTTTGGCCATAATGGCCATTGTTATGTTTGGAGGAAAAAGGGGGAGGCTTGCAGGCCGAAGAACACCATCCCAACCGTGAAGCACGGGGTTGGCAGCATCATGTTGTGGGGGTGCTTTGCTGCAGGAGTGACTGGTGCTTTTCACAAAATAGATGGCAACATGAGGCAGGACAATTATGTGGATATATTGAAGCAACATCTCAAGACTTCAGTCAGGAAGTTAAAGCTTGGTCGCAAATGGGTCTTCCAAATGGACAATGACCCCAAGCATACTTCCAAAGTTGTGGCAAAATGACTTAAGGACAACAAAGTCAAGGTATTGGAGTGGCCATCACAAAGCCCTGACCTCAAGCCTACAGAACATTTGTGGGCAGAATTGAAAAAGCATGTGCGAGCAAGTTGGCCTACAAACCTGACTCAGTTACACCAGCTCTGTCAGGAGGAAGCTTGTGGAAGGCTACCCGAAACGTTTGACCCAAGTTAAACAATTTAAAGGCGTATGTAAACTTCCGACTTCAACTGTATAGTTAGTAATAGCTAGCCTTGACTAGAAACAGTATATACAGTGCATTCGGAATGTATTCAGACCCCTTGACTTTTTCCACATTTATTTTACAATACAGCCTAATTCTAAAATTGATAAAATAATTTATTCCCTCATCAATCTACTACACACCATAATGACAAAGCAAAAACCGTTTTTTTTACATTTTTGCAAATTTATTAAAAATAGAAAACAGATACCTTATTTACATAAGTATTCAAAGGTGGAGTCATGCGTCCTCTGAAACATGACCACCCGCCTGACCAACTACTTCCTGTTTCACCCGGATGTCAGCAGCACTAATGTGAAAGACATGACCACCCACTTCCTGCTTGACCCGGATGTCAGCAGCACTCTGGTAACAACTCTCTCTCTCTCTCTCTCTCTCTCTCTCTCTCTCTCTCTCTCTCTCTGTCTCAAATCTTGCTGCTGTATTGGCACACTGTGGTATTTCACCCAGTAGATATGGGAGTTTATCAAAATCGGTTTGTTTTCAAATTCTTTGTGGATCTGTAATCTGAGGGAAATATGTGTCTCTAATATGGTCATACATTGGGCAGGAGGTTAGGAAGTGCAGCTCAGTTCCCACCTCATTTTGTGGGCAGTGTGCACATAGCCTCTCTTCTCTTGAGAGCAAGGTCTGACTACGGCGGACTTTCTCAATAGCAAGGCTATGCTCACTGAGTATGTACATAGTCAAAGCTTTCCTTAAGTTTGGGTCAGTCACAGTGGTCAGGTATTCTGCCACTGTGCACTCTCTGTTTAGGGCCAAATAGCATTCTCGTTTTCTCTGTATTTTATGAATTATTTCCATCTCTACCTCTCTACCTCTCTCTCTCCCTCTCTCGCTCTGTCTCTCTACCTCTCCACATCTCTCTCTCTCTCTCTCTCTCTCTCTCTCTCTCTCTCTCTCTACCTCTCTCTCTACCTCTCTCTCTCCTCTAGATGTTTGGTATCATGAAGCGGCACTCTGCTAACCTGCTGAACGGAATGAAGAAGCAGGCAGATAAAGACCAGGCCATCGAAGTGAAGGAGTAAGTTGTCACGTCCTGACCAGCAGATGGAGCTGTTGTTGTAGTTTTGGGCTCAGGACGTGGCAGTCTTGTGTGTGTGATTGTTCTGTGTTGGTCTTGTGACTCCTGATCAGGAACAGCTGGGGATCGTTGTTCCTGATTGGGAGTCATATATGTAGGAGTATGTTTGTCACTTGGTTTTGTGGGTAGTTGTTTTTGCACTGCGTGTTGTGTGCCTGCAAAACTGTTCCTGTCTTATATATTGTTTGAATTATTAAGTGGATGCTCTACTCCTTTATTTTAATTAAAGATGAGTATTCACATACCTGCTGCGCCTTGGTCCATTTCTACAGAAGACAGCCGTTACAGAACTACCCACCACCAAAGGACCAAGCAGCAGAAGAGGAGGAGGCCACAGGAGAGAAAAAGGGAACAATGGACATGGGAGGACGTCCTGGACGGCAAGGGAGCCTACACCTGGGAAGAGATCCTGGCCGGAAGGGATCGCCTCCCATGGGAACAGGTGGAGGCACTCAGGAGAGTGGAGGCAGCTGGACAGAGGAACCATCGGGAAAGTTACGCTGGAACACGGTTGGCTAGGAAACCCAAGAGGCAGCCCCAAGATTTTTTTTGGGGGGGGCACACGGGTAGCTTGGCCAGGCCAGGGAAGAGCCGTAAGCCAGCTACCCGTGACTACAGGGAGGTGCGTACGAGGTGGAGGGCGCCATGTTACGCTGAGGTGCGCACCATCTCGCCTATACGGACGCACAGCCCAGTGCGCCCAGTACCAGCGCCCCGCAGGTGCCAGGGCAAGGGGAGCATCGAGCCGGAAGGGGTGATGCCAACCCTGCACTCAAGACCGCCAGTGCGCCCTTTCGGTCCGGTGTTTCCCGCTAGACACACTAGCATGGAGGTGCGTGTCTCCAGGCTGGGACGTCCAATACCTGCCCCACGCATCAGGAGTCAACAGTCGTCATCAGAGCTGCCCGCCAGTCAACAGTCACCAGAGCTGCCCGCCAGTCAACAGTCACCAGAGTTGCCCGCCAGTCAACAGTCGTCAGAGCTGCCCGCCAGTCAACAGTCGTCGGAGCTGCCCGCCAGTCAACAGTCGTCGGAGCTGCCCGCCAGTCAACAGTCGCCGGAGTGGCCGGACTGCGCTGAACTGCCGGAGTGGCCGGACTGCGCTGAACTGCCGGAGTGGCCGGACTGCGCTGAACTGCCGGAGTGGCCGGACTGCCCTGAACTGCCGGAGTGGCCGGACTGCCCTGAACTGCCGGAGTGGCCGGACTGCCCTGAACTGCCGGAGTGGCCGGACTGCCCTGAACTGCCGGAGTGGCCGGACTGCCCTGAACTGCCGGAGTGGCCGGACTGCCCTGAACTGCCGGAGTGGCCGGACTGCCCTGAACTGCCGGAGTGGCCGGACTGCCCTGAACTGCCGGAGTGGCCGGACTGCCCTGAACTGCCGGAGTGGCCGGACTGCCCTGAACTGCCGGAGTGGCCGGACTGCCCTGTTCTGCCGGAGTGGCCGGACTGCCCTGTTCTGCCGGAGTGGCCGGACTGCCCTGTTCTGCCGGAGTGGCCGGACTGCCCTGTTCTGCCAGAGTGGCCGGACTGCCCTGTTCTGCCAGAGTGGCCGGACTGCCCTGTTCTGCCAGAGTGGCCGGACTGCCCTGTTCTGCCAGAGTGGCCGGACTGCCCTGTTCTGCCAGAGTGGCCGGACTGCCCGGTTCTGCCAGAGGTGCCCGCCTGCCCTGATCTGCCAGGGTGCCCGGCCTGTCAGGATCAGCCCGAGTGGTCCTCCTGCCCTCCGGTCCAGCCCGAGTGGTCCTCCTGCCCTCCGGTCCAGCCCGAGTGGTCCTCCTGCCCTCCGGTCCAGCCCGAGTGGCCCTCCTGCCTTCCGGCCCAGCCCGAGTGGCCCGCATGCCTTCCGGCCCAGCCCGAGTGGCCCTCCTGCCTTCCGGCCCAGCCCGAGTGGCCCTCCTGCCTTCCGGCCCAGCCCGAGTGGCCCGCATGCCTTCCGGCCCAGCCCGAGTGGCCCGCATGCCTTCCGGCCCAGCCCGAGTGGCCCGCATGCCTTCCGGCCCAGCCCGAGGGGCCCGCCTGCTCCCCGGCCCAGCCCGAGGGGCCCTCCTGCCCCCGGCCCAGCCCGAGGGGCCCTCCTGTCCCCCGGCCCAGCCCGAGGGGCCCTCCTGTCCCCCGGCCCAGCCCGAGGGGCCCTCTTGTCCTCCGGCCCGGCTCGAGGGGTCCGTCTGCCTGGCGCAGCTATCGGCTCCACCGAAGTGGGCGACGCCGAGGGTGGAGCAGGGTCCACGTCCTGCACCGGAGCCACCTCCAGGATAGGTGGGTTGGGGAGGGAGGGTGTAGCACAGTGCCGTCGTTGACGGCAGCCACCCTCCCTTCCCTCCCTTATTGTTTATGGGTTTTGTTGGGGATTTTGTTTGTTGGTGTTTTTTCGTTGTTAGGTGCATTCCGGGGTCTGCACCTTGAGGGGGGGGTACTGTCACGTCCTGACCAGCAGATGGAGCTGTTGTTGTAGTTTTGGGGTCAGGACGTGGCAGTCTTGTGTGTGTGATTGTTCTGTGTTGGTCTTGTGACTCCTGATCAGGAACAGCTGGGGATCGTTGTTCCTGATTGGGAGTCATATATGTAGGAGTATGTTTGTCACTTGGTTTTGTGGGTAGTTGTTTTTGCACTGCGTGTTGTGTGCCTGCAAAACTGTTCCTGTCTTATATATTGTTTGAATTATTAAGTGGATGCTCTACTCCTTTATTTTAATTAAAGATGAGTATTCACATACCTGCTGCGCCTTGGTCCATTTCTACAGAAGACAGCCGTTACATAAGTCCTGATTCATAACCTCTGGCTTTTCATCTTACACCTCTGAGTCTTGATATAGCCACCATTTGCCTTGATGACAGCTTCGCACACTCTTGGCCTGAGGTAGAATACCTCATGATAAGCTGTAGAATCTACCAAGAGAGATTTCATCTATATTTTTCGTAGCCATCTATGTACCACCACAAACCGATGCTGGCACTAAGATCACACTCAACGAGCTACATAAGTACACCACCTGAGTCATCAGCTTCATCAATAAGTGCATCGATGACGTCGTCCCCACAGTAACTGTACGTACATATCCCAACCAGAAGCCATGGATTACAGGCAACATCCGCACCGAGCTATAGGCTGCCGCTTTCAAGGAGCGGGACACTAATCCGTACGCTTATAAGAAATCCCGCTATGCCCTCAGATAACATCAAACAGGCAAAGCGTCAAAACAGGACTAAGATTTAATTCTACTACACCGGCTCTGATGCTCGCTGGATGTGGCAGGGCTTGCAAACTATTACAGACTACAAAGGGAAGCACAGCCACGAGCTTCCCAGTGACACGAGCCTACCAGATGGGCTAAATGCCTTTCATGCTCACTTCGAGGCAAGCAACACTAAAGCATGCATGAGAGCCCCAGCTGTTCCGGGTGACTGTGTGATCATGCTCTCCATAGCCGATGTGAGAAAGACCTTCAAACAGGTCAACATTCACAATGCCGCAGGACTGGACAGATTACAAGCATGTGTAATCAGAGCATGTGCGGACCAACTGGCAAGTGTCTTCACTGACATTTTCATCCTCTCCCTGACTGAGTCTGTAATACCTACATGTCTCAAGCAGACCACCATAGTCCCTGCGAAGGTAACCTGCCTACATGACTAGCATACCGCCCCAACAGATCCATAGCACTCATGTTGATAGCCATGAAGTGCTTTGAAAGGCTGGTCATAGCTCACATCAACACCATCATCCCGGAAACCCTACACCCACTCCAATTCACATATTGCCCCAACAGATCCAGAGATGATGCAATCTCTATTGCACTCCACACTGCCCTTTACCACCTGGACAAAAGAAACATATGCATAAAAATGATGTTCATTGACTACTGCGCAGAGTTCAACACCATAGTGCACACAAAGCTCATCACTAAGCTAAGGACCCTGGGACTAAAGACCTCCCTCTGCAACTGGATCCTGGACTTCCTGACGGGCCGCCCCCAGGTCTGCCACGCTGATCCTCAACACGAGGGACCCTCATGGGTTTGTGCTTAGTCCCCTCCTGTACTCCCTTGTTCACTCACGACTGCATGGCCAAGCACCACACCAACACCATCATTAAGTTTGCTGATGACAAAATAGTGGTAGGCCTGATCACCGACAATGATGAGACAGCCTATAGGGAGGAGGTCAGAGACCTGCCAGTGTGGTGCCAAGACAACAACCTCTCCCTCAATGTGAGCAAGACAAAGTAGCTGATCGTGGACTAGAGGAAAAGGAGGACTGAAAACGTCCCCATTCACATCGCCGGGGCTGTAGTGAAGTTGATCGATAGTTTCAAGATCCTTGGTGTCCACATCACCAACAAACTAACATGGTCCAAACACACCAAGACAGTCGTGAAGAGGGCACGACAACACCTTTTCTCCCTAAGGAGACTGAAAAGATTTGGCATGGGTCCCCAGATCCTCAAAAGGTTCTAGAGCTGCACCATCGAGAGCAGCCTGACCGGTTGCATCACTGCCTTGTATGGCAACTGCTCAGCATCTGACCATAAGGCGCTAATGACGGTAGTGCGTACGGCCCAGTACATCACTGGCACCAAGCTTCCTGCCATCTAGGACCTATATACTAGGTGGTGTCAGAGGAAGGCCCAAAAAATGGTCAAAGACTCCAGTCACACAGGGCCTCCCGAGTGGCGCAATGTGCCACTAGAGATCCTGGTTCAAGTCCAGGCTCTGTCGCAGCCGCAAGCCATAAGACTGCTGAACAATTAATCAAATGGCCACCCAAACTGTTTACATATTTTTTACTTTAGTTCATTTAGTAAATATTTCTGAACTCTATTTCTTTAACTGCATTCTTGGTTAAGGGCTTGTAAGTAAGCATTTCACGGTAAGTTCTACACCAGTTGTATTCGGCGCATGTGACAAATACATTGGATTTGATTTAGTTGTGTCGTTGTGGTCAGTAGTTGTGTGGTCAATAGTTGTGTGGTGAGTAGTTGCGTGGTCAGTAGTTTGTGGTCAGTAGTTGGTGGTCAGTAGTTGTGTGGTCAGAAGTGTTGGTTAGTAGTTGCGGTCAGTAGGTGTGTGGTCAATAGTTGTGTGGTCAGTAGTTGCCTGGTCAGTAGTTGGTGGTCAGTAGTTGTGTGGTCAGAAGTGTTGGTAAGTAGTTGCGGTCAGTAGTTGTGTAGTCAATAGTTGTGTGGTCAGTGGTTGTGTGGTCAGCAGTTGTGTGGTCAGTAGTCGTGTGGTCATGTGTTGTGTGGTCAGAAGATGTGGTCAGTTGTTGAGGTCAGCCGTTGTGTGGTCAGTAGTTGTGGTCAGTAGCTGTAATCGGTAGTTGTGATCAATAGTTGTGTGGTCAGTAGTTGTGTGGTCAGTAGTTGTGGTCAGTAGGTGTTGCCAGCGGTTGTATGGTCAGTGGTTGTGTATAGTAGGTGCGTGGTAGGTGGTTGTGTGGTCAGTTGTTCTGTGGTCAGTAGTTGTGTGGTTGTGGTCAGTAGTAGTGGTCAGTAGTTCTGTGGTCAGTAGTTGTGGTCAGTAGTTGTGTGGTCAGTAGTTCTGTGGTCAGTAGTTGCGGTCAGTAGTTGTGTGCTCAGTAGTTGTGGTCAGTAGTTGTGTGGTCAGTAGTTGCGTGGTCAGTGGTTGTGTGGTCAGTAGTCGTGTGGTCAGTAGTTGCGTGGTCAGTGGTTGTGTGGTCAGTAGTCGTGTGGTCAGTAGTTGTGGTCAGTAGTTGTGGTCAGTAGTCGTGTGGTCAGTAGTTGCGTGGTCAGTGGTTGTGTTGTCAGTAGTCGTGTGGTCAGTAGTCGTGTGGTCAGTAGTTGCGTGGTCAGTGGTTGTGTGGTCAGTAGTCGTGTGGTCAGTAGTCGTGGTCAGTAGTTGCGTGGTCAGTGGTTGTGTGGTCAGTAGTCGTGTGGTCATTAGTTGTGGTCAGTAGTTGTGGTCAGTTGCTGTAATCGGTAGTTGTGTGGTCAGTCGTTGTGGTCAGTTGCTGTAATCGGTAGTTGTGGTCAGTAGTTGTGGTCAGTAGCTGTGGTCAGTAGTCGTGTGGTCAGTAGTCCTGTGGCCAGTAATTGTGTGGCCAGTAGTTGTGATGTGTAGGTGTGGTCAGTTGTGTGGTCAGTAGCTGTGTGGTCAGTAGTTGTGGTCAGTGGTTGTGTGTTCAGAGGTTGTGGTCAGTAGTTGTGGTCAGTAGTTGTGGTCAGTAGCTGTGTGGTCAGTAGCTGTGTGGTCAGTAGATCTGTGGTCAGTAGATCTGTGGTCAGTAGGTATGTGGTCAGTAGGTGTGGTCAGAGACTGTGTTGTCAGTAGCTGTGTAATTGTATTTGTGTTGCAGGTTCTTTGGGCCCTACAGTATGGACGTGGTCACCAGCACAGCCTTCAGTGTGGACATTGACTCTCTGAACAACCCTTCAGACCCCTTGGTCTACAATGTCAAGAAGATTCTCAAGTTTGACCTGTTCAACCCACTGTTCCTCCTAATCTGTGAGACCGTACACGCACATACACACACAGACACACAGACGCAAAGTTGTACTTTTTAATCATGTGAAGTTGTATATCTTTCTATAAAACTTTCCTCTCCACCTCTCCTCTCTACTTCTCCTGTCCTCCCCTCCTCTCTTCTTCTCCCTTCCTCCCCTCTTCTCCTCTCCTCTTCTCCTCTTCTCCTCTCCCATCCTCCCCTCCTCTCCTCTTCTCTTCTCCTCTCCCGTCCTCTCCTCCTCTCCTCTCCCCTCCTCCTCTCCTCTCCTCTTCTCCTCTCCCTTTCTCCACGCCTCTCCTCCTGTCCTCTCCCCTCCTCTCCCCTCCTCCTCTCCTCTTCTCCTCTCCCATCCTCCCTTCCTCTCCTGTCCTCCCCTCCTTCCCCCTCCTCTCCTTCTCCAGTGTTGTTTCCCTTCATAGGTCCTATCTTGGATAAGATGAAGTTTACTTTCGTCCCGACTGAGGTGACAGACTTCTTTTACGCCTCGCTGGCTAAGATCAAATCTGGACGTGACACTGGGAACTCAACTGTAAACATGTTTTATATTTATATTTGATTGTTATATTGATATTTTCATCTGTACATTTATATTTGTATTGTAATATTCTGTATTTATTTATTTTGTTTAGGAAACCTATGTAACTAGTGATGGGCACCAATATGAAACGTCCATATCGATATCATGATGGAATTTAAAAACACTATTATTGGGACCCAAATATCTACATATTAGAATCTGTTTGTGTTGGTTGTGATTGGACGAGATCCATTAGAATCTGTTTGTGTTGGTTGTGATTGGACGTATTTGACCAAAATTCATTCTGCTCGCAGAATCGGGTGGATTTCTTACAACTGATGATTGACTCTCAGAAGGGCAACGACACGAAGATAGGAGAGGAGCAGACTAAAGGTACCTGCCAAACACACTTGTAAACTACTGGTACAAACACACACCTGTAAACTACTGTTACAAACACACACTTGTAAACTACTGTTAAAAACACACACCTGTAACTGTCACGTCCTGACCATAGAGAATTCTTATTTTCTATGGTGGAGTAGGTCAGGGCGTGACTGGGGGGTTAGTCTAGTTTATATTTTCTATGTGGGGTTCTAGTTTCTTTTTTCTATGTTGGTGTTTTTGTATGATTCCCAATTAGAGGCAGCTGGTCATCGTTGTCTCTAATTGGGGATCATATTTAAGTAGTTGTTTTTCCCACCTGGGTTTGTGGGATATTGTTTATGTGTAGTTGCATGTTAGCACTCCATTGTCGTCACGTTTCATTTGTTCTTTATTGTTTTTTGTATTTTGCTAGTTTCACTTTATAATAAAGATGTGGAACGCTACTCACGCTGCGCCTTGGTCCGACATTTATTCCAGGAAACATGACAGAATATCCCACCAAACAAGGACCAAGCAGCGTGTTCACCAGGTGAAACATTTCTGGACATCGGAAGGAAATAATGGAGGACAGCGACGACGACAGAGTTCGAGGCTACAGAAAGCCCAAGGACAACCCCAAGTTTTTTTGGGGGGGGGGCACATGGAGCTGGCGACTGAACAGAGGGAAGAGCCAGAGACTGTCAGGGAGGCAATGGCGAAGTTGGGAGAGAGTGAGATGAGAGAGATGTTGTGCAAGTGTGTTCTGCTCAACATCCGGTTAGCCGTCTGGTGCAACCTGTGCCGGTTCCACGCTTCTGGCCTCAAGTGCGCCTCTCCAGTCCGGTACGTCGTGTTTCTCCTCCTCGCACTATCCCTGAAGTGCGTGTCCCCAGTCCGGTGCGTCCTGTGCCTGTTCCTCGCACTCTCCCTGAAGTGCGTGTCCCCAGTCGGGTGCATCATGTGCTGCTCCTCGCACTCTCATTCAAGTGCGCCTTCCCAGTCAGGTACGTCCTGTGCCTGCTCCTCGCACTCTCCTTCAAGTGTGCCTTCCCAGTCAGGTACGTCCTGTCCCTGCTCCCCGCACTCGCCCTGAAGTGTGTGTCACCAGTCTGGCGCCACCTGTGCCAGTTCAACGCACCAAGTCTCCAGTGCGCCTCCACAGCCCAGTACGTCTTGTGCCAGCTCCTCGCACTCACCGTACGAAGTGTGTCATCGAACTGGTACCAGGCCTCCTGTGCGCGTTCACAGTCCAGAGCTTCCGGCGACAGTTCCCAGTCCAGAGCTTCTGGCGACAGTTCCCAGTTCAGAGCTTCCGATGACGGTTCCCGGTCCGGAGCTTCCGGCGACGGTTCCCGGTCCGGAGCCTCCGGCGACGGCCAACGGTCCGGAACCTCCTGAGACGGCCCACGGTCCGGGACCTCCTGAGACAGCCCACGGTCCGGGACCTCCAGATCCAAGGCCAGAGTCTTCTTCTACATTGGTGCCCAGTCCAGGCACAGCATCCAGTCCCGCTCCATGGCCGGAGCCTTCCCCTGCGCCGATACCCAGTCTAAGCACAGCCTCCAGTCCAGCTCCAAGGCCAGAGTCTTCTTCTGCGTTGGTGCCCAGTCCAGGCACAGCGTCCAGTCCCGCTCCATGGCCGGAGCCTTCCCCTGTGCCGATGCCCAGTCTAAGCACGGCGTCCAGTCCAGCTCCAGGGCCAGAGTCTTCTCCTGCACCGGTGCTCAGTACAGATACAGCGTCCAGTCCTGCTCCATGGCAGGAGTCTTCCTCTGCACCGATGTCCAGGCCAGGGCCGGTGTCCAGTCCCGCTCCATGGCAGGAGACTTCCTCAGCATCTAGGTCCAGTCCAGGCACAGTTTTCAGCCTGGGTCCATGGCTGGATCTGTGGGATGAGCGGGTTCTTCGGCCCGCACCAGAGCCACCACCAAGGATGGTGGATCCGCGAGCTGAGTGGGTTCTTCGTCCTGCACCAGAGCCGACACTAGACACACCCCGTACCCTCCCTTTTGGTTTCAGGTTTTGCGGCAGGAGTCCACGCCCTTGGGGGAGGGGGTACTGTCATGTCCTGAGAGCCTTTTCATTCTCTATGGTGGAGTAGGTCAGGGCTTACGTTGAGGGATAGGTTGTTATTCTGGCACCACCCGGCAAGGTCTCTGACCTCCTCCCTATAGGCTGTCTCATCGTTGTCGGTGACTTAATAATGACGGTGTTGGAGTCGTGCCTGGCCAAGCAGTCGTGGGTGAACAAGGAGTACAGGAGGGGACTAAGCATGCACCCCTGGGGAGCTCCAGTGTTGAGGATCAGCGTGGCAGATGTGTTGCTACCTACCCTTACCACCTGGGGGCGGCCCGTCAGGAAGTCCAAGATCCAGTTGCAGAGGGAGGTGTTTAGTCCCAGGTTCCTTAGCTTAGGGATGAGCTTTGAGGGTACTATGGTGTTGAACACTGAGCTGTAGTCAATGAATAGCATTCTCACATAGGTGTTCCTTTTGTCCAGGTGGGAAAGGGCAGTGTTGAGTGCAATAGAGATTGCATCATCTGTTGATATGTTTGGGCGGTATGCAAATTGGAGTGGGTCTAGGGTTTCTGGGATAATGGTATTGATGTGAGCCATTACCAGCCTTTCAAATTACTTCATGGCTACGGACGTCAGTGCTACGGGTCTGTAGTTATTTAGGCAGGTTACCTTAGTGTTCTTGGGCACAGGCACTATGGTGGTCTGCTTGAAACATGTTAGTATTACAGACTCAATCAGGGACATGTTGAAAATGTCAGTGAAGACACCTGCCAGTTTGTCAGCACATGCCCGGAGCACACATCCTGGTAATCCGTCTGGCCCCGCAGCCGCTTGTGTATGTTGACCTGTTTAAAGGTCTTACTCACGTCGGCTACGGAGAGCGTGATCACACAGTCGTCCGGAACAGCTGATGCTCTCATGCATGCCTCAGTGTTGCTTGCCTCGAAGCGAGCATAGAAGTGATTTAGCTCGTCTGGTAGGCTCGTGTCACTGGGCAGCTCGTGGCTGTGCTTCCCTTTGTAGTCTGTAATAGTTTGCAAGCCCTGCCACATCCGACGAGCGTCGGAGCCGGTGTAGTATGATTCAATCTTAGCCCTGTATTGACGCTTTGCTTGTTTGATGGTTCGTCGCAGGGCATGGCAGGATTTCTTGTAAGCTTCCGGGTTAGAGTCCCGCACCTTGAAAGCGGCAGCTCTACCCTTTAGCTCAGTGTGAATGTTGCCTGTAATCCATGGCTTCTGGTTGGGGTACGTACAGTCACTGTGGGGACGACGTCCTCAATGCACTTATTGATAAAGCCAGTGACTGATGTGGTGTATTCCTCAATGTCATCGGAAGAATCCCGGAACATGTTCCAGTCTGTGATAGTAAAACAGTCCTGTAGTTTAGCATCTGCTTCATCTGACCACTTTTTTATAGACCGAGTCACTGGTGCTTCCTGCTTTAATTTTTGCTTGTAAGCAGGAATCAGGAGTATAGAGTTGTGGTCGGATTTACCAAATGGAGGGCGAGGGAGAGCCTTGTACGTGTCTCTGTGTGTGGAGTACAGGTGATCTAGAATTTTTTTCCCTCTAGTTGCACATTTAACAAGTTGATAGAGATTTGGTAGAACTGATTTAAGTTTCCCTGCATTAAAGTCTCCGGCCACTAGGAGCGCCACTTCTGGGTGAGTGGTTTCCTGTTTGCTTATTTCCTTATACAGCAGACTGAGTGCGGTCTTAGTGCCAGCATCTGTTTGTGGTGGTAAATAAACAGCCACGAAAAGTATAGCTGAGAACTCTCTAGGCAAGTAGTGTGGCCTGCAATTTATCACAATATACTCTACTTCAGGCGAGCAACATCTAGAGACTTCCTTAGATTTCATGCACCAGCTGTTGTTTACAAATATGCACAGACCGCCCCCCTCGTCGTACCGGAGTGTGCTGTTCTATCCTGCCGGTGCAGCGTATATCCCGCTATCTGAATGTCCATGTCGTCATTCAGCCACAATTCCATGAAACATAGGATATTACAGTTTTTGATGTCCCGTTGGTAGGATATTCATGATCATACCTCATCTAGTTTATTGCCCAATGATTGCACGTTGGCGAGTAATATTGATGGTAATGGCAGCTTTCCTACTCGCTGTAAGGGGTGCGTACTGGCGGTAGAGAAGTAAGGCGCAGGAGAGCAAACTTTGGGTTTACAACGGAGTAGTTTAATAATGAAAACCACCAGAATCAGAATAAACAAATGGAGAAAAAAAACGTCGCACACCAGAATAAACGTGCATATGCACTTACAATAAACAATTCCGGACAAGGCCATGGGGGGAACAGAGGGTTAAATACACAACATGTAATGATGGAATTGAAACCAGGTGTGTGGGACGATAGGTCAAAACAAATGGAAAATGAAAAGTGGATCAATGATGGCTAGAAGACCGGCGACGCCAACCGCCTAACGCCGCCCGAACAAGGAGAGGAACACTCGCCTTCTGCGGGTCCGGGCGAGGCATCCGGCTCTTCTTCCTCTGCGTCGCTTCGTTTTGTGAATAATTGGGATGTCTGCCCTGTGGGGTGTTTGGAGAATATCATGTGAGTCCTGCTTGTTGTTGAAAAAATCTTTGTCTAATCCGAGGTGAGTGATCGCTGTCCTGATATCCAGAAGCTCTTTTCTGCAGTAAGATACGGTTGCAGAAACATTATATACAAAATAAGTTACAAATATCGCGAAAAAAAACACATAATAGCACAATTGGTTAGGAGACCGTAAAACGGCAGCCATCTCCTCCGGCGTCATCTTGGTTGTAAACCGTAGTCTGGCTTTTTTTATTTATTTAGATACTTTTGTACCTGTTTCCTCCAGCATCTTCACAAGGTCCTTTGTTGTTGTTCTGGGATTGTTTTGCACTTTTCACACCAAAGTACGTTAATCTCTAGGAGACAGAATGCGTCTACTTCCTGAGCGGTATGACGGCTGCGTGGTCCCATGGTGTTATTACTTGCGTTCTGTGGTTTGTACAGACGAATGTGGTACCTTCAGGCGTTTGGAAATTGCTCCCAAGGATGAACCAAACTTGTGGAGGTCTACACATTTTTTCTGAGGTCTTGGCGGATTTCTTTTGATTTTCCCATGATGTCAAGCAAAGAGGCACTGGGTTTGAAGGTAGGCCTTGAAATACATCCACAGGTGATGTCAATTAGCCTTTCAGAAGCTTCTAAAGCAATGACATCATTTTCTGGAATTTTCCAAATTATTTAAAGGCACAGTCAACTTAGTGTATGTAAACTTCTGACCCACTGGAATTGTGATACAGTGAATTATCAGTTAAATAATCTGTCTGTAAACAACTGCTGAAAAAATTACTTGTGTCATCCTCTCCTCTCCTCTCCTCTCCTCTCCTCTCTCCCTCCACAGGACTGACTGATCATGAGATCTTGTCTCAGGCCATGATCTTCATCTTCGCCGGCTACGAGACCAGCAGCAGTACTATGAGTTTCCTGGCCTATAACCTGGCAACCAACCCCCACACCATGACCAAACTGCAGGAGGAGATAGATACTGTATTCCCCAACAAGGTAACCCCCACACCCTGACCAAACTGCAGGAGGAGATAGATACTGTGTTCCCCAACAAGGTATCCCCCACACCATGACCAAACTGCAGGAGGAGATAGATACTGTGTTCCCCAACAAGGTAACCCCCACACCATGACCAAACTGCAGGAGGAGATAGATACTGTGTTCCCCAACAAGGTAACCCCCACACCATGACCAAACTGCAGGAGGAGATAGATACTGTGTTCCCCAACAAGGTAACCCCCACACCATGACCAAACTGCAGGAGGAGATAGATACTGTGTTCCCCAACAAGGTAACCCCCACACCATGACCAAACTGCAGGAGGAGATAGATACTGTGTTCCCCAACAAGGTAACCCCCACACCATGACCAAACTGCAGGAGGAGATAGATACTGTGTTCCCCAACAAGGTAACCCCCACACCATGACCAAACTGCAGGAGGAGATAGATACTGTGTTCCCCAACAAGGTAACCCCCACACCATGACCAAACTGCAGGAGGAGATAGATACTGTGTTCCCCAACAAGGTAACCCCCACACCACCACCAAACTGCAGGAGGAGGTAGATACTGTGATCCCCAACAAGGTAACCCCCACACCATGACCAAACTGCAGGAGGAGATAGATACTGTGTTCCCCAACAAGGTAACCCCCACACCATGACCAAACTGCAGGAGGAGATAGATTCTGTGTTTCCCAACAAGGTAACCCCCCACACTATGACCAAACTGCAGGAGGAGATAGATATTGTGATTTGTGTGTAACCCCGGTGCCAGATGTGGGGAGGTACTAATTTGTGTGTAACCCCGGTGTCAGATGTGGTGAGGTACTGATCTGTGTCTAACCTCGGTGCCAGATGTGATGAGGTACTGATGTGTGTGTAACCCCGGTGCCAGATGTGGTGAGGTTCTGATTTGTATGTAACCCTGGTGCCAGATGTGGTGAGGTACTGATGTGTGTGTAACCCCGGTGTCAGATGTGGTGAGGTACTGATGTGTGTGTATCCCCTGTGCCAGATGTGGTGAGGTTCTGATTTGTATGTAACCCTGGTGCAGGCTCCAATCCAGTACGAAGCTCTGATGCAGATGGACTATTTGGACTGTGTGTTGAACGAGTCTCTGAGACTGTACCCCATCGCCCCGCGACTGGAGAGGGTCGCCAAGAAGACGGTGGAGATCAACGGCATTGTCATCCCCAAAGACTGCGTTGTCCTGGTTCCCACGTGGACCCTCCACCGTGACCCAGAGATCTGGTCAGACCCTGAGGAGTTCAAACCAGAGAGGTACTGGACCACACCGTAACCACAATCTAACCATAACACAACCTTAATACAACCACAGTACAACCATAACACAACCACAGCTCAACCAAAACACAACCATAACACAACCATAGCACAACCACAATACAACCAAAATACAACCACAATTCAACCACAGCACAACCATAACACAACCATAATACAACCATAACACAACCTTAATACAACCACAGTACAACCACAATACAACCACAATCCAACCATAACGCATCCTTAATACAACCACAATACAACCACAGTACAACCACAATTCATCCACAGCACAACCATAACACAGCCTTTATACAACCATAACACAACCATAATACAACCACAGTACAACCACAATACAACCACAATTCAACCATATCCCAATATAAACACAAGAGCATTTCAACATTTTGCTACAATGTAACCACAACTACAGTGCATCATAGTACTTCGGTGCAATGTGCTATGTGTCTGAAAGAGATCCACAAATCAACTACAATACAATGTATTATGTGTCTGAAACACAACCACAAATCAACTACAATACAACGTGTAATGTGTCTGAACCACAACCACAAATCAACAACAATACAATGTGTAATATGTCTGCCCTCTCCCTGTACAGGTTCAGTAAGGAGAACAAGGAGTCTATTGATCCGTACACGTACATGCCGTTTGGGGCAGGGCCCAGGAACTGTATCGGGATGCGTTTCGCCCTGATCATGATCAAACTGGCCATGGTCGAGATCCTCCAGAGTTTCACTTTCTCCGTCTGCGACGAGACCGAGGTGAGACGCTCACCTGAGCAGACAGAATATGACATCATCAAACATCAGTAGCATTCATAGATAGAGGCCGCAATTACCGAAGTACCTATTTTAACATGGTCACCACCTGTTTTAACATGGTCAGCGCCTGATTTATCATGGTCAGCTCCTGTTTTAACATGGTCAGCACCGTTTTTAACATGATCAGCACCTATTACATGGTCACCACCTGTTATAACATGGTCACCACCTGTTGTAACAGGTCACCACCTGTTTAACATGGTCATCGCCTGTTTTAGCATGGTCAGCGCCTGTTTTAACATGGTCACCACCTGTTTATAACATGGCCACTGCCTGTTTTAACATGGTCAGCGCCTGTTTTAGCATGGGCAGCGCCTGTTTTAGCATGGGCACCGCCTGTTTTAGCATGGTCACCGCCTGTTTTAACATGGTCAGCAGCCTGTTTTAACATGGGCAGCACCTGTTTTAACATGGTCACCACCTGTTGTAACATGGTCACCACCTGTTTTAGCATGGTCATCGCCTGTTTTAGCATGGTCAGCGCCTGTTTTAACACGGTCACCACCTGTTTATAACATGGCCACTGCCTGTTTTAGCATGGTCACTGCCTGTTTTAACATGGTCACCACCTGTTTTAACATGGTCAGTGTCTGTTTTAGCATGGGCACCGCCTGTTTTAGCATGGGCACCGCCTGTTTTATCATGGTCACTGCCTGTTTTAACATGGTCAGCACCTGTTTTAACATGGGCAGCACCTGTTTTAATATGGTCACCACCTGTTTTAACATGGTCACCACCTGTTGTGACAGGTCACCACCTGTTTTAACATGGTCATCGCCTGTTTTAGCATGGTCAGCGCCTGTTTTAACATGGTCACCACCTGTTTATAACATGGCCACTGCCTGTTTTAACATGGTCACCACCTGTTTTAACATGGTCAGTGCCTGTTTTAGCATGGTCACCGCCTGTTTTATCATGGTCACTGCCTGTTTTAACATGGTTAGCACCTGTTTTAACATGGTCACCACCTGTTGTAACATGGTCACCACCTGTTTTAACATGGTCATCGCCTGTTTTAGCATGGTCAGCGCCTGTTTTAACATGGTCACCACCTGTTTATAACATGGCCACTGCCTGTTTTAGCATGGTCACTGCCTGTTTTAACATGGTCACCACCTGTTTTAACATGGTCAGTGTCTGTTTTAGCATGGGCACCGCCTGTTTTAGCATGGGCACCGCCTGTTTTATCATGGTCACTGTCTGTTTTAACATGGTCAGCACCTGTTTTAACATGGGCAGCACCTGTTTTAATATGGTCACCACCTGTTGTAACATGGTCACCACCTGTTTTAACATGGTCAGCGCCTGTTTTAACACGGTCACCACCTGTTTATAACATGGCCACTGCCTGTTTTAGCATGGTCACTGCCTGTTTTAACATGGTCACCACCTGTTTTAACATGGTCACCACCTGTTGTAACAGGTCACCACCTATTTTAACATGGTCATCGCCTGTTTTAGCATGGTCAGCGCCTGTTTTAACATGGTCACCACCTGTTTATAACATGGCCACTGCCTGTTTTAACATGGTCACCACCTGTTTTAACATGGTCAGTGTCTGTTTTAGCATGGGCACCGCCTGTTTTAGCATGGTCACTGCCTGTTTTATCATGGTCACTGCCTGTTTTAACATGGTTAGCACCTGTTTTAACATGGTCACCACCTGTTGTAACATGGTCACCACCTGTTTTAACATGGTCATCGCCTGTTTTAGCATGGTCAGCGCCTGTTTTAACATGGTCACCACCTGTTTATAACATGGCCACTGCCTGTTTTAGCATGGTCACTGCCTGTTTTAACATGGTCACCACCTGTTTTAACATGGTCACCACCTGTTTTAGCATGGTCAACACCTGTTTTAACATGGTCAGCACCTGTTGTAACATGGTCACCACCTGTTTTAACATGGTCACCACCTGTTGTAACATGGTCAGTAGCTGTTTTACATGGTCAGCACCTGTTTTAACACGGTTAGCATCATTTTTAACATGATCAGCACCTGTTTTAGCATGGTCAGCACCTATTACATGGTCTCCACCTGTTGTAACATGGTCAGCACCTGTTGTAACATGGTCACCAGCTGTTGTAACATGGTCACCACCTGTTTTAGCATGGCTAGCACCTTTTTTTAAACATGGACCTGTTTTAACATGGTCACAATCTGTTTTAACATGGTCATCGCCCTTTTTTAACAAGGTCACTGCCTGTTTTAACATGGTCACCGCCTGTTTTATCATGGTCACCTCCTGTTTTATCATGGTCACCTCCTGTTTTATCATGGTCACCGTCCTGTTTTATCATGGTCACCGCCTGTTTTATCATGGTCAGCTCCTGTTTTATCATGGTCACCTCCTGTTTTATCATGGTCACCGCCTGTTTTATCATGGTCACCGTCTGTT
This sequence comes from Salmo salar, assembly GCF_965601325.2. NCBI lineage: Eukaryota > Metazoa > Chordata > Actinopteri > Salmoniformes > Salmonidae > Salmo > Salmo salar. Next base: position 5,790,169 of record NC_138302.1, on the reverse strand, counting down.
TTATCATGGTCACCGTCTGTTTTAACATGGTCACCACCTGTTTTAACATGGTCACCTCCTATTTTATCATGGTCACCTCCTGTTTTATCATGGTCACCTCCTGTTTTATCATGGTCACCGCCTGTTTTATCATGGTCACCGTCTGTTTTAACATGGTTAGCACCTGTTTTAACATGGTCAGCTCCTGTTTTAACATGGTCACCACCTGTTTTAACATGGTCAGCACCTGTTTTATAACATGGTCAGCACCTGTTTTATAACATGGTCAGTGCCTTTTTTAACATGGTCACCGTTTGTTTTAACATGGTCAGTACCTGTTTTGACATGGTCACCATCTGTTTTAACATGGTCTGTTATTCTCTATAGATCCTTTTGGAGATGGACAACCAGGGTTCTGTTCTGTTTAGTTATTCTCTGTAGATCATGTTGGAGATGGACAACCAGGGTTCTGTTCTGTTATTTTATTCTCTATAGATCCCATTGGAGGTGGACAACCAGGGTTCTGTTCTGTTTAGTTATTCTCTGTAGATCATGTTGGAGATGGACAACCAGGGTTCTGTTCTGTTATTCTTTATAGATCCCATTGGAGATGGACAACCAGGGTCTGCTGATGCCAAAACGACCAATCAAACTGAGGCTGGAGCCCCATAGCAACACCCCTAGCAACACCACCGCCACCTCTCTGAAGAGTCCAACAACGTGACCGAATGCAGGAGCACCCTACCCTACCCTAGAGCCCCCCACCCTAACCTAGAGCACCCTACCCTACCCTGGAGTACCCTACCATCTATCTATCTATCTATCTATCTATCTATCTATCTATCTATCTATCTATCTATCTATCTATCTGCTACTGAATATTCAGTTCTTACCCTAAACCATCACACTAATGAACAAGGTCGTCTGTGTAATCATTAACATTCATAAGACAAAACTTTATAGATGATAGTTTACTGTAGGTATAAGCTACTGAATATTCAGTCCTGACCCTGCTATTGCCTACTGAATATTCAGTCCTTACCCTGCTCTAGACTACTGAATATTCAGTCCTTACCCTAACCCTGCTATAGGCTACTGAATACTCAGTCCTGACCCTGTTATAGGCTACTGAATATTCAGGCTGGGATTCAATAGGCTAGTTAATATAATATGATAATCAGACTGAATTCACAATGAATGTTCAGTTCAGTCAGTTCAATCATAAATTACCTTTAAAATGGCACATAGCTGACAAAGTGCTGGGATTGAATCCTAGTCTCAGTCTCATGCTTGGTTTGAGTAGGACTCAGAAACCCATTTCCACCAGATAAAAGAAAGATAGTAATACTATGGATGCATTAGGGGTACATGTCTTGTTAAAGTTAGACACCAGGAGGTATTAAATCCATGGCATAATGTCATGTCTGGATCCTGTACACTACTGGCTGGTGGCAGGAATTCTCCTAGAATGTAGAACTCTAGCTGGTGTTCTCTAGAACTGTACTCTAATTCTGTTCCTCTGTGTGTTCTGCTGTCCAGTCATTCCAAAATAGAATCTTTACTGTCTGTTGAAATGATCACTGCAGCTGCTTTGTTTTAGCTTTATTAATCATCGCAAACCAATAAAAGTCATCACACTAATGAACAAAGTCGTCTGTGTATTCATTAACATTCATAAGACAAAACTTTATAGATGATAGTTTACTGTAGATATATTGGTTGAAGCTCAGTGTTAAATTCAAATCTCTTTACCATCATAATCTAAACCAATCTCTATGAAAATTCACAAGTCAACTTGATTGGAGGCACACAACAAACTCACACTTTTTTGTTTACTACATGAGTCCATATGTGTTATTTCATAGTTTTGATGTCTTCGCTATTATTCTGCAATGTAGAAAATAGTAAAGATTAAGAAAACCTCTGGAATGAGTAGGTGTGTCCAAACTTTTGACTGGTACAGTACAGTTGAAGTCGGAAGTTTACATACACTTAGGTTGGAGTCAATAAAACTTGATTTATTTAGGCTAATTGACATCATTTGAGTCAATTGGAGGTGTACCTGTGGATGTATTTCAAGGCCTACCTTCAAACCCAGTGCCTCTTTGCTTGACATCATGGGAAAATCAAAAGAAATCCGCCAAGACCTCAGACAAATAAATGTAGACCTCCACAAGTCTGCGTCATCCTTGGGAGCAATTTCCAAACGCCTGAAGGTACCACGTTCATCTGTACAAAAGTTTTACGCAAGTATAAACACCATGGGACCACGCATCCGTCATACTGCTCAGGAAAGAGACGCATTCTGTCTGGTGCAAAGAGTGCAAATCAATCCCAGAACAACAGCAAAGGACCTTGTGAAGATGCTGGAGGAAACAGGTACAAAAGTATCTATATCCACAGTAAAACGAGTCCTATATTGACATAACCTAAAAGGCCGCTCAGCAAGGAAGAAGCCACTGCTCCAAAACCGCCATAAAAAATCCAGACTATGATTTGCAAGTGCACATGGGGACAAAGATCGTACTTTTTGGAGAAATGTCCTCTGGTCTGATGAAACAAAAATAGAACTGTTTGGCCATAATCACCATTGTTATGTTTGGAGGAAAAAGGGGGAGGCTTGCAAGCCGAAGAACACCATCCCAACCATGAAGCACAGGGGTGGCAGCATCATGTTGTGGGGGTGCTTTGCTGCAGGAGGGACTGATGCACTGCACAAAATAGATGGAATCATGAGGCAGGACAATTATGTGGATATATTGAAGCAACATCTCAAGACATCAGTCAGGAAGTTAAATCTTGTTCGCAAATGGGTCTTCCAAATGGACAATGACCCCAAGCATACTTCCAAAGTTGTGGCAAAATGGCTTAAGGACAACAAAGTCAAGGTATTGGAGTGGCCATCACCAAGCCCTGACCTCAATCCTATAGAAAGTTTGTGGGCAGAACTGAAAAAGCATGTGCAAGCAAGGAGGCCTACAAACTGGACTCAGTTACACCAGCTCTGTCATGAGGAATGGGCCAAAATTCATCCAACTTATTGTGGGAAGCTTGTGGAAGGCTACCCGAAACGTTTGTCCCAAGTTAAACAATTTAAAGGCAATGCTACCAAATACTAATTGAGTGTATGTAAACTTCTGACCCACTGGGAATGTGATGAAAGAAATACAAGCTGAAATAAATAATTCTCTCTAGTATTATTCTGACATTTCACATTCTTAAAATAAAGTGGAGATCCTAATTGACCTAAAACAGGGAATTTTTACTAGGATTAAATGTCAGGAATGATTAAAAACGGAGTTTAAATGTATTTGGCTCAGGTGTATGTAAACTTCCGACTTCAACTGTATATAAGGCTCAAATATTCATGTTTCAGGTGAGATCTATGCACAGCATCGTTTACTACCTAAAATATTGGGATCATCTGGTTATCATCAGTGTTTGGAATACTTTAAGCTGAAAACAGACCACTGGATGCCTTTTCAGGTGGATATTTATTTGTCAAAGGTGCGCGGTGAGATCAGTGTAAACTATGTGATTAAATTGGAGACAGGTTTATAGCAGTGAATGTCTTTTATTCATTTACCTGTTATAGTGTTTCTAAGTTGCAGCCATATAACATCCAGGGAAACGAATTGTTCTCACTTTATGATAGAACATTCACAATGTTCTGCCTTGACTGTGACGATCTTTACCTGTATTGTTAGGATTTTATTGTGATCACAAGAAAGCGACTTATTTTGCTCAAATAGAGATTTAAATAAATGGTGTTTTATTTTCAAAGAGATGGGCCTGGCTAAGAATAGAACATTCCGTTTTCTGCCTGAGTGTGGCGCTGTGTACTGCAATTTTCTGGATTATCTTGTGACCGGAACAAAACAACTTATTTTACTCAACTAGAGATTGAAATAAATTGTGTTTCTTCAAAAAGATGCACCTAGTTGACATGGAATGATTCCTCACCTTATTCTCCTTGTGGTTATCTATGGTTGTTGGTTATTTACCAGGTAACAAAAAGTGAAAACGGAACAAGATTGAAATAAATTGTGTTTCTTTGAAAAGATGGACCTGGGTTGACATGAGCATTACATTTAGGGGAAAGGATCCACAGACACAGAGGCTGATTATCGTTTTGTACATCTCCTTATTTACATTGCTGGTTGCCATGGTAAACACAAACACAGGACATTGAATGCTTCCTGAATTGACCCAGTAAAGTAACATAAGTAGTCCTACAGTATCACAGCCAGGTCAAACAGGTGCAGTAGTCCTACAGTATCACAGCCAGGTCAAACAGGTGCAGTAGTCCTACAGTATCACAGCCAGGTCAAACAGGTGGAGTAGTCCTACAGTATCACAGCCTGGTCCAACAGGTGGAGTAGTCCTACAGTATCACAGCCAGGTCAAACAGGTGCAGTAGTCCTACAGTATCACAGCCTGGTCCAACAGGTGGAGTAGTCCTACAGTATCACAGCCAGGTCAAACAGGTGTATGTTAGTCAGATTATCCAGTGTCCACAGCAAAACTATTGATTATCCTCTACCTCCAGTGTACTATGGTCTTAGCCATGTTCTCACTAAGCCTTATCCTCTACCTCCAGTGTACTATGGTCTTAACCATGCTCTCACTAAGCCTTATCCTCTACCTCCAGTGTACTATGGTCTTAGCCATGTTCTCACTAAGCCTTATCATCTACCTCCAGTGTACTATGGTCTTAGCCATGTTCTCACTAAGCCTTATCATCTACCTCCAGTGTACAATGGTCTTAGCCATTTTCTCACTAAGCCTTATCATCTACCTCCAGTGTACTATGGTCTTAACCATGTTCTCACTAAGCCTTATCATCTACCTCCAGTGTACTATGGTCTTAGCCATGTTCTCACTAAGCCTTATCATCTACCTCCAGTGTATGTGGTCTACTATGGTCTTTAACCATGCTCTCACTAAGCCTTATCCTCTACCTCCAGTGTACTATGGTCTTCACCATGCTCTCACTAAGCCTTATCCTCTACCTCCAGTGTATGTGGAGTACTATGGTCTTAACCATGTTCTCACAAAGCCTTATCCTCTACCTCCAGTGTACTATGGTCTTAACCATGCTCTCACTAAGCCTTATCCTCTACCTCCAGTGTACTATGGTCTTCACCATGCTCTCACTAAGCCTTATCCTCTACCTCCAGTGTATGTGGAGTACTATGGTCTTAACCATGCTCTCACTAAGCCTTATCCTCTACCTCCAGTGTATGTGGAGTACTATGGTCTTAACCATGTTCTCACTAAGCCTTATCCTCTACCTCCAGTGTACTATGGTCTTAACCATGCTCTCACTAAGCCTAATCTTTTCTCTTTCTCTGTCTCTCCTTCCGGATGGCCTGAGGGTCTTGGGACTGAGGACAACCTGGTCTGACACATGGATGTGCCCCAATCCCACCTGGACCCCCCCCCCCCTCCCATCTACCAGCCTGTTTACTGCCTCCATTGGTTCTTTCTCCTTCCTCAAGTCATCTGACCCCCTTGATGTGGTGTGATCACTCCCCACACACCCAGAAACCTGGATTCCATTACTTACTGTGACATCTTTATGAAAAGTCATCTGACCATAGGGTCTTGAAGTGTTAGTACTCTGTATATAGTCATTATGGATATTGTCTGAGCCTGCTGGCCATTAATACTGGTATTGCTACTTCCTTATTGGAATGGTGAATAAAATAAGACTATGCTTTCAATTAAGACACAATGAAACACTCAACTGGAGGAATGGGATGGAGAAATGGTTTACAGTAGGCAGGCTGGGACTCAGCTGGGGGAATGGGATGGAGAAATGGTTTACAGTAGGCAGGCTGGGGCTCAACTGGAGGAATGGGATGGAGGAATGTTTTACAGTAGGCAGGCTGGGACTCAACTGGAGGAATGGGATGGAGAAATGGTTTACAGTCGGCAGGCTGGGGCTCAAATGGAGGAATGGGATGGAGAAATGGTTTACAGTAGGCAGGCTGGGGCTCAACTGGAGGAATGGGATGGAGAAATGGTTTACAGTAGACAGGCTGGGGCTCAACTGGAGGAATGGGATGGAGAAATGGTTTACAGTAGACAAGCTGGGGCTCAACTGGGGGAATGGGATGGGGAAATGATTTACAGAAGGCAGGCTGGGGCTCAGCTGGAGGAATGGGATGGAGAAATGGTTTACAGTAGGCAGGCTGGGGCTCAGCTGGAGGAATGGGATGGAGAAATGGTTTATAGTAGGCAGGCTGGGGCTCAACTGGGGGAATGAGTCCCAAAGGTCACCCTAATGGATCCAGAGTTGGTTCATTATGGTTTCACTACTACTTACCACTGCAACAACTTGGGTCAATTATTTACCCTTTTATTGAATAATTTACTTCTGACCATTAACATTGACTGCGTATCCATTGAACTTCTACCAAAGTGTGGACTTGCACATTTCTCGTCTCAGGGACTTAACCATGGTGTAAAGTAACTCAATCCAATGCTTACACCTTTACACCTATTCAATGCTTACACCTATTCAATGCTTCCACTTATCCAAAGCTTACACACTGATGTTGTGCGTGATGTCACTTTCTCCAGAGTCCATAGAATAGGTAAGGCCTCTGGAAATAGGCCACGGGCTATTATTGCATGTTTTGACAAATTTAAGCAAAAGGAAATGACGAAGAACATGGGCAGAGAACTCAGAAACACTGATTTTGGAATGAATGATCACTTCCCCACCGAGATCAATGAAAGGAGGAAAAAACTATATCCCATCATGAAGGAAAAACGTTGTCTGAATCAACGAGTCTCCATGGTGATGGATAAACTTTATATCAACGGGCAATTGTATCGGGACTCTAGAGTAACTCCCTGGCTATTTTAATTTAATGTTCAAATTTGAGTTTGTATGTTGTAGTGTATCATGACAACTTCAACTATAACGAATACATGCTCTATTGATCTTCACTTGACAAGGAAAGGGTTGCATATAGCTCAGGTTAATGTATGTAGCCTTCCTAACAAAATACATGAGGTTTTTAACTTGGTCAACATAAATAATATTCATATTTTGGCCTTGACCGAAACGCATTTAGATGCATCTGTAAATGATGGGCAAATTAACATTCATGGATATAGTCTACTGAGAAGGGACAGGAATAGGAATGGTGGGGGTGTAGCACTGTATATTCAGAATCAGATACCTTTTAAGAGGAGGGATGACCTTAATGTATGTCAAGTAGAGGCACTATGGGCTCAAGTACATCTGCCTCACCAGGCAGCCATATTGGTAGGATGTGTGTATAGACCTCCTAGCTCTAAGGTGTCCTATTTGGATGACTTATGTACTGGCTTTGACCAGGCCACAGATAGCAACAGAGATGTATTTATCTTGGGGGATTTTAATATAAATTAGAAGGATCACAATAATTTGAATAGAACAAAATTGATGAGATATGCGGAGAACTGTGGTTTGAAACAAATGGTTAATGATACTACTAGATCATCAATTAAGTTGGGTCATCGTTCAGACACATGCATTGATCTGATTTTCTGTAATATACCATCGCAATGCTTAAAAGCCAGATCAATGCCAGTGGGCTGGACAGACCATAATATTGTGACCATAACCATGAACACCAAGGTTCCAAAGAAACCCCCTAGGATAGTGGTCAAGAGAAATTTTAAAACATTTAATTATGAGCTATTTCTAAATTATTTGGCTGCTGTACCCTGGGAGCTGATTTATCTAGAGGATGATTTAAATCACGCTACAGAATGTTTTATGGCTTTGCTCATTGAGGTTATGGACCATCATGCCCCTATAAGAAAGAGTACAGTTGGTGCTCGTCCATCTCCATGGATTGATGATGAACTGGGTGAGGCTTTTTCTCAAAGAAATATGTTAAAAGTCTTAGCAGCCAAATCAAAATCAGAAATTGATGAACAGAATTATAGAACATTGCGTAATTATGCAGTTAAATTGAATCGAAGGAAAAAAAAGTTATTTTTCAACAATGCTTTTATTGATTGTAAAAATGATTCTAAAAAGGTATGGAATACAGTTAAGGGTTTACTTGGTACATCTATCTCATCATGCCCATCTAGTGTGGAGGTTGACGGGAGAATAATAACAAAACCAGTTGATATTGCCAATCATTTTGCAGATTTTTTCCACAAAGAAAATTAATTTACTGAGCAACAATGTAAACATACATTCTTCCAACAAGCGATTGTCCAATGGATTGATGATCATATTATGAGCAACAAGATCTGCTCTTTTAGTCTGCAAACGGTGTCAGTGGAGGAGGTGTTAAACCTTTTGAAGTCATTACCTGATGGGAAATCTACAGGTTATGATCTTATGGACAATTTTTTGCTTCGCTGTGCTGCTCCCCAGATTGCAGTTCCACTGAGATACATATTTAATTGGTCACTGGAAAAGGGGATGTTTGCAAATGTATGGAAGCATGCTAAACTTTGTCCTATTCCAAAAGACTGCAAAGAACCCGCTACTCCTGCCAATAGTCGACCAATTAGTCTACTCCTGTAACGGCTGTCTACGGAAGAAGTGGACCAACTGGCGGGCAGCTCCGACGACTGTTGACTGGCGGGCAGCTCCGACGACTGTTGACTGGCGGGCAGCTCCGACGACTGTTGACTGGCGGGCAGCTCCGACGACTGTTGACTGGCGGGCAGCTCCGACGACTGTTGACTGGCGGGCAGCTCCGACGACTGTTGACTGGCGGGCAGCTCCGACGACTGTTGACTGGCGGGCAGCTCCGACGACTGTTGACTGGCGGGCAGCTCCGACGACTGTTGACTGGCGGGCAGCTCCGACGACTGTTGACTGGCGGGCAGCTCCGACGACTGTTGACTGGCGGGCAGCTCCGACTCAGGATTCACCAGGCTGGGGAGACATAACGGAGGCCTGGCTTGAGGAGGTGGCACAGGAGAGACCAGGGTGGAGAGACCCACTGGAGGACCGGTCCGTGGAGGAGACACGGGCTTGACCAGGATAGGGAGATCCATTGGAGGACTGGTCCGTGGAGGAGACACGGGCTTGACCAGGATAGAGAGACCCACTGGAGTACTGGTCCGTGGAGGAGGCACGGCTTGACCAGGATAGGGAGACCCACTGGAGTACTGGTCCGTGGAGGAGACCGGCTTGACCAGGATAGGGAGATCCATTGGAGGACTGGTCCGTGGAGGAGACACGGGCTTGACCAGGATAGAGAGACCCACTGGAGTACTGGTCCGTGGAGGAGGCACGGCTTGACCAGGATAGGGAGACCCACTGGAGTACTGGTCCGTGGAGGAGGCACGGGCTTGACCAGGATAGGAAGACATGCAGGAGGCTTGGTTCTGGGCGTAGGTACAGGATGTGCAGGGCTGGGAAGACATGGAGGAGGCCTGTTTCTGGGCGCAGGCACAGTCTTTACCAGACAACCAGCACGCACCTCAGGACGAGTATGGAGAGCTGCCTCAGGTGACATCATACCCACGACACGCTCATTAGGGCGAATGCCGTACTTTATGCACCACACTAGCAGCTCTCTCATCTCTCTCTCTCCTAATTTTCCCATTAACCCCGTCACAGTCTCTGTCTCATAGCCCTCGCTCACCTCCAATGTCATCCCGACTGGCTCTGGTTCCGACCTCAGCTCCACCGACTGTCCCGTGTGCCCCCCCCAAAAAAAATATTGGGGCTGCCTCTCGCGCTCGTTGCGCTCTCTCTCCTCGTAGTATCGCCTCTCCGCTCTCGCCGCTTCAATCTCCCACTGCGGGAGGCGATAATCCCCAGCCTGAGTCCATGGTCCCTCTCCGTCCAGGATCTGTTCCCAAGTCCATTTGTCCATAACGCAGTAGTCCTGCTGCTCCTTCCTCTTCCGCCGCTTGGTCCTGGTTTGGTGGGTAATTCTGTAACGGCTGTCTACGGAAGAAGTGGACCAAAATGCGGCGGAGTTAGGGTTCGTCATTTTTAATGTTACGAACACTATGCAATTAACAAAAACAACAAAACTGACAGCCAACACAGTCCTGTCAGGTGCAACAACAGTGACAAGCACAATTACCCACACCACACAACGGAAACGTAGGCAACTTATGTGTGACTCCCAATCAACCACAACCCTCTACAGCTGTGCTTGATTGGAAGTCACACGGCCAAAATTAAATGAAACAATAAAACACTTACTCCCTTCTGCCACGTCCTGACCCAACTACACCCTCTACTGGTCAGGACGTGACAACTCCCTACACTCAGTAAGATATTGGAGGGTATTGTGAGTAGACAAATATGGGAGTACATGGAAAATAATGATTTGATTACAGCCAATCAGCATGCTTATCGCAAAAATCATTCCACTACCACTGCACTGGTTGACATGACTGACCAGTGGCTCAATGCTATGGATAATGGCAAGTTTGTGGGGGTACTATTTTTAGATTTCAGTGCAGCATTTGATTTAGTGGATCATGAGATAATTTTGACAAAATTAATGCATTATGGTTTTAAGGAGGTAGCATTGAATTGGGTACAGTCATATCTAACTGACAGGAAACAGTCCACCTATATCAATGGTTCATTTTCTTCCCCTCATGCTTTAAACTGTGGAATACCGCAGGGCAGCTGCCTTGGGCCACTTCTTTATTTAATATATACCAACGACCTTTCCTATGCCCTAGCTGAAACTCAAGCTACTATATTTGCAGATGATACTACAATTTATGCAGCAGGACAATCGGTCCAACAGGTACAGCAAGCTTTACAAGGAGATTTGGAGAATATTAGGGAGTGGGTTTGCCAGAATAAACTTGTTTTAAACACCAAGAAAACCAAAGTTATGTTGGTCTGTTCCATTAGGAAAAGGCCAAAACAGCATGGGATACAATTAAGTATGGGAGGAGTACAAATTGAAGAAGTGGCAGAAACCAAACTATTAGGAGTGCAGCTAGACAACTGCTTATCATGGTCATCTCAAATAACTAATCTATGTAAAAAAAAATATTAAAACAGCATGCATAATCAGAAGGATAGCTAAATATTTACCAGGAAAAATTCTTAAGCAAATAACACAAGCTTTAATTGAGAGTCAAGTGAACTACTGTTCTGTGGTCTGGGGAAATGCATCATCAAGTGAAGTTAGGAGGCTGCAGATTGCACAGAACAAAGCAGCAAGGATTGTTTTACGGTGGAGATATGGTTTTTCTGTTGCAGTCATACGCAATGTTCTTGGTTGGTCATCAATCGACAAGATAATTGAAAAAAACATGCTTATTTTATTTCATAATATACATCATTTAAAACGGCCAAGTTCTATTCACAACGGTAATCAGTTGGTAAGAGACAGACATTCCGTAAATACTAGGAATAGATTGTCCACCATCTATGCGTTACCCAGACAGAAAAGAGAAATAGGCAAAAGAACATTTCGATTTAGAGCAATAAAGAAATGGAATAAATTAACTGAGCAAATCAGAAACCTTTCAATATATAAATGTAAACATTATTTTAAAACAATTTAAATATAATACACAGAAATGTTGTGGGATTACAGTAGATGAAGAATTCATATTTTTTAGATTGATTACTTATTGGTTTATTACGTTAGTATATTATGTATGTTTGTAATAGTGTGTTATATGTGAAATTGTGTTCGTATATAAATTGTATTTTAATATTTAAGGACTCTTGGAAGATTAGTCCAAATGGGGACTAAAAGAGATCCAAATAAAATCTAATCAAATCAAATCCAATGCTTACACCTTTACATGTATCCAATGCTTGCACCTTTACACGTATCCTTTACAAGTTGCCTCAACAACAGGTGGCCTCATCAACAAGTGGCCTCAACAACAGGTGGCCTCAACAACAGGTGGCATCATCAACAGGTGGCTTCAACAACAGGTGGTTTCAACAACAAGTGGCCTCATCAACAGGTGACCTCATTAACAGGTGGCCTCATCAACAAGTGGCCTCAACAACAGGTGGCCTCAACTACAGGTGGCATCATCAACAGGTGGCTTCAACAACAGGTGGCTTCAACAACAGGTGGTTTCAACAACAGGTGGCCACATCAACAGGTGGCTTTATCAACAGGTGGCCTCAACAACAGGTGGCCTCATCAACAGATGGCTTCAACAACAGGTGGCTTCATCAACAAGCGGCAGGTAGCCTAGTGGTTAGAGTGTTGGGCCAGTAACCGAAAGGTTGCTGGATTGACTCCCTGATCTGACAAGGTAAAAATCTGTTGTTCTGCCCCTGAATAAGAATTGGTTCTTAACTGATTTCCCTAATTAAAAAAAGGTTTTAAAAAATCAACATGCGGCTTCATCAACAGGTGGCTCCATCAAAAGATCAACAGGTGGCTTCATCAACAGGTGGCTTCATCAACAGGTGGCTCCATCAAAAGATCAACAGGTGGCTTCATCAACAGGTGGCTTCATCAACAGGTGGCTCCATCAAAAGATCAACAGGTGGCTTCATAAACAGGTAGCTTCATCAACAGGTGGCTCCATCAAAAGATCAACAGGTGGCTTCATCAACAGGTGGCTCCATAAAAAAGATCAACAGGTGGCTTCATCAACAGGTGGCTCCATCAAAAGATCAACAGGTGGCTCCATCAAAAGATCAACAGGTGGCTTCATCAACAGGTGGCACCATCAAAAGATCAACAGGTGGCTTCATCAACAGGTGGCTCCATCAAAAGATCAACAGGTGGCTTCATCAACAGGTGGCTCCATCAAAAGATCAACAGGTGGCTCCATCAAAAGATCAACAGGTGGCTTCATCAACAGGTGGCTCCATCAAAAGATCAACAGGTGGCTTCATCAACAGGTGGCTCCATCAAAAGATAAACAGGTGGCTCCATCAAAACATCAACAGGTGGCTTCATAAACAGGTGGCTCCATCAAAAGATCAACAGGAGGCTCCATCAAAATATCAACAGGTGGCACCATCAACAGGTGGGTCCATCAAAAGATCAACAGGTCGGTTATCAAAAGATCAACAGGTGGCTTCATCAACAGGTGGCTCCATCAAAAGAGCAACAGGTGGCTCCATCAAAAGATCAACAGGTGGCTTCATCAACAGGGGGCTCCATCAAAAGATCAACAGGTGGCTCCTTCATCAGGTGGCTTTATCAACATGTGATCTCCATCAAAAGATCAACAGGTGGCTCCATCAAAAGATCAACAAGTGGCACCATCAACAGGTGGCTCCATCAAAAGATCAAAATGTGGCTCCATCAACAGGTGGTTCCATCAAAAGATCAAGAGGAGGCTCCATCAAAAGATAAACTGGTGGCACCATCAACAGGTGGCTCCATCAAAAGATCAACAGGTGGCTCCATCAAAAGATCAACAGGTGGCTTCATCAACAGGTGGCTCCATCAAAAGATCAACAGGTGGCTCCATCAAAAGATCAACAGGAGGCTCAATTAAAAGATCAAAAGGTAGCACCATAAACAGGTGTCTCCATCAAAGATCAACAGGTGGCTTCATCAAAAGATCAACAGGTGGCTCTATCAAAAGATCAACAGGTGGCTTCATCAACAGGTGGCTCCATAAAAAGATCAACAGGTGGCTCCATCAACAGGTGGCTTCATCTACGTGTGGCTCCATCAAAAGAGCAACAGGTGGCTCCATCAAAAGATCAACAGGAGGCTCCATCAAAATATCAACAGGTGGCACCATCATCAGGTGGGTCCATCAAAAGATCAACAGGAGGCTCAATTAAAAGATCAAAAGGTAGCACCATAAACAGGTGTCTCCATCAAAGATCAACAGGTGGCTTCATCAAAAGATCAACAGGTGGCTCTATCAAAAGATCAACAGGTGGCTTCATCAACAGGTGGCTCCATAAAAAGATCAACAGGTGGCTCCATCAACAGGTGGCTTCATCTACGTGTGGCTCCATCAAAAGATCAACAGGTGGCTCCATCAAAAGATCAACAGGAGGCTCCATCAAAATATCAACAGGTGGCACCATCATCAGGTGGGTCCATCAAAAGATCAACAGGTCGGTTTATCAAAAGACCAACAGGTGGCTTCATCAACAGGTGGCTCCGTCAAAAGAGCAACAGGTGGCTCCATCAAAAGATCAACAGGTGGCTCCATCAAAAGATCAACAGGTGGCACCATCAACAGGTGGCTCCATCAAAAGATCAACAGGTGGCTTCATCAACAGGTGGCTCCGTCAAAAGATCAACAGGTGGCTTCATCAACAGGGGGCTCCATCAAAAGATCAACAGGTGGCTCCATTAACAGGTGGCTTCATCAACAGGTGGCTCCATCAAAAGATCAACAGGTGGCACCATCAAAAGATCAACAGGTGGCTTAATCAACAGGTGGCTCCATCAACAGATCAACAGGTGGCTCCATCAAAAGACCAACAGGTGGCTCCATCAACAGGTGGCTTCATCAACAGGTGACTCCATCAAAAGATCAACAGGTGGCACCATCAAAAGATCAACAGGTGGCTTCATCAACAGGTGGCTCCATCAAAAGATCAACAGGTGGCACCATCAACAGGTGGCTCCATCAAAAGATCAACAGGTGGCTCCACCAAAAGATCAACAGGTGGCTTCATCAACAGTTGGCTCCATCAAAAGATCAACAGGTGGCTCCATCAAAAGATCAACAGGAGGCTCCATCAAAAGATCAACAGGTAGCACCATCAACAGGTGGCTCCATCAAAGATCAACAGGTGGCTTCATCAAAAGATCAACAGGTGGCTCTATCAAAAGATCAACAGGTGGCTTCATCAACAGGTGCTCCATCAAAAGATCAACAGGTGGCTCCATCAAAAGGTGGCTTCATCTACGTGTGGCTCCATGAAAAGTTCAACAGGTGGCTCCATGAAAAGATCAACAGGGGGCTCCATCAAAAGATCAAAATGTGGCTCCATCAACAGGTGGCTTCATCAAAAGATCAACAGGTGGCTTCATCAACAGGTGGCTCCATCAAGAGATCAACAGGTGGCTCCATCAAAACATCAACAGGTGGCTTCATAAACAGGTTGCTCCATCAAAAGATCAACAGGAGGCTCCATCAAAAGATCAACAGGTGGCACCATCAACAGGTGGCTCCATCAAAAGATCAACAGGTGGCTCCATCAAAAGATCAACAGGTGGCTTCATCAACAGTTGGCTCCATCAAAAGATCAACAGGTGGCTCCATCAAAAGATCAACAGGAGGCTGCATCAAAAGATCAACAGGTAGCACCATCAACAGGTGGCTCCATCAAAGATCAACAGGTGGCTTCATCAAAAGATCAACAGGTGGCTCTATCAAAAGATCAACAGGTGGCTTCATCAACAGGTGCTCCATCAAAAGATCAACAGGTGGCTCCATCAAAAGGTGGCTTCATCTACGTGTGGCTCCATGAAAAGTTCAACAGGTGGCTCCATGAAAAGATCAACAGGGGGCTCCATCAAAAGATCAAAATGTGGCTCCATCAACAGGTGGCTTCATCAAAAGATCAACAGGTGGCTTCATCAACAGGTGGCTCCATCAAGAGATCAACAGGTGGCTCCATCAAAACATCAACAGGTGGCTTCATAAACAGGTTGCTCCATCAAAAGATCAACAGGAGGCTCCATCAAAATATCAACAGGTGGCACCATCAACAGGTGGGTCCATCAAAAGATCAACAGGTCGGTTATCAAAAGATCAACAGGTGGCTTCATCAACAGGTGGCTCCATCAAAAGATCAACAGGTAGCTTCATCAACAGGGGGCTCCATCAAAAGATCAACAGGTGGCTCCTTCATCAGGTGGCTTCATCAACATGTGATCTCCATCAAAAGAGCAACAGGTGTCTCCATCAAAGATCAACAGGTGGCTTCATCAAAAGATCAACAGGTGGCTCTATCAAAAGATCAACAGGTGGCTTCATCAACAGGTGGCTCCATAAAAAGATCAACAGGTGGCTCCATCAACAGGTGGCTTCATCTACGTGTGGCTCCATCAAAAGATCAACAGGTGGCTCCATCAAAAGATCAACAGGAGGCTCCATCAAAATATCAACAGGTGGCAACATCATCAGGTGGGTCCATCAAAAGATCAACAGGTCGGTTTATCAAAAGACCAACAGGTGGCTTCATCAACAGGTGGCTCCGTCAAAAGATCAACAGGTGGCTTCATCAACAGGGGGCTCCATCAAAAGATCAACAGGTGGTTCCTTCATCAGGTGCCTTCATCAACATGTGCTCTCCATCAAAAGAGCAACAGGTGGCTCCATCAAAAGATCAACAGGTGGCTCCATCAAAAGATCAACAGGTGGCACCATCAACAGGTGGCTCCATCAAAAGATCAACAGGTGGCTTCATCAACAGGTGGCTCGGTCAAAAGATCAACAGGTGGCTTCATCAACAGGGGGCTCCATCAAAAGATCAACAGGTGGCTCCATTAACAGGTGGCTTCATCAACAGATCAACAGGTGGCTCCATCAAAAGACCAACAGGTGGCTCCATCAACAGGTGGCTTCATCAACAGGTGACTCCATCAAAAGATCAACAGGTGGCACCATCAAAAGATCAACAGGTGGCTTCATCAACAGGTGGCTCCATCAAAAGATCAACAGGTGGTTCCATCAAAAGATCAAGAGGAGGCTCCATCAAAAGATCAACAGGTGGCACCATCAACAGGTGGCTCCATCAAAAGATCAACAGGTGGCTTCATCAACAGTTGGCTCCATCAAAAGATCAACAGGTGGCTCCATCAAAAGATCAACAGGAGGCTCCATCAAAAGATCAACAGGTAGCACCATCAACAGGTGGCTCCATCAAATATCAACAGGTGGCTTCATCAAAAGATCAACAGGTGGCTCTATCAAAAGATCAACAGGTGGCTTCATCAACAGGTGCTCCATCAAAAGATCAACAGGTGGCTCCATCAAAAGGTGGCTTCATCTACGTGTGGCTCCATGAAAAGTTCAACAGGTGGCTCCATGAAAAGATCAACAGGGGGATCCATCAAAAGATCAAAATGTGGCTCCATCAACAGGTGGCTTCATCAAAAGATCAACAGGTGGCTCCATCAAAAGACCAACAGGTGGCTTCATCAACAGGTGGCTCCATCAAGAGATCAACAGGTGGCTCCATCAAAACATCAACAGGTGGCTTCATAAACAGGTTGCTCCATCAAAAGATCAACAGGTCGGTTATCAAAAGATCAACAGGTGGCTTCATCAACAGGTGGCTCCATCAAAAGATCAACAGGTAGCTTCATCAACAGGGGGCTCCATCAAAAGATCAACAGGTGGCTCCTTCATCAGGTGGCTTCATCAACATGTGATCTCCATCAAAAGAGCAACAGGTGGCTCCATCAAAAGATCAACAGGTGGCTCCATCAAAAGATCAACAAGTGGCACCATCAACAGGTGGCTCCATCAACAAGTGACAACATCAAAAGATCAACAGGTGGCTTCATCAAAAGATCAACAGGTGCCTCCATCAAAAGATCAACAGGTGGCTCCATCAAAAGATCAACAGGTGGCACCATCAACAGGTGGCTCCATCAAAAGATCAAAATGTGGCTCCATCAACAGGTGGCTTCATCAAAACGTGGCTCCATAAAAAGATCAACAGGTGGCTCCATCAATAGATCAACAGGTGGCTTCATCAAAAGATCAACAGGTGGCTCCATCAAAAGATCAACAGGTGGCTCCATCAAAAGATCAACAGGTGGCACCATCAACAGGTGGCTCCATCAAAAGATCAAAATGTGGCTCCATCAACAGGTGGCTTCATCAAAAGGTGGCTCCATCAAAAGATCAACAGGTGGCTCCATCAAAAGACCAACAGGTGGCTTCATCAACAGGTGGCTCCATCAAAAGATCAACAGGTGGCTCCATCAAAAGACCAACAGGTAGCTCCATCAAAAGACCAACAGGTGGCTTCATCAACAGGTGGCTCCATTAAAAGATCAACAGGTGGCTTCATCAACAGGTGCCTATATCAAAAGAACAACAGGTGACTCCATCAAAAGATCAACAAGTTGCTCCTTCATAAGATCAACAGGTGGCTTCATACACACGTGGCTCCATCAAAACATCAACAGGTGGCTCCATCAAAACATCAACAGGTGGCTTCATCAACAGGTGGCTCCATCAAAAGATCAACAGGAGGCTCCATCAAAAGATCAACAGGTGGCACCATCAACAGGTGGCTCCATCAAAGATCAACAGGTGGCTCCATCAAAAGATCAACAGGTGGCTCTACCAACAGGTGGCTTCATCTACGTGTGGCTCCATCAAAAGATCAACAGGTGGCTCCATCAAAAGATCAACAGGTGGCTCCATCAAAAGATCAACAGGTGGCACCATCATCAGGTGGCTCCATCAACAGGTGACACCATCAAAAGATCAACAGGTGGCTTCATCAAAAGATCAACAGGTGGCTCCATCAAAAGATCAACAGGTGGCTCCATCAACAGGTGGCTTCATCAAAAGATCAACAGGTGGCTCCATCAAAAGATCAACAGGTGGCTTCATCAAAAGACCAACAGGTGGCTCCATCAACAGGTGGCTCCATCAAAGATCAACAGGTGGCTTCATCAACAGGTGGCTCCATCAACAGGTGACACCATCAAAAGATCAAAAGGTGGCTCCATCAAAAGATCAACAGGTGGCTCCATCAAAAGATCAACAGGTGGCTTCATCAACAGGTGGCTCCGTCAAAAGATCAACAGGTGGCTCTATCAAAAGATCAACAGGTGGCTCCATCAACAGGTGGCTTCATCAACAGGTGGCTCCATCAAAAGATCAACAAGTGGCTTCATCAACAGGTGGCCCCATCAAAAGATCAACAGGTGGCTCCATCAAAAGACCAACAGGTGGCTCCATCAAAAGATCAACAAGTGGCTTCATCAACAGGTGGCTCCATCAAAGATCAACAGGTGGCTCCATCAAAAGACCAACAGGTGGCTTCATCAACAGGTGGCTCCATCAAAAGATAAACAGGTGGCTCCATCAACAGGTGGCTTCATCAACAGGTGGCTCCATCAAAGATCAACAGGTGGCTTCATCAAAAGATCAACAGGTGGCTCTATCAGAAGATCAACAGGTGGCTTCATCAACAGGTGCTCCATCAAAAGATCAACAGGTGGCTCCATCAAAAGGTGGCTTCATCTACGTGTGGCTCCATGAAAAGATCAACAGGTGGCTCCATAAAAAGATCAACAGGTGGCTCCATCAATAGATCAAAATGTGGCTCCATCAACAGGTGGCTTCATCAAAAGGTGGCTCCATCAAAAGATCAACAGGTGGCTCCATCAAAAGACCAACAGGTGGCTTCATCAACAGGTGGCTCCATCAAGAGATCAACAGGTGGCTCCATCAAAACATCAACAGGTGGCTTCATAAACAGGTTGCTCCATCAAAAGATCAACAGGAGGCTCCATCAAAATATCAACAGGTGGCACCATCAACAGGTGGGTCCATCAAAAGATCAACAGGTCGGTTATCAAAAGATCAACAGGTGGCTTCATCAACAGGTGGCTCCATCAAAAGATCAACAGGTAGCTTCATCAACAAGGGGCTCCATCAAAAGATCAACAGGTGGCTCCTTCATCAGGTGGCTTCATCAACATGTGATCTCCATCAAAAGAGCAACAGGTGGCTCCATCAAAAGATCAACAGGTGGCTCCATCAAAAGATCAACAAGTGGCACCATCAACAGGTGGCTCCATCAACAAGTGACAACATCAAAAGATCAACAGGTGGCTTCATCAAAAGAACAACAGGTGCCTCCATCAAAAGATCAACAGGTGGCTCCATCAAAAGATCAACAGGTGGCACCATCAACAGGTGGCTCCATCAAAAGATCAAAATGTGGCTCCATCAACAGGTGGCTTCATCAAAACGTGGCTCCATAAAAAGATCAACAGGTGGCTCCATCAATAGATCAACAGGTGGCTCAATCAAAAGATCAACAGGTGGCTCCATCAAAAGATCAACAAGTTGCACCAGCAACAGGTGGCTCCATCAACAAGTGACATCATCAAAAGATCAACAGGTGGCTTCATCAAAAGATCAACAGGTGGCTCTATCAAAAGATCAACAGGTGGCTCCATCGAAAGGTGGCTTCATCAACAGGTGGCTTCATCAAAAGATCAACAGGTGGCTTCATCAAAAGATCAACAGGTGGCTCTATCAAAAGATCAACAGGTGGCTCCATCGAAAGGTGGCTTCATCAACAGGTGGCTTCATCAAAAGATCAACAGGTGGCACCATCAAAAGATCAACAGGTGGCTTCATCAACAGGTGGCTCCATCAAAAGATAAACAGGTGGCTCCATCAAAAGACCAACAGGTCGCTCCATCAAAAGATCAACAGGTGGCTCCATCAAAAGATCAACAGGTGGCTTCATCAAAAGATCAACAGGTGGCACCATCAAAAGATCAACAGGTGGCTTCATCAACAGGTGGCTCCATCAAAAGATAAACAGGTGGCTCCATCAAAAGACCAACAGGTAGCTCCATCAAAAGATCAACAGGTGGCACCATCAAAAGATCAATAGGTGGCTTCATCAATAGGTGGCTCCATCAAAAGATAAACAGGTGGCTCCATCAAAAGACCAACAGGTAGCTCCATCAAAAGACCAACAGGTGGCTTCATCAACAGGTGGCTCCATCAAAAGATCAACAGGTGGCTTCATCAACAGGTGCCTCCATCAAAAGAACAACAGGTGACTCCATCAAAAGATCAACAAGTTGCTCCTTCGAAAGATCAACAGGTGGCTTCATACACACGTGGCTCCATCAAAACATCAACAGGTGGCTCCATCAAAACATCAACAGGTGGCTTCATCAACAGGTGGCTCCATCAAAAGATCAACAGGAGGCTCCATCAAAAGATCAACAGGTGGCACCATCAACAGGTGGCTCCATCAAAGATCAACAGGTGGCTCCATCAAAAGATCAACAGGTGGCTCTACCAACAGGTGGCTTCATCTACGTGTGGCTCCATCAAAAGATCAACAGGTGGCTCCATCAAAAGATCAACAGGTGGCTCCATCAAAAGATCAACAGGTGGCACCATCATCAGGTGGCTCCATCAACAGGTGACACCATCAAAAGATCAACAGGTGGCTTCATCAAAAGATCAACAGGTGGCTCCATCAAAAGATCAACAGGTGGCTCCATCAACAGGTGGCTTCATCAAAAGATCAACAGGTGGCTCCATCAAAAGATCAACAGGTGGCTTCATCAAAAGACCAACAGGTGGCTCCATCAACAGGTGGCTCCATCAAAGATCAACAGGTGGCTTCATCAACAGGTGGCTCCATCAACAGGTGACACCATCAAAAGATCAAAAGGTGGCTCCATCAAAAGATCAACAGGTGGCTCCATCAAAAGATCAACAGGTGGCTTCATCAACAGGTGGCTCCGTCAAAAGATCAACAGGTGGCTCTATCAAAAGATCAACAGGTGGCTCCATCAACAGGTGGCTTCATCAACAGGTGGCTCCATCAAAAGATCAACAAGTGGCTTCATCAACAGGTGGCCCCATCAAAAGATCAACAGGTGGCTCCATCAAAAGACCAACAGGTGGCTCCATCAAAAGATCAACAAGTGGCTTCATCAACAGGTGGCTCCATCAAAGATCAACAGGTGGCTCCATCAAAAGACCAACAGGTGGCTTCATCAACAGGTGGCTCCATCAAAAGATAAACAGGTGGCTCCATCAACAGGTGGCTTCATCAACAGGTGGCTCCATCAAAGATCAACAGGTGGCTTCATCAAAAGATCAACAGGTGGCTCTATCAGAAGATCAACAGGTGGCTTCATCAACAGGTGCTCCATCAAAAGATCAACAGGTGGCTCCATCAAAAGGTGGCTTCATCTACGTGTGGCTCCATGAAAAGATCAACAGGTGGCTCCATGAAAAGATCAACAGGTGGCTCCATCAATAGATCAAAATGTGGCTCCATCAACAGGTGGCTTCATCAAAAGGTGGCTCCATCAAAAGATCAACAGGTGGCTCCATCAAAAGACCAACAGGTGGCTTCATCAACAGGTGGCTCCATCAAGAGATCAACAGGTGGCTCCATCAAAACATCAACAGGTGTTTTCATAAACAGGTTGCTCCATCAAAAGATCAACAGGAGGCTCCATCAAAATATCAACAGGTGGCACCATCAACAGGTGGGTCCATCAAAAGATCAACAGGTCGGTTATCAAAAGATCAACAGGTGGCTTCATCAACAGGTGGCTCCATCAAAAGATCAACAGGTAGCTTCATCAACAAGGGGCTCCATCAAAAGATCAACAGGTGGCTCCTTCATCAGGTGGCTTCATCAACATGTGATCTCCATCAAAAGAGCAACAGGTGGCTCCATCAAAAGATCAACAGGTGGCTCCATCAAAAGATCAACAAGTGGCACCATCAACAGGTGGCTCCATCAACAAGTGACAACATCAAAAGATCAACAGGTGGCTTCATCAAAAGATCAACAGGTGCCTCCATCAAAAGATCAACAGGTGGCTCCATCAAAAGATCAACAGGTGGCACCATCAACAGGTGGCTCCATCAAAAGATCAACAAGTGGCACCATCAACAGGTGGCTCCATCAACAAGTGACAACATCAAAAGATCAACAGGTGGCTTCATCAAAAGATCAACAGGTGCCTCCATCAAAAGATCAACAAGTTGCTCCTTCATAAGATCAACAGGTGGCTTCATACACACGTGGCTCCATCAAAACATCAACAGGTGGCTCCATCAAAACATCAACAGGTGGCTTCATCAACAGGTGGCTCCATCAAAAGATCAACAGGAGGCTCCATCAAAAGATCAACAGGTGGCACCATCAACAGGTGGCTCCATCAAAGATCAACAGGTGGCTCCATCAAAAGATCAACAGGTGGCTCTACCAACAGGTGGCTTCATCTACGTGTGGCTCCATCAAAAGATCAACAGGTGGCTCCATCAAAAGATCAACAGGTGGCTCCATCAAAAGATCAACAGGTGGCACCATCATCAGGTGGCTCCATCAACAGGTGACACCATCAAAAGATCAACAGGTGGCTTCATCAAAAGATCAACAGGTGGCTCCATCAAAAGATCAACAGGTGGCTCCATCAACAG
Source organism: Salmo salar (assembly GCF_965601325.2). NCBI lineage: Eukaryota > Metazoa > Chordata > Actinopteri > Salmoniformes > Salmonidae > Salmo > Salmo salar. The sequence continues at coordinate 5,767,105 of NC_138302.1, read as the reverse complement.
GTGGCTTCATCAAAAGATCAACAGGTGGCTCCATCAAAAGATCAACAGGTGGCTTCATCAAAAGACCAACAGGTGGCTCCATCAACAGGTGGCTCCATCAAAGATCAACAGGTGGCTTCATCAACAGGTGGCTCCATCAACAGGTGACACCATCAAAAGATCAAAAGGTGGCTCCATCAAAAGATCAACAGGTGGCTCCATCAAAAGATCAACAGGTGGCTTCATCAACAGGTGGCTCCGTCAAAAGATCAACAGGTGGCTCTATCAAAAGATCAACAGGTGGCTCCATCAACAGGTGGCTTCATCAACAGGTGGCTCCATCAAAAGATCAACAAGTGGCTTCATCAACAGGTGGCCCCATCAAAAGATCAACAGGTGGCTCCATCAAAAGACCAACAGGTGGCTCCATCAAAAGATCAACAAGTGGCTTCATCAACAGGTGGCTCCATCAAAGATCAACAGGTGGCTCCATCAAAAGACCAACAGGTGGCTTCATCAACAGGTGGCTCCATCAAAAGATAAACAGGTGGCTCCATCAACAGGTGGCTTCATCAACAGGTGGCTCCATCAAAGATCAACAGGTGGCTTCATCAAAAGATCAACAGGTGGCTCTATCAGAAGATCAACAGGTGGCTTCATCAACAGGTGCTCCATCAAAAGATCAACAGGTGGCTCCATCAAAAGGTGGCTTCATCTACGTGTGGCTCCATGAAAAGATCAACAGGTGGCTCCATAAAAAGATCAACAGGTGGCTCCATCAATAGATCAAAATGTGGCTCCATCAACAGGTGGCTTCATCAAAAGGTGGCTCCATCAAAAGATCAACAGGTGGCTCCATCAAAAGACCAACAGGTGGCTTCATCAACAGGTGGCTCCATCAAGAGATCAACAGGTGGCTCCATCAAAACATCAACAGGTGGCTTCATAAACAGGTTGCTCCATCAAAAGATCAACAGGAGGCTCCATCAAAATATCAACAGGTGGCACCATCAACAGGTGGGTCCATCAAAAGATCAACAGGTCGGTTATCAAAAGATCAACAGGTGGCTTCATCAACAGGTGGCTCCATCAAAAGATCAACAGGTAGCTTCATCAACAAGGGGCTCCATCAAAAGATCAACAGGTGGCTCCTTCATCAGGTGGCTTCATCAACATGTGATCTCCATCAAAAGAGCAACAGGTGGCTCCATCAAAAGATCAACAGGTGGCTCCATCAAAAGATCAACAAGTGGCACCATCAACAGGTGGCTCCATCAACAAGTGACAACATCAAAAGATCAACAGGTGGCTTCATCAAAAGAACAACAGGTGCCTCCATCAAAAGATCAACAGGTGGCTCCATCAAAAGATCAACAGGTGGCACCATCAACAGGTGGCTCCATCAAAAGATCAAAATGTGGCTCCATCAACAGGTGGCTTCATCAAAACGTGGCTCCATAAAAAGATCAACAGGTGGCTCCATCAATAGATCAACAGGTGGCTCAATCAAAAGATCAACAGGTGGCTCCATCAAAAGATCAACAAGTTGCACCAGCAACAGGTGGCTCCATCAACAAGTGACATCATCAAAAGATCAACAGGTGGCTTCATCAAAAGATCAACAGGTGGCTCTATCAAAAGATCAACAGGTGGCTCCATCGAAAGGTGGCTTCATCAACAGGTGGCTTCATCAAAAGATCAACAGGTGGCTTCATCAAAAGATCAACAGGTGGCTCTATCAAAAGATCAACAGGTGGCTCCATCGAAAGGTGGCTTCATCAACAGGTGGCTTCATCAAAAGATCAACAGGTGGCACCATCAAAAGATCAACAGGTGGCTTCATCAACAGGTGGCTCCATCAAAAGATAAACAGGTGGCTCCATCAAAAGACCAACAGGTCGCTCCATCAAAAGATCAACAGGTGGCTCCATCAAAAGATCAACAGGTGGCTTCATCAAAAGATCAACAGGTGGCACCATCAAAAGATCAACAGGTGGCTTCATCAACAGGTGGCTCCATCAAAAGATAAACAGGTGGCTCCATCAAAAGACCAACAGGTAGCTCCATCAAAAGATCAACAGGTGGCACCATCAAAAGATCAATAGGTGGCTTCATCAATAGGTGGCTCCATCAAAAGATAAACAGGTGGCTCCATCAAAAGACCAACAGGTAGCTCCATCAAAAGACCAACAGGTGGCTTCATCAACAGGTGGCTCCATCAAAAGATCAACAGGTGGCTTCATCAACAGGTGCCTCCATCAAAAGAACAACAGGTGACTCCATCAAAAGATCAACAAGTTGCTCCTTCGAAAGATCAACAGGTGGCTTCATACACACGTGGCTCCATCAAAACATCAACAGGTGGCTCCATCAAAACATCAACAGGTGGCTTCATCAACAGGTGGCTCCATCAAAAGATCAACAGGAGGCTCCATCAAAAGATCAACAGGTGGCACCATCAACAGGTGGCTCCATCAAAGATCAACAGGTGGCTCCATCAAAAGATCAACAGGTGGCTCTACCAACAGGTGGCTTCATCTACGTGTGGCTCCATCAAAAGATCAACAGGTGGCTCCATCAAAAGATCAACAGGTGGCTCCATCAAAAGATCAACAGGTGGCACCATCATCAGGTGGCTCCATCAACAGGTGACACCATCAAAAGATCAACAGGTGGCTTCATCAAAAGATCAACAGGTGGCTCCATCAAAAGATCAACAGGTGGCTCCATCAACAGGTGGCTTCATCAAAAGATCAACAGGTGGCTCCATCAAAAGATCAACAGGTGGCTTCATCAAAAGACCAACAGGTGGCTCCATCAACAGGTGGCTCCATCAAAGATCAACAGGTGGCTTCATCAACAGGTGGCTCCATCAACAGGTGACACCATCAAAAGATCAAAAGGTGGCTCCATCAAAAGATCAACAGGTGGCTCCATCAAAAGATCAACAGGTGGCTTCATCAACAGGTGGCTCCGTCAAAAGATCAACAGGTGGCTCTATCAAAAGATCAACAGGTGGCTCCATCAACAGGTGGCTTCATCAACAGGTGGCTCCATCAAAAGATCAACAAGTGGCTTCATCAACAGGTGGCCCCATCAAAAGATCAACAGGTGGCTCCATCAAAAGACCAACAGGTGGCTCCATCAAAAGATCAACAAGTGGCTTCATCAACAGGTGGCTCCATCAAAGATCAACAGGTGGCTCCATCAAAAGACCAACAGGTGGCTTCATCAACAGGTGGCTCCATCAAAAGATAAACAGGTGGCTCCATCAACAGGTGGCTTCATCAACAGGTGGCTCCATCAAAGATCAACAGGTGGCTTCATCAAAAGATCAACAGGTGGCTCTATCAGAAGATCAACAGGTGGCTTCATCAACAGGTGCTCCATCAAAAGATCAACAGGTGGCTCCATCAAAAGGTGGCTTCATCTACGTGTGGCTCCATGAAAAGATCAACAGGTGGCTCCATGAAAAGATCAACAGGTGGCTCCATCAATAGATCAAAATGTGGCTCCATCAACAGGTGGCTTCATCAAAAGGTGGCTCCATCAAAAGATCAACAGGTGGCTCCATCAAAAGACCAACAGGTGGCTTCATCAACAGGTGGCTCCATCAAGAGATCAACAGGTGGCTCCATCAAAACATCAACAGGTGTTTTCATAAACAGGTTGCTCCATCAAAAGATCAACAGGAGGCTCCATCAAAATATCAACAGGTGGCACCATCAACAGGTGGGTCCATCAAAAGATCAACAGGTCGGTTATCAAAAGATCAACAGGTGGCTTCATCAACAGGTGGCTCCATCAAAAGATCAACAGGTAGCTTCATCAACAAGGGGCTCCATCAAAAGATCAACAGGTGGCTCCTTCATCAGGTGGCTTCATCAACATGTGATCTCCATCAAAAGAGCAACAGGTGGCTCCATCAAAAGATCAACAGGTGGCTCCATCAAAAGATCAACAAGTGGCACCATCAACAGGTGGCTCCATCAACAAGTGACAACATCAAAAGATCAACAGGTGGCTTCATCAAAAGATCAACAGGTGCCTCCATCAAAAGATCAACAGGTGGCTCCATCAAAAGATCAACAGGTGGCACCATCAACAGGTGGCTCCATCAAAAGATCAAAATGTGGCTCCATCAACAGGTGGCTTCATCAAAACGTGGCTCCATAAAAAGATCAACAGTTGGCTCCATCAATAGATCAACAGGTGGCTCCATCAAAAGATCAACAGGTGGCTCCATCAAAAGATCAACAAGTGGCACCAGCAACAGGTGGCTCCATCAACAAGTGACATCATCAAAAGATCAACAGGTGGCTTCATCAAAAGATCAACAGGTGGCTCTATCAAAAGATCAACAGGTGGCTCCATCGAAAGGTGGCTTCATCAACAGGTGGCTTCATCAAAAGATCAACAGGTGGCTTCATCAAAAGATCAACAGGTGGCTCTATCAAAAGATCAACAGGTGGCTCCATCGAAAGGTGGCTTCATCAACAGGTGGCTTCATCAAAAGATCAACAGGTGGCACCATCAAAAGATCAACAGGTGGCTTCATCAACAGGTGGCTCCATCAAAAGATAAACAGGTGGCTCCATCAAAAGACCAACAGGTCGCTCCATCAAAAGATCAACAGGTGGCTCCATCAAAAGATCAACAGGTGGCTTCATCAAAAGATCAACAGGTGGCACCATCAAAAGATCAACAGGTGGCTTCATCAACAGGTGGCTCCATCAAAAGATAAACAGGTGGCTCCATCAAAAGACCAACAGGTAGCTCCATCAAAAGATCAACAGGTGGCACCATCAAAAGATCAATAGGTGGCTTCATCAATAGGTGGCTCCATCAAAAGATAAACAGGTGGCTCCATCAAAAGACCAACAGGTAGCTCCATCAAAAGACCAACAGGTGGCTTCATCAACAGGTGGCTCCATCAAAAGATCAACAGGTGGCTTCATCAACAGGTGCCTCCATCAAAAGAACAACAGGTGACTCCATCAAAAGATCAACAAGTTGCTCCTTCAAAAGATCAACAGGTGGCTTCATACACACGTGGCTCCATCAAAACATCAACAGGTGGCTCCATCAAAACATCAACAGGTGGCTTCATCAACAGGTGGCTCCATCAAAAGATCAACAGGAGGCTCCATCAAAAGATCAACAGGTGGCACCATCAACAGGTGGCTCCATCAAAGATCAACAGGTGGCTCCATCAAAAGATCAACAGGTGGCTCTACCAACAGGTGGCTTCATCTACGTGTGGCTCCATCAAAAGATCAACAGGTGGCTCCATCAAAAGATCAACAGGTGGCTCCATCAAAAGATCAACAGGTGGCACCATCATCAGGTGGCTCCATCAACAGGTGACACCATCAAAAGATCAACAGGTGGCTTCATCAAAAGATCAACAGGTGGCTCCATCAAAAGATCAACAGGTGGCTCCATCAACAGGTGGCTTCATCAAAAGATCAACAGGTGGCTCCATCAAAAGATCAACAGGTGGCTTCATCAAAAGACCAACAGGTGGCTCCATCAACAGGTGGCTCCATCAAAGATCAACAGGTGGCTTCATCAACAGGTGGCTCCATCAACAGGTGACACCATCAAAAGATCAAAAGGTGGCTCCATCAAAAGATCAACAGGTGGCTCCATCAAAAGATCAACAGGTGGCTTCATCAACAGGTGGCTCCGTCAAAAGATCAACAGGTGGCTCTATCAAAAGATCAACAGGTGGCTCCATCAACAGGTGGCTTCATCAACAGGTGGCCCCATCAAAAGATCAACAGGTGGCTCCATCAAAAGACCAACAGGTGGCTCCATCAAAAGATCAACAAGTGGCTTCATCAACAGGTGGCTCCATCAAAGATCAACAGGTGCTCCATCAAAAGACCAACAGGTGGCTTCATCAACAGGTGGCTCCATCAAAAGATAAACAGGTGGCTCCATCAACAGGTGGCTTCATCAACAGGTGGCTCCATCAAAGATCAACAGGTGGCTTCATCAAAAGATCAACAGGTGGCTCTATCAGAAGATCAACAGGTGGCTTCATCAACAGGTCGCTCCATCAAAAGATCAACAGGTGGCTCCATCAAAAGATCAACAGGTGGCTTCATCAAAAGATCAACAGGTGGCACCATCAAAAGATCAACAGGTGGCTTCATCAACAGGTGGCTCCATCAAAAGATAAACAGGTGGCTCCATCAAAAGACCAACAGGTAGCTCCATCAAAAGATCAACAGGTGGCACCATCAAAAGATCAATAGGTGGCTTCATCAATAGGTGGCTCCATCAAAAGATAAACATGTGGCTCCATCAAAAGACCAACAGGTAGCTCCATCAAAAGACCAACAGGTGGCTTCATCAACAGGTGGCTCCATCAAAAGATCAACAGGTGGCTTCATCAACAGGTGCCTCCATCAAAAGAACAACAGGTGACTCCATCAAAAGATCAACAAGTTGCTCCTTCGAAATATCAACAGGTGGCTTCATACACACGTGGCTCCATCAAAACATCAACAGGTGGCTCCATCAAAACATCAACAGGTGGCTTCCTCAACAGGTGGCTCCATCAAAAGATCAACAGGAGGCTCCATCAAAAGATCAACAGGTGGCACCATCAACAGGTGGCTCCATCAAAGATCAACAGGTGGCTCCATCAAAAGATCAACAGGTGGCTCTACCAACAGGTGGCTTCATCTACGTGTGGCTCCATCAAAAGATCAACAGGTGGCTCCATCAAAAGATCAACAGGTGGCTCCATCAAAAGATCAACAGGTGGCACCATCATCAGGTGGCTCCATCAACAGGTGACACCATCAAAAGATCAACAGGTGGCTTCATCAAAAGATCAACAGGTGGCTCCATCAAAAGATCAACAGGTGGCTCCATCAACAGGTGGCTTCATCAAAAGATCAACAGGTGGCTCCATCAAAAGATCAACAGGTGGCTTCATCAAAAGACCAACAGGTGGCTCCATCAACAGGTGGCTCCATCAAAGATCAACAGGTGGCTTCATCAACAGGTGGCTCCATCAACAGGTGACACCATCAAAAGATCAAAAGGTGGCTCCATCAAAAGATCAACAGGTGGCTCCATCAAAAGATCAACAGGTGGCTTCATCAACAGGTGGCTCCGTCAAAAGATCAACAGGTGGCTCTATCAAAAGATCAACAGGTGGCTCCATCAACAGGTGGCTTCATCAACAGGTGGCTCCATCAAAAGATCAACAAGTGGCTTCATCAACAGGTGGCCCCATCAAAAGATCAACAGGTGGCTCCATCAAAAGACCAACAGGTGGCTCCATCAAAAGATCAACAAGTGGCTTCATCAACAGGTGGCTCCATCAAAGATCAACAGGTGGCTCCATCAAAAGACCAACAGGTGGCTTCATCAACAGGTGGCTCCATCAAAAGATAAACAGGTGGCTCCATCAACAGGTGGCTTCATCAGAAGATCAACAGGTGGCTTCATCAACAGGTGCTCCATCAAAAGATCAACAGGTGGCTCCATCAAAAGGTGGCTTCATCTACGTGTGGCTCCATGAAAAGATCAACAGGTGGCTCCATGAAAAGATCAACAGGTGGCTCCATCAATAGATCAAAATGTGGCTCCATCAACAGGTGGCTTCATCAAAAGGTGGCTCCATCAAAAGATCAACAGGTGGCTCCATCAAAAGACCAACAGGTGGCTTCATCAACAGGTGGCTCCATCAAGAGATCAACAGGTGGCTCCATCAAAACATCAACAGGTGTTTTCATAAACAGGTTGCTCCATCAAAAGATCAACAGGAGGCTCCATCAAAATATCAACAGGTGGCACCATCAACAGGTGGGTCCATCAAAAGATCAACAGGTCGGTTATCAAAAGATCAACAGGTGGCTTCATCAACAGGTGGCTCCATCAAAAGATCAACAGGTAGCTTCATCAACAAGGGGCTCCATCAAAAGATCAACAGGTGGCTCCTTCATCAGGTGGCTTCATCAACATGTGATCTCCATCAAAAGAGCAACAGGTGGCTCCATCAAAAGATCAACAGGTGACTCCATCAAAAGATCAACAAGTGGCACCATCAACAGGTGGCTCCATCAACAAGTGACAACATCAAAAGATCAACAGGTGGCTTCATCAAAAGATCAACAGGTGCCTCCATCAAAAGATCAACAGGTGGCTCCATCAAAAGATCAACAGGTGGCACCATCAACAGGTGGCTCCATCAAAAGATCAAAATGTGGCTCCATCAACAGGTGGCTTCATCAAAATGTGGCTCCATAAAAAGATCAACAGGTGGCTCCATCAATAGATCAACAGGTGGCTCCATCAAAAGATCAACAGGTGGCTCCATCAAAAGATCAACAAGTGGCACCAGCAACAGGTGGCTCCATCAACAAGTGACATCATCAAAAGATCAACAGGTGGCTTCATCAAAAGATCAACAGGTGGCTCTATCAAAAGATCAACAGGTGGCTCCATCGAAAGGTGGCTTCATCAACAGGTGGCTTCATCAAAAGATCAACAGGTGGCTTCATCAAAAGATCAACAGGTGGCTCTATCAAAAGATCAACAGGTGGCTCCATCGAAAGGTGGCTTCATCAACAGGTGGCTTCATCAAAAGATCAACAGGTGGCACCATCAAAAGATCAACAGGTGGCTTCATCAACAGGTGGCTCCATCAAAAGATAAACAGGTGGCTCCATCAAAAGACCAACAGGTCGCTCCATCAAAAGATCAACAGGTGGCTCCATCAAAAGATCAACAGGTGGCTTCATCAAAAGATCAACAGGTGGCACCATCAAAAGATCAACAGGTGGCTTCATCAACAGGTGGCTCCATCAAAAGATAAACAGGTGGCTCCATCAAAAGACCAACAGGTAGCTCCATCAAAAGATCAACAGGTGACACCATCAAAAGATCAAAAGGTGGCTCCATCAAAAGATCAACAGGTGGCTCCATCAAAAGATCAACAGGTGGCTTCATCAACAGGTGGCTCCGTCAAAAGATCAACAGGTGGCTCTATCAAAAGATCAACAGGTGGCTCCATCAACAGGTGGCTTCATCAACAGGTGGCCCCATCAAAAGATCAACAGGTGGCTCCATCAAAAGACCAACAGGTGGCTCCATCAAAAGATCAACAAGTGGCTTCATCAACAGGTGGCTCCATCAAAGATCAACAGGTGGCTCCATCAAAAGACCAACAGGTGGCTTCATCAACAGGTGGCTCCATCAAAAGATAAACAGGTGGCTCCATCAACAGGTGGCTTCATCAACAGGTGGCTCCATCAAAGATCAACAGGTGGCTTCATCAAAAGATCAACAGGTGGCTCTATCAGAAGATCAACAGGTGGCTTCATCAACAGGTGCTCCATCAAAAGATCAACAGGTGGCTCCATCAAAAGGTGGCTTCATCTACGTTTGGCTCCATGAAAAGATCAACAGGTGGCTCCATGAAAAGATCAACAGGTGGCTCCATCAATAGATCAAAATGTGGCTCCATCAACAGGTGACTTCATCAAAAGGTGGCTCCATCAAAAGATCAACAGGTGGCTCCATCAAAAGACCAACAGGTGGCTTCATCAACAGGTGGCTCCATCAAGAGATCAACAGGTGGCTCCATCAAAACATCAACAGGTGGCTTCATAAACAGGTTGCTCCATCAAAAGATCAACAGGAGGCTCCATCAAAATATCAACAGGTGGCACCATCAACAGGTGGGTCCTTCAAAAGATCAACAGGTCGGTTATCAAAAGATCAACAGGTGGCTTCATCAACAGGTGGCTCCATCAAAAGATCAACAGGTAGCTTCATCAACAGGTGGCTCCATCAAAAGATCAACAGGTGGCTCCATCAAAAGATCAACAAGTGGCACCAGCAACAGGTGGCTCCATCAACAAGTGACATCATCAAAAGATCAACAGGTGGCTTCATCAAAAGATCAACAGGTGGCTCCATCAAAAGATCAACAGGTGGCTCCATCAAAAGATCAACAGGTGGCACCATCAACAGGTGGCTTCATCTACGTGTGGCTCCATCAAAAGATCAACAGGTGGCTCCATCAAAAGATCAACAGGTGGCTCCATCAAAAGATCAACAGGTGGCACCATCATCAGGTGGCTCCATCAACAGGTGACACCATCAAAAGATCAACAGGTGGCTTCATCAAAAGATCAACAGGTGGCTCCATCAAAAGATCAACAGGTGGCTCCATCAACAGGTGGCTTCATCAAAAGATCAATAGGTGGCTCCATCAAAGATCAACAGGTGGCTTCATCAACAGGTGGCTCCATCAACAGGTGACACCATCAAAAGATCAAAAGGTGGCTCCATCAAAAGATCAACAGGTGGCTCCATCAAAAGATCAACAGGTGGCTTCATCAAAAGATCAACAGGTGGCTCCATCAAAAGATCAACAGGTGGCTCCATCAACAGGTGGCTTCATCAAAAGATCAACAGGTGGCTCCATCAAAAGATCAACAGGTGGCTTCATCAAAAGACCAACAGGTGGCTCCATCAACAGGTGGCTCCATCAAAGATCAACAGGTGGCTTCATCAACAGGTGGCTCCATCAACAGGTGACACCATCAAAAGATCAAAAGGTGGCTCCATCAAAAGATCAACAGGTGGCTCCATCAAAAGATCAACAGGTGGCTTCATCAACAGGTGGCTCCGTCAAAAGATCAACAGGTGGCTCTATCAAAAGATCAACAGGTGGCTCCATCAACAGGTGGCTTCATCAACAGGTGGCTCCATCAAAAGATCAACAAGTGGCTTCATCAACAGGTGGCCCCATCAAAAGATCAACAGGTGGCTCCATCAAAAGACCAACAGGTGGCTCCATCAAAAGATCAACAAGTGGCTTCATCAACAGGTGGCTCCATCAAAGATCAACAGGTGGCTCCATCAAAAGACCAACAGGTGGCTTCATCAACAGGTGGCTCCATCAAAAGATAAACAGGTGGCTCCATCAACAGGTGGCTTCATCAGAAGATCAACAGGTGGCTTCATCAACAGGTGCTCCATCAAAAGATCAACAGGTGGCTCCATCAAAAGGTGGCTTCATCTACGTGTGGCTCCATGAAAAGATCAACAGGTGGCTCCATGAAAAGATCAACAGGTGGCTCCATCAATAGATCAAAATGTGGCTCCATCAACAGGTGGCTTCATCAAAAGGTGGCTCCATCAAAAGATCAACAGGTGGCTCCATCAAAAGACCAACAGGTGGCTTCATCAACAGGTGGCTCCATCAAGAGATCAACAGGTGGCTCCATCAAAACATCAACAGGTGTTTTCATAAACAGGTTGCTCCATCAAAAGATCAACAGGAGGCTCCATCAAAATATCAACAGGTGGCACCATCAACAGGTGGGTCCATCAAAAGATCAACAGGTCGGTTATCAAAAGATCAACAGGTGGCTTCATCAACAGGTGGCTCCATCAAAAGATCAACAGGTAGCTTCATCAACAAGGGGCTCCATCAAAAGATCAACAGGTGGCTCCTTCATCAGGTGGCTTCATCAACATGTGATCTCCATCAAAAGAGCAACAGGTGGCTCCATCAAAAGATCAACAGGTGACTCCATCAAAAGATCAACAAGTGGCACCATCAACAGGTGGCTCCATCAACAAGTGACAACATCAAAAGATCAACAGGTGGCTTCATCAAAAGATCAACAGGTGCCTCCATCAAAAGATCAACAGGTGGCTCCATCAAAAGATCAACAGGTGGCACCATCAACAGGTGGCTCCATCAAAAGATCAAAATGTGGCTCCATCAACAGGTGGCTTCATCAAAATGTGGCTCCATAAAAAGATCAACAGGTGGCTCCATCAATAGATCAACAGGTGGCTCCATCAAAAGATCAACAGGTGGCTCCATCAAAAGATCAACAAGTGGCACCAGCAACAGGTGGCTCCATCAACAAGTGACATCATCAAAAGATCAACAGGTGGCTTCATCAAAAGATCAACAGGTGGCTCTATCAAAAGATCAACAGGTGGCTCCATCGAAAGGTGGCTTCATCAACAGGTGGCTTCATCAAAAGATCAACAGGTGGCTTCATCAAAAGATCAACAGGTGGCTCTATCAAAAGATCAACAGGTGGCTCCATCGAAAGGTGGCTTCATCAACAGGTGGCTTCATCAAAAGATCAACAGGTGGCACCATCAAAAGATCAACAGGTGGCTTCATCAACAGGTGGCTCCATCAAAAGATAAACAGGTGGCTCCATCAAAAGACCAACAGGTCGCTCCATCAAAAGATCAACAGGTGGCTCCATCAAAAGATCAACAGGTGGCTTCATCAAAAGATCAACAGGTGGCACCATCAAAAGATCAACAGGTGGCTTCATCAACAGGTGGCTCCATCAAAAGATAAACAGGTGGCTCCATCAAAAGACCAACAGGTAGCTCCATCAAAAGATCAACAGGTGACACCATCAAAAGATCAAAAGGTGGCTCCATCAAAAGATCAACAGGTGGCTCCATCAAAAGATCAACAGGTGGCTTCATCAACAGGTGGCTCCGTCAAAAGATCAACAGGTGGCTCTATCAAAAGATCAACAGGTGGCTCCATCAACAGGTGGCTTCATCAACAGGTGGCCCCATCAAAAGATCAACAGGTGGCTCCATCAAAAGACCAACAGGTGGCTCCATCAAAAGATCAACAAGTGGCTTCATCAACAGGTGGCTCCATCAAAGATCAACAGGTGGCTCCATCAAAAGACCAACAGGTGGCTTCATCAACAGGTGGCTCCATCAAAAGATAAACAGGTGGCTCCATCAACAGGTGGCTTCATCAACAGGTGGCTCCATCAAAGATCAACAGGTGGCTTCATCAAAAGATCAACAGGTGGCTCTATCAGAAGATCAACAGGTGGCTTCATCAACAGGTGCTCCATCAAAAGATCAACAGGTGGCTCCATCAAAAGGTGGCTTCATCTACGTTTGGCTCCATGAAAAGATCAACAGGTGGCTCCATGAAAAGATCAACAGGTGGCTCCATCAATAGATCAAAATGTGGCTCCATCAACAGGTGACTTCATCAAAAGGTGGCTCCATCAAAAGATCAACAGGTGGCTCCATCAAAAGACCAACAGGTGGCTTCATCAACAGGTGGCTCCATCAAGAGATCAACAGGTGGCTCCATCAAAACATCAACAGGTGGCTTCATAAACAGGTTGCTCCATCAAAAGATCAACAGGAGGCTCCATCAAAATATCAACAGGTGGCACCATCAACAGGTGGGTCCTTCAAAAGATCAACAGGTCGGTTATCAAAAGATCAACAGGTGGCTTCATCAACAGGTGGCTCCATCAAAAGATCAACAGGTAGCTTCATCAACAGGTGGCTCCATCAAAAGATCAACAGGTGGCTCCATCAAAAGATCAACAAGTGGCACCAGCAACAGGTGGCTCCATCAACAAGTGACATCATCAAAAGATCAACAGGTGGCTTCATCAAAAGATCAACAGGTGGCTCCATCAAAAGATCAACAGGTGGCTCCATCAAAAGATCAACAGGTGGCACCATCAACAGGTGGCTTCATCTACGTGTGGCTCCATCAAAAGATCAACAGGTGGCTCCATCAAAAGATCAACAGGTGGCTCCATCAAAAGATCAACAGGTGGCACCATCATCAGGTGGCTCCATCAACAGGTGACACCATCAAAAGATCAACAGGTGGCTTCATCAAAAGATCAACAGGTGGCTCCATCAAAAGATCAACAGGTGGCTCCATCAACAGGTGGCTTCATCAAAAGATCAATAGGTGGCTCCATCAAAGATCAACAGGTGGCTTCATCAACAGGTGGCTCCATCAACAGGTGACACCATCAAAAGATCAAAAGGTGGCTCCATCAAAAGATCAACAGGTGGCTCCATCAAAAGATCAACAGGTGGCTTCATCAACAGGTGGCTCCGTCAAAAGATCAACAGGTGGCTCTATCAAAAGATCAACAGGTGGCTCCATCAACAGGTGGCTTCATCAACAGGTGGCCCCATCAAAAGATCAACAGGTGGCTCCATCAAAAGACCAACAGGTGGCTCCATCAAAAGATCAACAAGTGGCTTCATCAACAGGTGGCTCCATCAAAGATCAACAGGTGGCTCCATCAAAAGACCAACAGGTGGCTTCATCAACAGGTGGCTCCATCAAAAGATAAACAGGTGGCTCCATCAACAGGTGGCTTCATCAACAGGTGGCTCCATCAAAGATCAACAGGTGGCTTCATCAAAAGATCAACAGGTGGCTCTATCAGAAGATCAAAAGGTGGCTTCATCAACAGGTGCTCCATCAAAAGATCAACAGGTGGCTCCATCAAAAGGTGGCTTCATCTACGTGTGGCTCCATGAAAAGATCAACAGGTGGCTCCATGAAAAGATCAACAGGTGGCTCCATCAATAGATCAAAATGTGGCTCCATCAACAGGTGGCTACATCAAAAGGTGGCTCCATCAAAAGATCAACAGGTGGCTCCATCAAAAGACCAACAGGTGGCTTCATCAACAGGTGGCTCCATCAAGAGATCAACAGGTGGCTCCATCAAAACATCAACAGGTGGCTTCATAAACAGGTTGCTCCATCAAAAGATCAACAGGAGGCTCCATCAAAATATCAACAGGTGGCACCATCAACAGGTGGGTCCTTCAAAAGATCAACAGGTAGCTTCATCAACAGGTGGCTCCATCAAAAGATCAACAGGTGGCTCCATCAAAAGATCAACAAGTGGCACCAGCAACAGGTGGCTCCATCAACAAGTGACATCATCAAAAGATCAACAGGTGGCTTCATCAAAAGATCAACAGGTGGCTCCATCAAAAGATCAACAGGTGGCTCCATCAAAAGATCAACAGGTGGCACCATCAACAGGTGGCTCCATCAAAAGATCAAAATGTGGCTCCATCAACAGGTGGCTTAATCAAAAGGTGGCTCCATCAAAAGATCAACAGGTGGCTCCATCAAAAGATCAACAGGTGGCTTCATCAAAAGATCAACAGGTGGCTCCATCAAAAGATCAACAGGTGGCTCCATCAAAAGATCAACAGGTGGCACCATCAACAGGTGGCTCCATCAAAAGATCAAAATGTGGCTCCATCAACAGGTGGCTTCATCAAAAGGTGGCTCCATCAAAAGATCAACAGGTGGCTCCATCAAAAGACCAACAGGTGGCTTCATCAACAGGTGGCTCCATCAAAAGATCAACAGGTGGTTCCATCAAAAGATCAAGAGCAGGCTCCATCAAAAGATCAACAGGTGGCTCCATCAAAAGATCAAGAGGTGGCTCCATCAAAAGATCAACAGGTGGCTTCATCAACAGGTGGCTCCATCAAAAGATCAACAGGTGGCTTCATCAAAAGGTCAACAGGTGGCTCCATCAAAGATCAACAGGTGGATCCAACTAAAATCAACAGGTGGCTTCATCAACAGGTGACTCCATCAACAGGTGACACCATCAAAAGATCAACAGGTGGCTCCATCAAAAGATCAACAGTTGGCTCCATCAACATGTGGCTTCATCAAAAGGTGGCTCCATCAAAAGATCAACAGGTGGCACCATCAAAAGATCAACAGGTGGCTTCATCAACAGGTGGCTCCATCAAAAGATCAACAGGTGGCTCTATCAAAAGATCAACAGGTGGCTCCATCGAAAGGTGGCTTCATCAACAGGTGGCTTCATCAAAAGATCAACAGGTGGCACCATCAAAAGATCAACAGGTGGCTTCATCAACAGGTGGCTCCATCAAAAGATAAACAGGTGGCTCCATCAAAAGACCAACAGGTAGCTCCATCAAAAGATCAACAGGTGGCTCCATCAAAAGATCAACAAGTGGCTTTATCAACAGGTGGCTCCATCAAAAGATCAACAGGTGGCTCCATCAAAAGACCAACAGGTGGCTTCATCAACAGGTGGCTCCATCAAAAGATCAACAGGTGGCTTCATCAACAGGTGCCTCCATCAAAAGAACAACAGGTGACTCCATCAAAAGATCAACAGGTGGCTCCATCAAAAGATCAACAGGTGGCACCATCAAAAGATCAACAGGTGGCTTCATCAACAGGTGGCTCCATCAAAAGATAAACAGGTGGCTCCATCAAAAGACCAACAGGTAGCTCCATCAAAAGATCAACAGGTGGCTCCATCAAAAGATCAACAAGTGGCTTTATCAACAGGTGGCTCCATCAAAAGATCAACAGGTGGCTCCATCAAAAGACCAACAGGTGGCTTCATCAACAGGTGGCTCCATCAAAAGATCAACAGGTGGCTTCATCAACAGGTGCCTCCATCAAAAGAACAACAGGTGACTCCATCAAAAGATCAACAAGTTGCTCCATCAAAACATCAACAGGTGGCTTCATCAACAGGTGGATCCATCAAAAGATCAACAGGAGGCTCCATCAAAAGATCAACAGGTGGCACCATCAACAGGTGGCTCCATCAAAGATCAACAGGTGGCTCCATCAAAAGATCAACAGGTGGCTCTACCAACAGGTGGCTTCATCTACGTGTGGCTCCATCAAAAGATCAACAGGTGGCTCCATCAAAAGATCAACAGGTGGCTCCATCAAAGATCAACAGGTGGCACCATCATCAGGTGGCTCCATCAACAGGTGACACCATCAAAAGATCAACAGGTGGCTTCATCAAAAGATCAACAGGTGGCTCCATCAAAAGATCAACAGGTGGCTCCATCAACAGGTGGCTTCATCAACAGGTGGCTCCATCAAAAGATAAACAGGTGGCTCCATCAACAGGTGGCTTCATCAACAGGTGGCTCCATCAAAAGATCAACAGGTGGCTCCATCAACAGGTGGCTTCATCAACAGGTGGCTCCATCAAAAGATCAACAAGTGGCTTCATCAACAGGTGGCCCCATCAAAAGATCAACAGGTGGCTCCATCAAAAGACCAACAGGTGGCTCCATCAAAAGATCAACAGGTGGCTTCATCAACAGGTGGCTCCATCAAAGATCAACAGGTGGCTCCATCAAAAGACCAACAGGTGGCTTCATCAACAGGTGGCTCCATCAAAAGATAAACAGTTGGCTCCATCAACAGGTGGCTTCATCAACAGGTGGCTCCATCAAAAGATCAACAGGTGGCTCCATCGACAGGTGGCTTCATCAACAGGTGGCTCCATCAAAAGATCAACAAGTGGCTTCATCAACAGGTGGCCCCATCAAAAGATCAACAGGTGGCTTCATCAAAAGATCAACAGGTGGCTCCATCAAAAGATCAACAGGTGGCTCCATCAACAGGTGGCCATCAACAGGTGGCTCCATCAAAAGATCAACAGGTGGCTCCATCAAAAGATCAACAGGTGGCTTCATCAAAAGACCAACAGGTGGCTCCATCAACAGGTGGCTCCTTTAAAGATCAACAGGTGGCTTCATCAACAGGTGGCTCCATCAACAGGTGACACCATCAAAAGATCAAAAGGTGGCTCCATCAAAAGATCAACAGGTGGCTCCATCAAAAGATCAACAGGTGGCTTCATCAACAGGTGGCTCCATCAAAAGATCAACAGGTGGCTCTATCAAAAGATCAACAGGTGGCTCCATCAACAGGTGGCTTCATCAACAGGTGGCTCCATCAAAAGATCAACAAGTGGCTTCATCAACAGGTGGCCCCATCAAAAGATCAACAGGTGGCTCCATCAAAAGACCAACAGGTGGCTCCATCAAAAGATCAACAAGTGGCTTCATCAACAGGTGGCTCCATCAAAGATCAACAGGTGGCTCCATCAAAAGACCAACAGGTGGCTTCATCAACAGGTGGCTCCATCAAAAGATAAACAGGTGGCTCCATCAACAGGTGGCTTCATCAACAGGTGGCTCCATCAAAAGATCAACAGGTGGCTCCATCAACAGGTGGCTTCATCAACAGGTGGCTCCATCAAAAGATCAACAAGTGGCTTCATCAACAGGTGGCCCCATCAAAATATCAACAGGTGGCTCCATCAACACTTGGCTTCATCAACAGGTGGCTCCATCAAAAGATCAACAAGTGGCTTCATCAACAGGTGGCCCCATCAAAAGATCAACAGGTGGCTCCATCAAAAGACCAACAGGTGGCTCCATCAAAGATCAACAGGTGGCTCCATCAAAAGACCAACAGGTGGCTTCATCAACAGGTGGCTCCATCAAAAGATCAACAGGTGGCTCCATCAACAGGTGGCTTCATCAACAGGTGGCTCCATCAAAAGACCAACAGGTGGCTTCATCAACAGGTGGCTCCATCAAAAGATCAACAGGTGGCTCCATCAACAGGTGGCTTCATCAACAGGTGGCTCCATCAAAAGATCAACAGGTGGCTCCATCAACAGGTGGCTTCATCAACAGGTGGCTCCATCAAAAGATCAACAGGTGGCTCCATCAACAGGTGGCTTCATCAACAGGTGGCTCCATCAAAAGATCAACAGGTGGCTCCATCAAAAGATCAACAGGTGGCTTCATCAAAAGACCAACAGGTGGCTCCATCAACAGGTGGCTCCATCAAAGATCAACAGGTGGCTTCATCAACAGGTGGCTCCATCAAAAGGTGACACCATCAAAAGATCAAAAGGTGGCTCCATCAAAAGATCAACAGGTGGCTCCATCAAAAGATCAACAGGTGGCTCTATCAAAAGATCAACAGGTGGCTCCATCAACAGGTGGCTTCATCAACAGGTGGCTCCATCAAAAGATCAACAAGTGGCTTCATCAACAGGTGGCTCCATCAAAAGATCAACAGGTGGCTCCATCAACAGGTGGCTTCATCAACAGGTGGTTCCATCAAAAGATCAACAAGTGGCTTCATCAACAGGTGGCCCCATCAAAAGATCAACAGGTGGCTCCATCAAAAGATCAACAGGTGGCTCCATCAAAAGATCAACAGGTGGCTCCATCAAAAGATCAACAGGTGGCACCATCATCAGGTGGCTCCATCAACAGGTGACACCATCAAAAGATCAGCATGTGGCTTCATCAAAAGATCAACAGGTGGCTCCATCAAAAGATCAACAGGTGGCTCCATCAACAGGTGGCTTCATCAACAGGTGGCTCCATCAAAAGATCAACAGGTGGCTCCATCAAAAGATCAACAGGTGGCTTCATCAAAAGACCAACAGGTGGCTCCATCAACAGGTGGCTCCATCAAAGATCAACAGGTGGCTTCATCAACAGGTGGCTCCATCAACAGGTGACACCATCAAAAGATCAAAAGGTGGCTCCATCAAAAGATCAACAGGTGGCTCTATCAAAAGATCAACAGGTGGCTTCATCAACAGGTGGCTCCATCAAAAGATCAACAGGTGGCTCTATCAAAAGATCAACAGGTGGCTCCATCAACAGGTGGCTTCATCAACAGGTGGCTCCATCAAAAGATCAACAAGTGGCTTCATCAACAGGTGGCCCCATCAAAAGATCAACAGGTGGCTCCATCAAAAGACCAACAGGTGGCTCCATCAAAAGATCAACAAGTGGCTTCATCAACAGGTGGCTCCATCAAAGATCAACAGGTGGCTCCATCAAAAGACCAACAGGTGGCTTCATCAACAGGTGGCTCCATCAAAAGATAAACAGGTGGCTCCATCAACAGGTGGCTTCATCAACAGGTGGCTCCATCAAAAGATCAACAGGTGGCTCCATCAACAGGTGGCTTCATCAACAGGTGGCTCCATCAAAAGATCAACAAGTGGCTTCATCAACAGGTGGCCCCATCAAAAGATCAACAGGTGGCTCCATCAACAGGTGGCTTCATCAACAGGTGGCTCCATCAAAAGATCAACAAGTGGCTTCATCAACAGGTGGCCCCATCAAAAGATCAACAGGTGGCTCCATCAAAAGATCAACAAGTGGCTTCATCAACAGGTGGCTCCATCAAAGATCAACAGGTGGCTCCATCAAAAGACCAACAGGTGGCTTCATCAACAGGTGGCTCCATCAAAAGATAAACAGGTGGCTCCATCAACAGGTGGCTTCATCAACAGGTGGCTCCATCAAAAGATCAACAGGTGGCTCCATCAACAGGTGGCTTCATCAACAGGTGGCTCCATCAAAAGATCAACAGGTGGCTCCATCAACAGGTGGCTTCATCAACAGGTGGCTCCATCAAAAGATCAACAAGTGGCTTCATCAACAGGTGGCTCCATCAAAGATCAACAGGTGGCTCCATCAAAAGACCAACAGGTGGCTTCATCAACAGGTGGCTCCATCAAAAGATCAACAGGTGGCTCCATCAACAGGTGGCTTCATCAACAGGTGGCTCCATCAAAAGATCAACAGGTGGCTCCATCAACAGGTGGCTTCATCAACAGGTGGCTCCATCAAAAGATCAACAGGTGGCTCCATCAAAAGATCAACAGGTGGCTCCATCAAAAGATCAACAGGTGGCACCATCATCAGGTGGCTCCATCAACAGGTGACACCATCAAAAGATCAACAGGTGGCTTTATCAAAAGATCAACAGGTGGCTCCATCAAAAGATCAACAGGTGCCTCCATCAACAGGTGGCTTCATCAACAGGTGGCTCCATCAAAAGATCAACAGGTGGCTCCATCAAAAGATCAACAGGTGGCTTCATCAAAAGACCAACAGGTGGCTCCATCAACAGGTGGCTCCATCAAAGATCAACAGGTGGCTTCATCAACAGGTGGCTCCATCAACAGGTGACACCATCAAAAGATCAAAAGGTGGCTCCATCAAAAGATCAACAGGTGGCTCCATCAAAAGATCAACAGGTGGCTTCATCAACAGGTGGCTCCATCAAAAGATCAACAGGCGGCTCTATCAAAAGATCAACAGGTGGCTCCATCAACAGGTGGCTTCATCAACAGGTGGCTCCATCAAAAGATCAACAAGTGGCTTCATCAACAGGTGGCCCCATCAAAAGATCAACAGGTGGCTCCATCAAAAGACCAACAGGTGGCTCCATCAAAAGATCAACAGGTGGCTTCATCAACAGGTGGCTCCATCAAAGATCAACAGGTGGCTCCATCAAAAGACCAACAGGTGGCTTCATCAACAGGTGGCTCCATCAAAAGATAAACAGGTGGCTCCATCAACAGGTGGCTTCATCAACAGGTGGCTCCATCAAAAGATCAACAGGTGGCTCCATCAACAGGTGGCTTCATCAACAGGTGGCTCCATCAAAAGATTAACAAGTGGCTTCATCAACAGGTGGCCCCATCAAAAGATCAACAGGTGGCTCCATCAAAAGACCAACAGGTGGCTCCATCAAAAGATCAACAGGTGGCTTCATCAACAGGTGGCTCCATCAAAGATCAACAGGTGGCTCCATCAAAAGACCAACAGGTGGCTTCATCAACAGGTGGCTCCATCAAAAGATAAACAGGTGGCTCCATCAACAGGTGGCTTCATCAACAGGTGGCTCCATCAAAAGATCAACAGGTGGCTCCATCAACAGGTGGCTTCATCAACAGGTGGCTCCATCAAAAGATCAACAGGTGGCTCCATCAAAAGATCAACAGGTGGCTCCATCAAAAGATCAACAGGTGGCTCCATCAAAAGATCAACAGGTGGCTTCATCAACATGTGGCTCCATCAAAAGATCAACAGGTGACACCATCAAAAGATCAACAGGTGGCTCCATCAACAGGTGGCTTCATCAACAGGTCAACAGGTGGCTCCATCAACAGGTGGCTCCATCAACAGGTGGCTTCATCAACAGATCAACAGGTGGCTCCATCAACAGGTGGCTCCATCAACAGGTCAACAGATGGCTCCATCAACAGATCGACAGATGGCTCCATCAACAGATCAACAGATGGCTTGCATCCCAAATGGCCCCCTATTCTCTTTTCATAGTCCACTGCTTTAGACCAGGTCCCATAGGGCAATAAATATAGTTTAGGGGCAGATTTATGTAATCTTGTCATCAGGTGATTTCATTAGCTATTTACTTTATTTAGGCCGATTAGTGGGGAAAAAAATTTGATTCTTAACAATGGGCTAAAATATAGGGTAGTTGCTGTGCTTGACAGTAAGAACACTACTGTTATTCCCCACAGAACACTACTGTTATTCCCCACAGAACACTACTGTTTTTCCCCACAGAACACTACTGTTTTTCCCCACAGAACACTACTGTTATTCCCCACAGAACACTACTGTTATTCCCCACAGAACACTACTGTTATTCCCCACAGAACACTACTGTTATTCCCCACAGAACACTACTGTTATTCCCCACAGAACACTACTGTTATTCCCCACAGAACACTACTGTTATTCCCCACAGAACACTACTGTTATTCCCCACACGTATTTTACTATTCCACTTATTCACTGTTTTGCCAGTGTAATCACATATTAGAAATCTGATATGCCTACTAGTGTGTTTGACAATGAATTATATGAGGCTTCGTATTATTGCAGCCATTCATGGACTGTTTTGAATAAGTCATACAAAATAAGCATTGGATATGAAATACTCCAAGACACAAATATAATTTATTGACATATTATTGTGCATATGCTAGGAAGAGATGGTAGGGGGACTCACAACTCATAAACACATCATATTTTCTCTATGTGGAGTAAAATGATGTCATGGATTTTCAACTAGTAGGTAGAAACCACCTGAATATTGATATTCAACTAGTAGACATAAACCACCTGAATATTGATCTACAACTAGTAGACATAAACCACCTGAATATTGATCTACAACTAGTAGACATAAACCACCTGAATATTGATATTCAACTAGTAGACATAAACCACCTGAATATTGATATTCAACTACTAGACATAAACCACCTGAATATTGATATTCAACTAGTAGACATAAACCACCTGAATATTGATCTACAACTAGTAGACATAAACGACCTGAATATTGATATTCAACTAGTAGACATAAACCACCTGAATATTGATATTCAACTAGTAGACATAAACCACCTGAATATTGATATTCAACTAGTAGACATAAACCACCTGAATATTGATCTACAACTAGTAGACATAAACCACCTGAATATTGATCTACAACTAGTAAACATAAACCACCTGAATATTGATCTACAACTAGTAGACATAAACCACCTGAATATTGATATTCAACTAGTAGACATAAACCACCTGAATATTGATCTACAACTAGTAGACATAAACCACCTGAATATTGATCTACAACTAGTAAACATAAACCACCTGAATATTGATATTCAACTAGTAGACATAAACCACCTGAATATTGATCTACAACTAGTAGACATAAACCACCTGAATATTGATATTCAACTAGTAGACATAAACCACCTGAATATTGATCTACAACTAGTAGACATAAACCACCTGAATATTGATATTCAACTAGTAGACATAAACCACCTGAATATTGATCTACAACTAGTAGACATAAACCTCCTGAATATTGATATTCAACTAGTAGACATAAACCACCTGAATATTGATCTACAACTAGTAGACATAAACCACCTGAATATTGATCTACAACTAGTAGACATAAACCACCTGAATATTGATATTCAACTAGTAGACATAAACCACCTGAATATTGATCTACAACTAGTAGACATAACCACCTGAATATTGATATTCAACTAGTAGACATAAACCACCTGAATATTGATCTACAACTAGTAGACATAAACCACCTGAATATTGATATTCAACTAGTAGACATAAACCACCTGAATATTGATATTCAACTAGTAGACATAAACCACCTGAATATTGATCTACAACTAGTATGCATAAACCACCTGAATATTGATCTACAACTAGTAGACATAAACCACCTGAATATTGATATTCAACTAGTAGACATAAACCACCTGAATATTGATCTACAACTAGTAGACATAAACCACCTGAATATTGATCTACAACTAGTAGACATAAACCACCTGAATATTGATCTACAACTAGTAGGCATAAACCATTCAACTAGTAGAAATAAACCACCTGAATATTGATATTCATTTAGATTTTTCTTGAAAGTTGGGTGATTTTGAGAAATTAATCGTTATAACAAGAACATTTTCAAACACCCAGTACTTGGGACACATAGATCAAGGGATGTCCAACCCACGTGGAGAGTTTCTTCCAGACCTATTTTAAAGAGATAGTTCACCAAAATTACAAAATGTTTTGCGTCCTTACCTTGAAAGCAGTCTATGGACAAGCAGACTGCGATCTATGATTTGATCCCCTCTGCCATCAACCATTAATATAACATCATTCCTGTGCAGAGCCTTGGTGTAGTGGTAAAACACCCTGGCACTTGTGACATACAACTTTCCACCTGAGAACAGGGATCAATCCCTGCATCCAACATTCCCACCATTTCTAGCATTTGCCGGTCTCCCTATCTCATTTCATTACCAATTTCTTCTCCCCCCCAAAAAAATATTAGCATACTTTCCATTTCATTCCCCACAAATCTCAAAGCAAAAATGTAATCAAATTTTTGGTGTTCATTTCATGTTTAAAGCATCCTGAATACACCACCCTGGTCATAGACATGTCAAAATACATAGAATTGCAGGAAATTAGCTTTAAAACAGTAAAATATTTCTGGGGGAGGACCCCCAGTCCCCGATCTAGGTATTGTGCCAGGGGGCAATGAAAATCACATAGTAAATCTCACTCCAAGCTTTCTTAAATAATTGGCAGCCCTGAGAAAATGACATGATTGCTAACTTGTTTAGCTACTTGATTAAATTAATCTGTTTTCAACAAATCAACTGTTTTAGACTAATTGTATTTTAACCAAGCAAGAGGAATAAACAAACAAAATCCTTTTTAAACAAACACTTCAGGACTGTGCATTTAAATGGTCTGTCGAAATCAGTGTTTTAAGAACAAGGTTTGTATTGTAGGGCTAGAGGTACCGCCTGTGTATCTGAAGATTGTGGGGTCGCCCCCTGGAGGACACATTTTGACAATTCTTAATTTACAGTTTTGACATCCCCCTTCCCCTTCCCCGACACACACACACTTATTTCCATTTATTAAGTGGCTCTTAAAAAGAGTCTTTAGGTTCGTGGAGTGGCAGGCAAATGTCAGTGAGTGTGGTACGTGTACTACTGTGCGTGTACTACTGTGCGTGTGTTGCTAAAACGGAGGAGAGACCAGCTCTCAGATTCTCAAGGAAGAGATCTTTGCCCTCATCTGTGAGATGCAGCAGCCATCACTACGGTACTGCCTAGGGACACAGTGCTTTATGGCAGAGTGGGGGATTGTGGGAAAAGCGCTTGTCATGGACAAATTCCAACGACTTATGCCAATTCAAACGCACACAGTAAACACACTACTTCACACACTATCAATACTTAAAATGTATGTTCTGTTTCCAAATCTGTGAGTTCTCCCACCTGTATTCCTATTTATACTACCATTCATAAATGAGGACGTGTGTGATCTTTTACTGGAGCTGTGTACTGCATTACTTAGGACATTTGCAGCTGAAGTTTTGTATTCAAGGGTTTAGAGCACCTATCCACTTTCAGATTTGTAAATATGTCTATAATTTTCTCTCATGAGTGTTGTACTTGTCTAATGACTTTGTACTTTGTAGATGTTTCTCAGCAGTTTGTAATTTGTTACAGTGTTTGTATCAGGAGTTATCAAAATTGCTCTTGACAATCTACAAGGTCATGCAGGTGAACAGAGTGCCCGACGGTGGTGGTGTGGTTACGGAATGGGCAGGCACACGCTACACAATTGCATTTTATCGATTGCATTTTGAATGCACAGATATACCGTGACGAGATCCTGAGGCCCATTGTCACACCATTCATCCGCCGCCATCACCTCATGTTTCAGCATGATAATGCACGGCCCCATGTTGCAAGGATCTGTACACATTTCCTGGAACTGTCCCAGTTCTTCCATGGCCTGCATACTCACCAGACATGTCACCCATTGAGCATGTTTGTGATGCTCTGGATCGATGTGTACGACAGCGTGTTCCAGTTCCCGCCAATATCCAGAAACTTCACAAAGCCATTGAAGAGGAGTGGGACAACATTCCACAGGCCACCATCAACAGCCTGATCAACTCTATGTGAAGGAGATGTGTTGCGCTGCATGAGGCAAATGGTGGTCACACCAGATACTGACTGGTTTTCTGATCCACGCCCCTACTTAAAAAAAAAAAAAAACTGTATTCCCAGTCATGTGAAGTCCATAGATTAGGGCCTAATGAATTTATTTCTTTCAATTGACTGATTTCCTGTAACTCAGTAAAATCTTAGAAATTGTTACATAATGCGTTTATATTTTTGTTCAGAGTAAGTATAAAAGCAAAACTTGCTTTCATTGAATTTTTTAAAAAGCATGAAAAGGTAACGTAATGGGATAATATCTTACTGTGGGGTGTGAACAATCCAATACTTTACCTTGTCTGTGGTACAAATCACACTATTGTGGAAGCACCTCCTCGAAGAGTATGAATTAGGCTGTTTGAGAAGGTTTGAATCCTAAGCAACCTGACTACACATTGTTTTAAAGTACAATAGACCAACATAGCTACTGTAGTATGTCAAAGCTGTTGTGCTGGAAAACCCTTGGTAGAGCATGGGTGGAAGAGGCATTGTGATGCTCATGTTAATTTCCTATCTTTTTTTTGGCTTCAGACCAATGTCCATTCTCACTTAAAACTTTTTTTTCTCCTTCTTTTTATAACACACACACACACACACACACACACACACACACACACACACACACACACACACACACACACACACACACACACACACACACACACACACACACACACACACACAATCTATATATATTGATTGATTAATACATATTTGTAGTTTATTCAGTTAAGCCTCATTGTAGTGTCAAGACTTGGTCATCCACGTACGTTTCGTTTCCGATCCCAATACCGCCCTCGTGTGGATGTAAATACACAGCGCTGCCCTTACAACAACAACAAATATTAGTTTTGAAACTGCAGTAAAAGTGCAGTAACATCAGTCAACTGTGGTATTTTGTATGCAGTAAAATTACTGTATTTAAAGAAAAATTGTACGCAGTATTTGCAACATACTGCAGTTAGACTTCACTTTAACTACAGTTATACTGCACTGACTGCAATCTTTTTTTCGTTAGGGTGGTAGCTCGCCTGGTCCCATTCCAAAATACTGATCCACTCTCCACACTTTCCAGTTTTCTTGTACTTTCTGCGTTTATAAACACAGTGCAGAGAATCTCTGGTCACGAAGTTCATCTCCTTCACACAGTGAAAAGTTCACCTTCATATTACGAACAAACAGTCGGGGATAGCAGTGACCAAACAAGTAATCCGCTCAAATTAAAAACATTTCTCATTCTGGCCCGGAACCAGTGCCATATGTCACGCACGTGTCGTCCGGTTCCTGGAAACGAGCATTAACCCTCTCTCGTCCAAAGCTTCCTTTTCCCGTTTAGAAACAAATAGACAAACAAAAAACTCATTTTGAATCTTAAAAGAATATTGTTAAATATGATTCTAATATGCCAAACATCTTCAATAATACTATATTATTGGTCTAGTCTGGTAATTGTGGTCTTGAACAATGCTACAAATAAATAGGCCTAGTGGGTTATAGGATGAAGGTGTATTTATTAAGCAGCAACAGTGTGATGTTTACAGCTTCTCTTATCGGTGTTATTGGACCGAGGGGTCGAGACAACTTTTCCGAACTAACTCCATTTCCGGATCACACTCCTCATTCACCCCTGGTCTTCGCCGCGGCCAGAATCCATGTTGTTTCTGTCTCTCTCCCACAGCGACAGAGCTAGTGAGCGGCCTGTCCAATAACCCTTCACGTTACTGGGACCTGTGTGTCTGAGAGTGTGTTTGTATTCACCCCCCACCCCACCCCCCGAAAAGAAGATGGCAGACTTTCGGGACGACACCGGAGCTCGAGCCCTACTGGCCTTGCAATCTGCCCCGTGCAGCCCTGTTCGAGTCGGGGTGACCTCACCCGCATACCCTCCCAATTTCACCTTCTCGGGCTCTTCGGTGCTGAGCCGGGGCTGCGCAATGCCTCCTCGCCTCGCGTCCCCTCCTCGGGCCCTGGCCAGGCTCGAAGGCCGGGACTTTGATTTCGTCATGCGGCAGCGGACAGTGACTGTAGGCCGTAACTCGTCGCACGGCTCCGTGGACATAAACATGGGACACTCCAGCTTCATCTCTCGGCGGCACCTCCAGATCACCTTTGAGGAGCCGTGCGGGTTTTCGCTGCGCTGTCTCGGCAAGAACGGGGTATTCGTGGACGGCGTGTTCCAACGGAGAGGCGCGCCACCCCTGCAACTGCCCCGAGAGTAAGTTAGCACCATTAGCATGCTAGTTATGTTAAGCTAACTACATAAACAAACACCTGCCACATTCACATCTAGCTGGCTACTGTAAGTTAGCAAGCTAACTTGTCTACTCAATACGTTCGCATTGAAAAATATAGCCACAGTCTCCTAACTTGTTGCCTACATTGGGAAGATACGAGCTAACTAACTGTTAGCTAAAGTGAATCCATTGCAGACGTGAGCAGTCTTATGGAAGGTCTTTAGGAGACTGCACAGTGTAGCTAAACTGAAACATTAGCCACATTAAGAATGAACTTGTGTTAGCTACCTACTCACTGTATCTTAGTGGTTTGACGGACGGTGGTGGCGACATTGCGTCCCGTAAACACAGAATGTAAACAGTCACTCGAGTCAGCATGACGGCTATTTACTGTCCTATCAAATCAAAGTTTATTGGTCGCGTACACAGATTTGCAGGTGCAGCAAAATACGTGTGTTTCTAGCTCCAACAGGGCACTAATACATAGCAAGTAATACAAAAAACCACACATTATCCCCCCCCAAAATATCTATGAAGGGGTTAATATATAAATTAATAATACATGGCCAAAAGTATATGGACACCCCCTCAAATTAGTGGATTCGTTTATTTCAGCCACACCCGTTGCTGACAGGTGTGTAATAATCGAACACACAGCCATGCAATCTCCATAGACAAACATTGCAGTAGAATGACCTTAGTGAAGAGCTTAGTGACTTTCAACTTGGCACCGTCATAGGATACACCCTTTCCAACAAGTCAGTTTGTACAATTTCTGCCCTGCTAGAGCTGCTCCAGTCAACTATAAGTACTGTTATTGGGAAGTGGAAACGTCTAGGAGCTACAACGGCTCAGCCTCGAAGTGGTAGGACACACAATTTTTAAATGTTATTCATTTAATCTTTATTTAAATAGGCAAGTCAATTAAGAAGAAATTCTTATTTACAATGACTGCCAAACCCTAACCTGGACAACTCTGGGCCAATTGTGCACCGCCCTATTGGACTCCCAGTCACAGCCGGTTGTGATACAACCTGGAATCGAACCAGGGTCTGTAGTGACGCCTCCAGCACTGGGATGCAGTGCCTTAGACCACTGCGCCACTCGGGAGCCCAAGCTCACAGGAAGGGACCACTGAAGCGCACAGCGTGTACATTTTTTGTTGTTGTCTGTCCTCCATTGCAACACTCACTACCGAGTTCCAAACTGCCTCTGGAAGCAACGTCACAAGAACTGTTCATCAGGAGCTTCATGAAATGGGTTTCCATGGCCGAGCAGCCGCACACAAGCCTAAGATCACCGTGCCGCAGTGTCAAGCGTCAGCTGATCATACAGATGACAATACTGTTTTGTTTTTGTAATGAGGAATAGGATTCTTAATTCTGATGTCATCTAAAATCATGAAATGAATCGCGTCAATTAGAGATGTATCTCCTCATTTCCAGTCACACACACACATTTTGAAAGGAGAACAGGAATAGCTGCTATTCTTACCCACGTATGTGTGTTTTCAAAAATGAGGTGTGAGGCAGGTACAGCTGCCAACGGAACTATTTGTCTGTCTGTCTGTGTGTGTGCAAAAGTCTGCCTGCCTGTCTCTCTGTCTATATACTAACCTGGTGGCACCAGTACCACCAGGGGAAAATGTTAGTCTGGAGTCCTGTAACCAGGTGTGTTAAAAGGATCCGCCGCTCTTTTTTCTTCAATTATCGCCTAAAATGACATACCCAAATCTAACTGCCTGTAGCCAGGACCTGAAGCAAGGATATGCATTTTCTTGGTACCATTTGAAAGGAAACACTTTGAAGTTTGTGGAAATGTGAAATTAATGTAGGAGAATATAACACATTAGGGTTTTTTTTGGTACCATATTTGAAATGCAAGAGAAAGGCCATTTATCTAACTTAGGACTTTAAGCGCAATTTAGATTTTGGCCACAAGATGGCAGAAGTCCATGTGCACAGTTTTAGACTGATCCAATGAACCATGGCATTTCTGTTGAAGATGTATCAAGACTGCCCAAATGTGCCTAATTGGTTTAATACATTTTCAAGTTCATAACTGTACACTCTCCTCAAACAATAGCATGGTATTCTTTCACTGTAATAGATACTGTAAATTGGACAGTGCAGTTAGATTAACAAGAATTTAAGCTTTCTGCCCATATCAGATGTGTCTGTGTCCTGGGAAATGTTCTTGTTACTTACAACCTCATGCTAATCACATTAGCCTACGTTAGCTCAAACGTCCCGTGGGGGACCCACCGATCCTGTAGAGGTTAACTTATTGCTGGGTTGGAACTAAAGCCTGCAGGAGTAGGAAGTGTTCTAATGAAGAGATGTCTAGTAACTGTAACATAGTGAACTAAACACCTCCATCTGTCTCCTCTCCTCTCCTCCTCCTCCTAGGTGTGTGTTCAGGTTCCCCAGTACAGTGATAAAAATCCAGTTCTCCTCTCTGTTGTCTGGGGAGGAGTTGAGAGAGGAGGAGCAGCGGTCTCCACCGCCCCGCCTCACCCTCCTCCCCCACATCTCCCCCCTCAAGATCAGTATTCCCACAATGCACCATGATGACCTGCGACACCTGGTCAGCCCACTGCCCTCTCCGACAGGGACCCTCAGGTGAGGAGACACACCAACACATGTCTGCTCACACACACACGTTTAGAATCTCTGAATTGGCTTTAGTGGAGGCTCATGCCATGACACCGTAATTTGGGGAATTTCAGATTCTCCCTGATTGTCTAGTTTTATTTTGGTGATTGTTAGTTCTCAAACAACATGATCTTATTTCAATATATAGCTCTATCTTTTCTACGTACTTTATGTCTGGTTTTAGTCGTTTAATTTTACAATGAAAACATTTCTCCGTTCTGAAAAATGATATATATTTATTATTATTTTCTTTACTGTTTGGACATAGGCGCATGAAAACACTCGCCCAATACTATTCGAGTCAGAAAAAAAAACCTGGAAAGAGAGAGGAAGTATTCCAGCATATTCCCTGTGTGTCTGTCTCCCCCTGGTGGTGTGTGTGTTGTCCTGCACCACGTGGGCCCTCTGGTGTCATAGTATGTGTACACAAGCCATATATGGCACGGCAGCCGCTAGTAGGCTCCTGATTGGTCCAACCTTAGGTTTTTTTTCCGCCTGGGCCTGTGTGTTTTTCCTCCTACTCCACTCACTGGTTTCCTTTTCAGAGCTCCCCCTTAGCCCCCCCCCCCCCCCCCCCCCCCCACACACACACACACACCCACACACACACACACACACTCCTCCATACACACACACACCATACACACACCCCTTCCCTCGCTCCTATCACACTGTGGCCTTTTTCAGGCTTGCTACTTTAGCTACTGTAACACCCCCCCCCCCCCCCCACAACAATTAACACATATACACGTACACACACACACACACAACATACACACACTCCCAAAACAACACCATTGGACCTTCACATGGTAATAGGAGCCACTGATCTAGTTGGACAGGTTTATACTGTGTGTTTTATATTCTCCCCTAACCTCCCCCTCTCCTTGGCAGTTCTCATGCTGACACTGTTGGGGGGGAGGGGGGGAGGAGGGGGGAGAGAGACGGAGAAGAGGAGGGATGTGTAGTGAGAGAAGGGGGCGGGGTGTGTGTGTGCTGTCGTTTTGTAGCAAAGATAAGGTTCTGAAAAAAGACATTGATTTATTAAAGAAAATGCATGAGTGAAGAAAAGGTTGAGAGGTTAGCTGTCAGGGGTTACAACCCTGTTAATTACCACTCTCTAGTTCTACAGTTGTGTAGTTTGGAGATTCCACAGTTCTAAACCTATTTACATAGTTCTACAGTTGTGTAGTTTGGAGATTCCACAGTTCTAAACCTATTTACATAGTTCTACAGTTGTGTAGTTTGGAGGTTCCACAGTTCTAAACCTGTTTACATAGTTCTACAGTTTTTCCGTTCCAGTTAGTTCTAAGGTTGTTTGATTGGAGTTTTAACTGTTCTCTAGTTCAGTGTTTCCCATCCAGGGGTACTAGGACCTCTGGTGGTACTTGGCCTATCCACAGGAGGTACTTGAGAAGACTCATGGGACCATGGGCCTAAAATCTCAGGGCAGAGCAAAAATCAGTTGGTGGAACAGTTAAAAGATCTGGAACCACTGCTCTAGTTGTAGAGCTGTACTGCTCCAGTTAGTTCTACGGTTGTTTTGATTATAGTTCCAGTTAGTTCTACGGTTGTTTTGATTATAGCTCTATAGTTCCATTTAGTTCTACCGTTGTTTTGATTATAGCTCTATAGTTCCAGTTAGTTCTACCGTTGTTTTGATTATAGCTCTATAGTTCCAGTTAGTTCTACCGTTGTTTTGATTATAGCTCTATAGTTCCAGTTAGTTCTACCGTTGTTTTGATTATAGCTCTATAGTTCCAGTTAGTTCTACCGTTGTTTTGATTATAGCTCTATAGTTCCAGTTAGTTTTACGGTTGTTTGATTATAGTTCCAGTTAGTTTTAGGGTTGTTTGATTATAGCTCTATAGTTCCAGTTAGTTCTACGGTTGTTTGAATATAGTTCTATAGTTCCAGTTAGTTCTACGGTTGTTTTGATTATAGCTCTATAGCTCCAGTTAGTTCTACCGTTGTTTTGATTATAGCTCTATAGTTCCAGTTAGTTCTACCGTTGTTTTGATTATAGCTCTATAGTTCCAGTTAGTTCTACCGTTGTTTTGATTATAGCTCTATAGTTCCAGTTAGTTCTACCGCTGTTTTGATTATAGCTCTATAGTTCCAGTTAGTTCTACCGTTGTTTTGATTATAGCTCTATAGTTCCAGTTAGTTCTACCGCTGTTTTGATTATAGCTCTATAGTTCCAGTTAGTTCTAC
Source organism: Salmo salar (assembly GCF_965601325.2). Classification (NCBI taxonomy): domain Eukaryota; kingdom Metazoa; phylum Chordata; class Actinopteri; order Salmoniformes; family Salmonidae; genus Salmo; species Salmo salar. The sequence continues at coordinate 5,733,959 of NC_138302.1, read as the reverse complement.
CGTTGTTTTGATTATAGCTCTATAGTTCCAGTTAGTTCTACCATTGTTTTGACTATAGCTCTATAGTTCCAGTTAGTTTTACGGTTGTTTGATTATAGTTCCAGTTAGTTTTAGGGTTGTTTGAATATAGTTCTATAGTTCCAGTTAGTTCTACCGTTGTTTTGAATATAGCTCTATAGTTCCAGTTAGTTCTACCGTTGTTTTGATTATAGCTCTATAGTTCCAGTTAGTTCTACAGTTGTTTTGATTATAGCTCTATAGTTCCAGTTAGTTTTACGGTTGTTTGATTATAGTTCCAGTTAGTTTTAGGGTTGTTTGAATATAGTTCTATAGTTCCAGTTAGTTCTACCGTTGTTTTGAATATAGCTCTATAGTTCCAGTTAGTTCTACCGTTGTTTTGAATATAGCTCTATAGTTCCAGTTAGTTCTACCGTTGTTTTGATTATAGCTCTATAGTTCCAGTTAGTTCTACAGTTGTTTTGATTATAGCTCTATAGTTCCAGTTAGTTTTACGGTTGTTTGATTATAGTTCCAGTTAGTTTTAGGGTTGTTTGAATATAGTTCTATAGTTCCAGTTAGTTCTACCGTTGTTTTGAATATAGCTCTATAGTTCCAGTTAGTTCTACCGTTGTTTTGAATATAGCTCTATAGTTCCAGTTAGTTCTACCGTTGTTTTGATTATAGCTCTATAGTTCCAGTTAGTTCTACAGTTGTTTTGATTATAGCTCTATAGTTCCAGTTAGTTCTACGGTTGTTTGATTGGAGTTCTATAGTTGTACAGTTTGATTTGAGTTTTATCTAACTTTTCCTGTCTATTTTCTTTCTCTCTCCTTTCATACGTCTTTCACTCTTCTTCTTCATCTCTCCTTCCTCTTCTTTTGTTTGAACCACCTGCAAACGCACATACACACTACAGCTTCTGAGCCAAAACAAACACACTCTCTCCCCTGGAAACCAGTGTTTACTTTACTGCCCAGAGGAGGGGCCTGTGTGTGTGTGGTCTTGGGATCTTTCCACTGTAAAGTAGGGATATACAGTGCCTTCAGAAAGTATTCAAACCACTTGACCTTTTACACATTTTGTTAACGTTAAAGCCTTATTCTAAATCGGATTAAATCATTTTTTTCCATCAATCTACACACAATACCCCATAATGACAAAGGGAAAACAGGTTTTTAGAAATGCTTGCAAAAAAAAAAAAACATTTACGTAAGTATTCAGACCCTTTCCTCAGTACTTTGTTGAAGCAGCTTTGGCATCGATGACAGCCTCAAGTCTTCTTGGTATGACTCTACAAGCTTGGCACACCTGTATTTGGGGAGTTTCTCTCATTCTTCTCTGCAGATCCTCTCAACCCCTGTCAGGTTGGATGGGGAGCGTCGCTGCACAGCTATTTTCAGGTCTCTCCAGAGATGTTTGATCCGGTTCAAGTCCGGGCTCTGGCTGGGCCACTCACAGTATTTGGTTATAAATGTAATGTTGCAGGGTGGCCAACCATTCTCCAGGAGATTCCAGCTGCTGGGGGTGCAGGCTTTTACTCCAGCCCTGCTCTAACACAATCACGTTGTAAAATATCAGCTGCTCAACAGGAACCTTGATAAGCTGACTGGTGTGTTTGAGCAGGGTTGGACCAAAAGCCTGCACACCCAGTATCTCTCCAGATGGAGGGTTGACGGACCACATGCGTTTTATACAGCAGCCAATCAGAGCAGTGTTTAACTCTGGGGCGGGGTGTTGTTAAGTGCCTTGCTCAAGGCCCCAATGGCAGGAGGTGGTGTATAATACATGAGATCAGACAGCAGCAGGAGATGGTGTATAATACATGGGATCAGACAGCAGCAGGAGATGGTGTCTAATACATGAGATCAGACAGCAGCAGAAGATGGGGTCTAATACATGGGATCAGACAGCAGTAGGAGATGGTGTCTAATATATGAGATCAGACAGCAGCAGGAGGTGGTGTCTAATACATGAGATCAGACAGCAGCAGAAGATGGGGTCTAATACATGAGATCAGACAGCAGCAGAAGATGGGGTCTAATACATGGGATCAGACAGCAGCAGGAGGTGGTGTCTAATACATGGGATCAGACAGCAGTAGGAGATGGTGTCTAATACATGGGATCAGACAGCAGTAGGAGATGGTGTGTAATACATGGGATCAGACAGCAGCAGTAGGAGATGGTGTCTAATACATGTGATCAGACAGCAGTAGGAGATGGTGTATAATACATGGGATCAGACAGCAGCAGGAGATGGTGTCTAATACATGTGATCAGACAGCAGTAGGAGATGGTGTATAATACATGTGATCAGACAGCAGTAGGAGATGGTGTATAATACATGGGATCAGACAGCAGCAGGAGATGGTGTCTAATACATGGGATCAGACAGCAGCAGGAGATGGTGTATAATACATGGGATCAGACAGCAGCAGAAGATGGTGTATAATACATGGGATCAGACAGCAGTAGGAGATGGTGTATAATACATGGGATCAGACAGCAGCAGGAGATGGTGTCTAATACATGGGACCAGACAGCAGCAGCCTTCCATTGTCAACACCAGTGATAATAATGCAGGTTATTTAGTGAAGTGGTTCCTTGCATCATACAACACCATTTACAGGCTCCTTTTTGGCCCATGCTGTTACATACCTCTTTTTGGGGGGAAGTAAAAAAGTGATGTGTAAAAAATAAAGTCCTACTGTCTGAAGGAGAGGTGGATAACAAGTTAATTTCAAGCTCAGTGTTATAGTGGTGGTGGTGTCACCATGTGGTGGTAGTATAGTGGTGGTATTGGCACGGTGTGGGGTTATTGGCACGGTGTAGTGGGGGCGGGTAGTCTAGTGGTGTTATTGGCACTGGGGTAGTCTAGTGGTGGGTAGTCTAGTGGGGCGGGTAGTCTAGTGGTGGGTAGTCTAGTGGTGTTATTGGCACTGGGGTAGTCTAGTGGGGCGGGGTAGTCTAGTGGGGCGGGGTAGTCTAGTGGGGCGGGGTAGTCTAGTGGGGCGGGGTAGTCTAGTGGTGTTATTGGTACTGGGGTAGTCTAGTGGGGGCGGGTAGTCTAGTGGGGGCGGGTAGTCTAGTGGGGGCGGGTAGTCTAGTGGGGCCGGTAGTCTAGTGGTGTTATTGGCACTGGGGTAGTCTAGTGGGGCGGGTAGTCTGGTGGGGCGGGTAGTCTAGTGGTGTTATTGGTACTGGGGTAGTCTAGTGGGGGCGGGTAGTCTGGTGGGGCGGGTAGTCTAGTGGTGTTATTGGTACTGGGGTAGTCTAGTGGGGCCGGGTAGTCTAGTGGGGCCGGGTAGTCTAGTGGGGCCGGGTAGTCTAGTGGGGCCGGGTAGTCTAGTGGGGCCGGGTAGTCTAGTGGTGTTATTGGCACTGGGGTAGTCTAGTGGGGCGGGTAGTCTAGTGGGGCGGGTAGTCTAGGGGGGTAGTCTAGTGGTGTTATTGGTACTGGGGTAGTCTAGTGGGGCCGGGTAGTCTAGTGGGGCGGGTAGTCTAGTGGGGCGGGTAGTCTAGTGGTGTTATTGGTACTGGGGTAGTCTAGTGGGGCGGGTAGTCTAGTGGGGCGGGTAGTCTAGTGGTGGGTAGTCTAGTGGTGTTATTGGTACTGGGGTAGTCTAGTGGGGCGGGTAGTCTAGTGGGGCGGGTAGTCTAGTGGGGCGGGTAGTCTAGTGGTGTTATTGACACTGGGGTAGTCTAGTGGGGCGGGGTAGTCTAGTGGGGCGGGTAGTCTAGTGGGGCGGGTAGTCTAGTGGGGCGGGTAGTCTAGTGGTGTTATTGGTACTGGGGTAGTCTAGTGGGGCGGGTAGTCTAGTGGGGCGGGTAGTCTAGTGGGGCGGGTAGTCTAGGCGGGTAGTCTAGTGGTGTTATTGGCACAGTGTGGGGTTATTTTAGTGGCGATAGTATGGTGGTGTTTTCATATTGTGGGGTTATGGTGACACCCAGAGGCCTCTTTCAGTATTACATATCACCAAGGTCCAAATAAATGAATCGGTAACACAGTGTAGGGCAGCGTACAGTAAATCTGCACAGTTCTTCCAGTACATGTGTTTTGTAAAATGTTCAGTGTAAAATGTTCAATGTAAAATGGTTAAAAGTAGTCCTAGGATTGTAATGGTTTGTTTAACTTTGAACTTTGAACTGGTGGTGGTATTGGCACGGTGTGGGGTTATTGGCACGGTGTAGGGGTTATTGGCACTGGGGTAGTCTAGTGGTGGGTAGTCTAGTGGGGCCGGGGTAGTCTAGTGGTGGGTAGTCTAGTGGGGCGGGTAGTCTAGTGGTGGGTAGTCTAGTGGTGTCATTGGTACTGGGGTAGTCTAGTGGGGGCGGGTAGTCTAGTGGGGGCGGGTAGTCTAGTGGGGGCGGGTAGTCTAGTGGGGGCGGGTAGTCTAGTGGTGTTATTGGCACTGGGGTAGTCTAGTGGTGGGTAGTCTAGTGGTGGGTAGTCTAGTGGGGCGGGTAGTCTAGTGGTGGGTAGTCTAGTGGTGTTATTGGCACTGCGGGTAGTCTCGTGGGGCGGGTAGTCTCGTGGGGCGGGTAGTCTCGTGGGGGCGGGGTAGTCTAGTGGGGCGGGGTAGTCTAGTGGTGGGTAGTCTAGTGGTGTTATTGGCACTGGGGTAGTCTAGTGGGGGCGGGGGTAGTCTAGTGGGGCGGGGGTAGTCGTAGTGGGGGCGGGGTAGTGGTAGTGGGGGCGGGGGTAGTCTAGTGGGGGCGGGTAGTCTAGTGGTGTTATTGGCACTGGGGTAGTCTAGTGGTGGGTAGTCTAGTGGTGGGTAGTCTAGTGGGGCGGGTAGTCTAGTGGTGGGTAATCTAGTGGTGTTATTGGCACTGGGGTAGTCTAGTGGGGCGGGTAGTCTAGTGGGGCGGGTAGTATAGTGGTGGGTAGTCTAGTGGTGTTATCGGTACTGGGGTAGTCTAGTGGGGGCGGGTAGTCTAGTGGGGGCGGGTAGTCTAGTGGGGGCGGGTAGTCTAGTGGTGTTATTGGCACTGGGGTAGTCTAGTGGGGCGGGTAGTCTAGTGGGGCGGGTAGTCTAGTGGGGCGGGTAGTATAGTGGTGGGTAGTCTAGTGGTGTTATTGGTACTGGGGTAGTCTAGTGGGGACGGGTAGTCTAGTGGGGGCGGGTAGTCTAGTGGGGGCTGGTAGTCTAGTGGGGCCGGGTAGTCTAGTGGTGTTATTGGCACTGGGGTAGTCTAGTGGGGCGGGTAGTCTAGTGGTGTTATTGGCACTGGGGTAGTCTAGTGGGGCGGGTAGTCTAGTGGGGCGGGTAGTCTAGTGGGGCGGGTAGTATAGTGGTGGGTAGTCTAGTGGTGTTATTGGTACTGGGGTAGTCTAGTGGGGACGGGTAGTCTAGTGGGGGCGGGTAGTCTAGTGGGGGCGGGTAGTCTAGTGGGGCCGGGTAGTCTAGTGGTGTTATTGGCACTGGGGTAGTCTAGTGGGGGCGGGTAGTCTAGTGGGGCGGGTAGTCTAGTGGGGCGGGGTAGTCTAGTGGTGTTATTGGTACTGGGGTAGTCTAGTGGGGGCGGGTAGTCTAGTGGGGGCGGGGTAGTCTAGTGGGGGCGGGGTAGTCTAGTGGGGCGGGGTAGTCTAGTGGGGCGGGGTAGTCTAGTGGGGGCGGGTAGTCTAGTGGGGCGGGTAGTCTAGTGGTGTTATTGGCACTGGGGTAGTCTAGTGGTGGGTAGTCTAGTGGGGGCGGGTAGTCTAGTGGTGGGTAGTCTAGTGGTGTTATTGGCACTGGGGTAGTGCTAGTGGGGCGGGGTAGTCTAGTGGTGGGGGTAGTCTAGTGGTGTTATTGGTACTGGGGTAGTCTAGTGGGGCCGGGTAGTCTAGTGGTGGGTAGTCTAGTGGGGCGGGTAGTCTAGTGGGGCGGGTAGTCTAGTGGTGTTATTGGTACTGGGGTAGTCTAGTGGGGCGGGTAGTCTAGTGGGGCGGGTAGTCTAGTGGGTTATGGCACGGTGTGGTGCTAGTGCACGGGTGTTAGTGGGGCGGGGTAGTCTAGTGGGGCGGGGTAGTCTAGTGGGGCGCGGGTAGTCTAGTGGGGGCGGGTAGTCTAGTGGGGCGGGTAGTCTAGTGGTGTTATTGGCACTGGGGTAGTCTAGTGGGGCGGGTAGTCTAGTGGGGCGGGTAGTCTAGTGGGGCGGGTAGTCTAGTGGTGTTATTGGTACTGGGGTAGTCTAGTGGGGGCGGGTAGTCTAGTGGGGGCGGGTAGTCTAGTGGGGCCGGGTAGTCTAGTGGGGCGGGTAGTCTAGTGGGGCGGGTAGTCTAGTGGTGTTATTGGTACTGGGGTAGTCTAGTGGGGCGGGGTAGTCTAGTGGGGCGGGGTAGTCTAGTGGGGCGGGTAGTCTAGTGGGGCGGGTAGTCTAGTGGTGGGTAGTCTAGTGGTGTTATTGACACTGGGGTAGTCTAGTGGGGCGGGGTAGTCTAGTGGGGGCGGGGTAGTCTAGTGGGGCGGGTAGTCTAGTGGGGCGGGGTAGTCTAGTGGGGCGGGTAGTCTAGTGGGGCGGGTAGTCTAGTGGGGCGGGTAGTCTAGTGGTGTTATTGGCACTGGGGTAGTCTAGTGGGGCGGGGTAGTCTAGTGGGGCGGGTAGTCTAGTGGGGCGGGTAGTCTAGTGGTGTTATTGGTACTGGGGTAGTCTAGTGGGGCGGGTAGTCTAGTGGGGCGGGTAGTCTAGTGGTGTTATTGGTACTGGGGTAGTCTAGTGGGGGCGGGTAATCGAGTGGGGCCGGGTAGTCTAGTGGGGCCGGGTAGTCTAGTGGGGCGGGTAGTCTAGTGGGGCGGGTAGTCTAGTGGTGTTATTGGTACTGGGGTAGTCTAGTGGGGGCGGGAAGTCTAGTGGGGCGGGTTGTCTAGTGGTGTTATTGGCACGGTGTGGTGTTATTGACACGGGTAGTATAGTGGGGCGGGGTAGTCTAGTGGGGCGGGTAGTCTAGTGGGGCGGGTAGTCTAGTGGTGGGTAGTCTAGTGGTGTTTTTGGTACTGGGGTAGTCTAGTGGGGCGGGTAGTCTAGTGGGGCGGGGTAGTCTAGTGGGGCGGGTAGTCTAGTGGTGTTATTGGTACTGGGGTAGTCTAGTGGGGCGGGTAGTCTAGTGGGGCGGGTAGTCTAGTGGGGCGGGTAGTCTAGTGGTGTTATTGACACTGGGGTAGTCTAGTGGGCGGGGGCGGGGGCGGGTAGTCTAGTGGGGCCGGGTAGTCTAGTGGGGGCGGGTAGTCTAGTGGGGCGGGTAGTCTAGTGGTGTTATTGGTACTGGGGTAGTCTAGTGGGGCGGGTAGTCTAGTGGGGCGGGTAGTCTAGTGGGGCGAATAGTCTAGTGGTGTTATTGGCACAGTGTGGGGTTATTTTAGTGGCGATAGTATGGTTGTGTTTTCATATTGTGGGGTTATGGTGACACCCAGAGGCCTCTTTCAGTATTACATATCACCAAGGTCCAAATAAATGAATCGGTAACACAGTGTAGGGCAGCGTACAGTAAATCTGCACAGTTCTTCCAGTACATGTGTTTTGTAAAATGTTCAGTGTAAAATGTTCAATGTAAAATGGTTAAAAGTAGTCCTAGGATTGTAATGGTTTGTTTAACTTTGAACTTTGAACTGGTGGTGGTATTGGCACGGTGTGGGGTTATTGGCACTGTGTAGGGGTTATTGGCACTGGGGTAGTCTAGTGGTGGGTAGTCTAGTGGGGCCGGGGTAGTCTAGTGGTGGGTAGTCTAGTTGGGCGGGTAGTCTAGTGGTGGGTAGTCTAGTGGTGTCATTGGAACTGGGGTAGTCTAGTGGGGGCGGGTAGTCTAGTGGGGGCGGGTAGTCTAGTGGTGTCTATTGGCACTGGGGTAGTCTAGTGGTGGGTAGTCTAGTGGTGGGTAGTCTAGTGGGGCGGGTAGTCTAGTGGTGGGTAGTCTAGTGGTGTTATTGGCACTGGGGTAGTCTAGTGGGACGGGTAGTCTAGTGGGGCGGGTAGTCTAGTGGGGCGGGTAGTCTAGTGGGGCGGGTAGTATAGTGGTGGGTAGTCTAGTGGTGTTATTGGCACTGGGGTAGTCTCGTGGGGCGGGTAGTCTCGTGGGGCGGGTAGTCTAGTGGTGGGTAGTCTAGTGGTGGGTAGTCTAGTGGGGCAGGTAGTCTAGTGGTGGGTAGTCTAGTGGTGTTATTGGCACTGGGGTAGTCTAGTGGGGCGGGTAGTCTAGTGGGGCGGGTAGTCTAGTGGGGCGGGTAGTATAGTGGTGGGTAGTCTAGTGGTGTTATTGGTACTGGGGTAGTCTAGTGGGGCGGGTAGTCTAGTGGGGGCGGGTAGTCTAGTGGGGCGGGTAGTCTAGTGGGGCGGGGTAGTCTAGTGGGGCGGTTAGTCTAGTGGGGCGGGTAGTCTAGTGGGGCGGGTAGTCTAGTGGTGTTATTGGTACTGGGGTAGTCTAGTGGGGCGGGTAGTCTAGTGGGGCGGGGTAGTCTAGTGGGGCGGTTAGTCTAGTGGGGCGGGTAGTCTAGTGGTGTTTGGCACGGTGTGGTGTTATTGACACTGGGGTAGTCTAGTGGGGCGGGGTAGTCTAGTGGGGCGGGTAGTCTAGTGGGGCGGGTAGTCTAGTGGGGCGGGTAGTCTAGTGGTGTTATTGGTACTGGGGTAGTCTAGTGGGGCGGGTAGTCTAGTGGGGCGGGTAGTCTAGTGGGGCGGGTAGTCTAGTGGTGTTATTGGTACTGGGGTAGTCTAGTGGGGCGGGTAGTCTAGTGGTGTTATTGGTACTGGGGTAGTCTAGTGGGGCGGGTAGTCTAGTGGGGCGGGTAGTCTAGTGGGGCGGGTAGTCTAGTGGTGTTATTGGCACAGTGTGGGGTTATTTTAGTGGCGATAGTATGGTTGTGTTTTCATATTGTGGGGTTATGGTGACACCCAGAGGCCTCTTTCAGTATTACATATCACCAAGGTCCAAATAAATGAATCGGTAACACAGTGTAGGGCAGCGTACAGTAAATCTGCACAGTTCTTCCAGTACATGTGTTTTGTAAAATGTTCAGTGTAAAATGTTCAATTTAAAATGGTTAAAAGTAGTCCTAGGATTGTAATGGTTTGTTTAACTTTGAACTTTGAACTGGTGGTGGTATTGGCACGGTGTGGGGTTATTGGCACTGTGTAGGGGTTATTGGCACTGGGGTAGTCTAGTGGTGGGTAGTCTAGTTGGGCGGGTAGTCTAGTGGTGGGTAGTCTAGTGGTGTCATTGGAACTGGGGTAGTCTAGTGGGGGCGGGTAGTCTAGTGGGGGCGGGTAGTCTAGTGGTGTTATTGGCACTGGGGTAGTCTAGTGGTGGGTAGTCTAGTGGTGGGTAGTCTAGTGGGGCGGGTAGTCTAGTGGTGGGTAGTCTAGTGGTGTTATTGGCACTGGGGTAGTCTCGTGGGGCGGGTAGTCTCGTGGGGCGGGTAGTCTAGTGGTGGGTAGTCTAGTGGTGGGTAGTCTAGTGGGGCGGGTAGTCTAGTGGTGGGTAGTCTAGTGGTGTTATTGGCACTGGGGTAGTCTAGTGGGACGGGTAGTCTAGTGGGGCGGGTAGTCTAGTGGGGCGGGTAGTCTAGTGGGGCGGGTAGTATAGTGGTGGGTAGTCTAGTGGTGTTATTGGTACTGGGGTAGTCTAGTGGGGGCGGGTAGTCTAGTGGGGTCGGGTAGTCTAGTGGGGGCGGGTAGTCTAGTGGGGCCGGGTAGTCTAGTGGTGTTATTGGCACTGGGGTAGTCTAGTGGGGCGGGTAGTCTAGTGGGGCGGGTAGTCTAGTGGTGTTATTGGTACTGGGGTAGTCTAGTGGGGGTGGGTAGTCTAGTGGGGGTGGGTAGTCTAGTGGGGCGGGGTAGTCTAGTGGGGCGGGGTAGTCTAGTGGTGTTATTGGCACTGGGGTAGTCTAGTGGGGCGGGTAGTCTAGTGGGGCGGGTAGTCTAGTGGGGCGGGGTAGTCTAGTGGGGCGGGTAGTCTAGTGGGGCGGGTAGTCTGGTGTTATTGGCACGGTGTGGTGTTATTGACACTGGGGTAGTCTAGTGGGGCGGGGTAGTCTAGTGGGGCGGGGTAGTCTAGTGGGGCGGGGTAGTCTAGTGGGGCGGGTAGTCTAGTGGTGTTATTGGTACTGGGGTAGTCTAGTGGTGGGTAGTCTAGTGGTGGGTAGTCTAGTGGGGCGGGTAGTCTAGTGGTGGGTAGTCTAGTGGTGTTATTGGCACTGGGGTAGTCTAGTGGGGCGGGTAGTCTAGTGGGGCGGGTAGTCTAGTGGTGTTATTGGTACTGGGGTAGTCTAGTGGGGCGGGTAGTCTAGTGGGTGGGTATCCTAGTGGGGCGGGGTAGTCTAGTGGGGCGGGTAGTCTAGTGGGGCGGGTAGTCTAGTGGTGTTATTGGCACGGTGTGGTGTTATTGACACTGGGGTAGTCTAGTGGGGCGGGGTAGTCTAGTGGGGCGGGGTAGTCTAGTGGGGCGGGGCGGGGTAGTCTAGTGTGGCGGGGTAGTCTAGTGTGGCGGGGTAGTCTGGGGTAGTCTAGTGGGGCGGGTAGTCTAGTGGTGTTATTGGTACTGGGGTAGTCTAGTGGGGCGGGGTAGTCTAGTGGGGCGGGGTAGTCTAGTGGGGCGGGGTAGTCTAGTGGGGCGGGTAGTCTAGTGGGCGGGTAGTCTCGTGGTGTTATTGGTACTGGGGTAGTCTAGTGGGGCGGGTAGTCTAGTGGGGCGGGTAGTCTAGTGGGGCGGGTAGTCTAGTGGGGCGGGTAGTCTAGTGGGGCGGGTAGTCTAGTGGGGCGGGTAGTCTAGTGGTGTTATTGGCACAGTGTGGGGTTATTTTAGTGGCGATAGTATGGTGGTGTTTTCATATTGTGGGGTTATGGTGACACCCAGAGGCCTCTTTCAGTATTACATATCACCAAGGTCCAAATAAATGAATCGGTATCACAGTGTAGGGCTGTGTACAGTAAATCTGCACAGTTCTTCCAGTACATGTGTTTTGTAAAATGTTCAGTGTAAAATGTTCAGTGTAAAATGGTTAAAAGTAGTCCTAGGATTGTAATGGTTTGTTTAACTTTGAACTCAATGGTTTCTGTTTGACATTTTTAAGTAAAAAAAATGATGGGTCTATCCGTTAGGTGGAATTCAATTCTAGATCTTACTCTCTTTCCTCCTCTCATCCTCCTCTCCAGTGTTCCTAACTCGTGCCCGGCCAGTCCGAGGGGTGCGGGGTCATCAGGTTATCGCTACGGACGCAACGTGACCTCTGACCTCCAGCTGGCTGCGGAGTTCGCTGCCAAGGCTGTCTCCGAGCAACAGAGGGGCATTGCCGAGCAACATGGAGAGTCCGGCGGAGGAGACAGCCCCAAGGTATACCTCACTCTGTGTGTGTGTGTGTGTGTGTGTGTGTGTGTGTGTGTGTGTGTGTGTGGTGTGTGTGTGTGTGTGTGTGTGTGTGTGTGTGTGTGTGTGTGTGTGTGTGTGTGTGTGTGTGTGTGTCTATATTAACCCCTCTCTCCTGTCTTATCCAGGATGAATCTAAGCCTCCCTACTCGTACGCCCAGTTGATAGTCCAGGCCATCTCTTCAGCACCAGACAGACAGCTGACCCTGTCTGGAATCTACACACACATCACCAAACACTATCCCTACTATCGCACTGCTGACAAGGGCTGGCAGGTAACTAGACACATCACCTACCCCTACTACCAGGTAACTAGACACATCACCTACCCCCACTACCGGGTAACTAGACACATCACCTACCCCTACTACCAGGTAACTAGACACATCACCTACCCCCACTACCGGGTAACTAGACACATCACCTACCCCTACTACCAGGTAACTAGACACATCACCTACCACTACTACCAGGTAACTAGACACATCACCTACCCCCACTACCAGGTAACTAGACACATCACCTACCCCTACTACCAGGTAACTAGACACATCACCTACCCCCACTACCGGGTAACTAGACACATCACCTACCCCTACTACCGGGTAACTAGACACATCACCTACCCCTACTACCGGGTAACTAGACACATCACCTACCCCTACTACCGGGTAACTAGACACATCACCTACCCCTACTACCGGGTAACTAGACACATCACCTACCACTACTACCGGGTAACTAGACACATCACCTACCCCTACTACCGGGTAACTAGACACATCACCTACCACTACTACCAGGTAACTAGACACATCACCTACCCCCACTACCGGCTAACTAGACACATCACCTACCCCCACTACCGGGTAACTAGACACATCACCTACCCCTACTACCGGGTAACTAGACACATCACCTACCCCCACTACCGGGTAACTAGACACATCACCTACCCCCACTACCGGGTAACTAGACACATCACCTACCCCCACTACCGGGTAACTAGACACATCACCTACCCCCACTACCGGGTAACTAGACACATCACCTACCCCCACTACCGGGTAACTAGACACATCACCTACCCCCACTACCGGGTAACTAGACACATCACCTACCCCCACTACCGGGTAACTAGACACATCACCTACCCCCACTACCGGGTAACTAGACACATCACCTACCCCCACTACCGGGTAACTAGACACATCACCTACCCCCACTACCGGGTAACTAGACACATCACCTACCCCCACTACCGGGTAACTAGACACATCACCTACCCCCAACTATCCCCCCTTTCCTCTGTTCCCAGAACTCGATCCGCCACAACCTTTCTCTGAACCGTTACTTCCTGAAGGTGGCTCGTAGCCAGGAGGAGCCTGGGAAAGGTAGTTTCTGGCGTGTGGACTCGGCCTCAGAGGGCAAGCTGGTGGAACAAGCCTTCAGGAAGAGACGGCAGAGGGGCGTGGCCTGCTTCCGCACGCCGTTCGGACCGCTCTCATCCAGGTACGACCCCTGACATCAGACCCCTCACCTTTAGCTAATCAAGGTCGTGAAGAGGAAATGGTTAGTAGAACCAGGTGTGTTAGTGCAGGGTTGTTGTAAAAGCCTGCTTATACAGTAGCCTCTCTTCAGACCCTCCTCCTTGATGTAGTGACTTGTAAACCCTCAGTTAAACAGTTATAATCTGTCTGTTTCTGTTTAACTCTCTCTCTCTCGCTCTCGCTCTCGTTTGATTGGATAGAACAAAGTAAGTCTATCTAGCTCGCAATAAGGTGTGTCTCAAACAATCCTGGAGTGCGTGTTTGCTCTTCGCTCTCACCTTTTGAAAAGTCTCAGTCTGAGAGGAGTGTGTTTTACTGGGAGGGCGGTGTGTTTACAGTGTGTTAATGCCCTAACCATCTCCCCCTCCCCCCCTCTAGGAGTGCCCCAGCCTCCCCCACCCACCAGGGTCTCCTCTCCCCTCCCTCCAGTGGTCTTCAGACCCCAGAGTGTCTCTCTAGAGAGGGGTCTCCTCTGTCTCACGACCACCCTCACCATCACGACCTGGCTCACAAACTGGCCTCCGTACCAGAGTACAGATATACACAGAGCGCCCCAGGTAGGAACACATCTACACCATAAACTATCCTCCTCACCAGATACAGAGCTCCCCAGGTAGGAACACATCTACACCATAAACTATCCTCCTCACCAGATACAGAGCTCCCCAGGTAGGAACACATCTACACCATAAACTATCCTCCTCACCAGATACAGAGCTCCCCAGGTAGGAACACATCTACACCATAAACTATCCTCCTCACCAGATACAGAGCTCCCCAGGTAGGAACACATCTACACCATAAACTATCCTCCTCACCAGATACAGAGCTCCCCAGGTAGGAACACATCTACACCATAAACTATCCTCCTCACCAGATACAGAGCTCCCCAGGTAGGAACACATCTACACCATAAACTATCCTCCTCACCAGATACAGAGCTCCCCAGGTAGGAACACATCTACACCATAAACTATCATCCTCACCAGATACAGAGCTCCCCAGGTAGGAACACATCTACACCATAAACTATCCTCCTCACCAGATACAGAGCTCCCCAGGTAGGAACACATGTACAGATGCTCAGACAACTAAAGACCGTGTTTGTGTTCTCACACCCCCCCCAGGTTCTCCAGTACATGGCCAGCCTGTGATCATGGCCGCCCCGCCCCACCCCCTGCCCTCAGGGATGGGTAAACCCCTAACCTTGTTCTCAGGCCCCGGAGTCGCTGGGGGACAGACCCTCCACATGCTGCAGAGCCCCCCCAACACCCTCACCATGCTCCGTCTGGTCACCACGGCTACGGCCTCCCACCCCCCAAACGGGTACATCCTCACCCCCGGCGGGGGGCAGAGTCATGGTAATACCGGCGCTGGCCAGCAGGGAGCAGAGGGCACCAGCGAGCAGAGAGGTACGGCTAGATTGTGACCCAATTCCAAATGGACCCCTAGACCCTTCAATCTGAGAGGATTTGACCGGTGCTGGTAATATGGCAATAGTTCTACCTTGCCCTCTGATAGGCTAGGTAGAAATTTAAACCATATTGCTTACACCAATCAAATCCTTTGAAATCTCCACAAGTGTATTTTGCTGAAGGTCAAGGGTTCCTTATGTGTCTGATGCATAAAGTGACATAACCGGTGCCTTTGGGAAGTATTCAGACCCCTTGACTTTTTCCACATTTTATTATGTTACAGCCTTATTCTAAAATGGATTAAAAAAATACTCTGTCTTCACACAATACCCCATAATGACATCACAATACCCCATAATGACATCGCAATACCCCATAATGACATCACAATACCCCATAATGACATCACAATACCCATAATGAGAAAGCGAAAACCGTTTTTAGCATTTGTGCAAATGTGAATATATATGGTCTGAGTACTTTCACTGTATGTCCTACATATTTCTCCCCCAGACATGAGAGATATATATTTACATTGTCTTGTACTTTCTTTTCTTTTTTCACATTTTGTTTTCCAGCTGCTGTTTGTTTTTATGAGGTCAATATGGTCGGTACTGGATTATTTTATACACCTATTTATGTCCCCTTTATTTTGGTGGCAAGGAAAAAGTCAATTTTGATTTTATTCAAAATCGGGCTTTTCGTTGCCACCAAAATAAAAGGGGACGTAAATAGGTGTATAAAATAATCCAGTACCTACTTTTTCCTATTTATATATGCAACAATTTCAAAGATTTTACTGAGTTACAGTTCATATAAGGAAATTAGTCATTTGAAATAAAATCCTGGATTTCACATGACTGGGAATACAGATATGCATCTGTTGGTCACAGATACCAGACATTTTTTTTAAGGTAAGTATGCAGGCCATGGAAGAACTGGGACATTTTCATCTTCCAGGAATTGTGTATAGATCCTTGTAACATGGGGCCGTACATTATCATGCTGAAACAACATGAGGTGATGGCTTCTCCAGCATACCAGTGGCCATTGAAGGTCAGCATTTGCCCACTGAAGTCGGTTACGACGCCTAACTGCACTCAGGTCAAGACCCTGGTGTGGACGACGACCACGCAGATGAGCTTCTCTGAGACCGTTTCGGACAGTTTGTGCAGAAATTCTTTGGCTGTGCAAACCTACAGTTCCATCAGCTGTCCGGGTGGCTGGTCTCAGACGATCCCGCAGGTGAAGAGGTCCTGGGCTGGCGTGGTTACACGTGGCCTGTAGTTGTGAGGCTGGCTTCCTCACATTGGAGGTGGCTTATGATAGAGAAATTAACATTCAATTCTCTGGCAACAGCTCTGGCGGACATTCCTGCCGTCAGCATGCCAATTGCATGCACCCTCAACTTGACTTCTGTGGCATTGTGATGTAACAAAACAGCACATTTTAGTGTCCTTTTATTGTCCCCAGCACAAGGTGCACCTGTGTAATGATCATGCTGTTTAATCAGCTTCTTGATATGCCACACCTGTCAGGTGGATGGATTATCTTGACAAAGGAGAAATGCTCACTAACAGCGACGA
Organism: Salmo salar; assembly: GCF_965601325.2. Taxonomy (NCBI): domain Eukaryota; kingdom Metazoa; phylum Chordata; class Actinopteri; order Salmoniformes; family Salmonidae; genus Salmo; species Salmo salar. The sequence goes on along the minus strand of NC_138302.1, from coordinate 5,718,068 downwards.
AAACAAATTTGTGCACAACATTTTATAGCTTTTTTTGTACGTATGAAACATTTCTGGAATCTTCTTTATTTCAGCTTCATGAAACGTGGGACCAACACTTTACATGTTGCTTTATATTGGTGTTCAGTGTATATTAATATATATGTGTTATATTTGTCCCCCAGATGCGCAGCAGCAGAATAGGGAGCGAGTGATCCAGTCGTTGGAGGGAGCTCAGCAGGGGGGTCAGGGGTCAGAGGGGCATGGCCTATCTCTGGGGCTGCACCAACTTCCTGTCCGCCCTGTCACTCAGAACGGCAAACACACTGCCGTCGCCACGGCTACCAGCGTTGCCAACCCTTACGGTACGGCTACCTTAGCAACCAGTGTTATTGTTTTTGTTGACATGGTTGATATGTTAATATCATTGATGTATGGTAAGTTATGTTTCATTATGGTGATGTATTGACTCTGTCCTTCCTTTCTCCTCTTCCTCCCCTTCCTCCCACCCCCACCCCCAGCTCTGACCAGTCCTCTCCAGATCCTGGCAGCCCAGGCCTCCAGCTCCCCCCCAGCCCTGGTGAGCAGACAGCCCAGCGCGGGGCCTGATGTTGGGCCGGAGGTGCCAGGCGACCCCCAGGCTAAGAGGCCTAAGATGGAGGAGGACGGGGCGGCTCCTCCCATTCAGCAGCAGCAGCCAGTCATCGTGGCCATGAGTTCTCAGCCACACGACAACAGGAAGTAGAACTGCTGAACTCTAACCCCTGACCTGGTGTCTAGAGGAGGAGCCTCTCTGGGTGAACCATCTCACCAGTCTGACCCCTGGGTCCCAGTGTCTGCTGGTTCACCCTCTGATCCCTCACCTCTAACCTCCTACTGATAGCTGTCACTGAACTCTCACTGATCAGTCATCCATAATTGGTATTGATTAATAACTGCCAGTGATCAATAAGCCTGTCCCTGACCTTTAACCCCTGACGCCAGATCTCCCTCTGTAGTGCCATTTGAGACGCACGCCCCCAAGGTGTCACCAGGTAGATAAAGGCTTGCATCCCAAATGGCACCCTATTCCCTACATAGTGTACTGCTTTAGACCAGGACCCTATTCCCTACATAGTGTACTGCTTCAGAGCCCTATTCCCTACATAGTGTACTGCTTCAGACCAGAGCCCTATTCCCTACATAGTGTACTGCTTCAGACCAAGGTTTGAGGTAAGGACCAGCAGACACTGTGGCCCAGGAGAGGAGGGGCCCTGCAGAACCTGTTGTGTGTGTGTTCTCCTGCTCTGTAGCGGAGGGAGGAGAGGAGAGGGGCCCTGCAGGACCCGTTGTGTGTGTTCTCCTGCTCTGTAGCGGAGGAGGGAGGAGAGGAGAGGGGCCCTGCAGGATCCAGTGTGTGTTCTCCTGCTCTGTAGCGGAGGAGATGAGAGGGGCCCTGCAGGATCCAGTGTGTGTTCTCCTGCTCTGTAGCGGAGGAGAGGAGGGAGGAGAGGAGAGGGGCCCTGCAGGACCCGGTATGTGTTCTCCTGCTCTGTAGCGGAGGGAGGAGAGGAGGCTAACCTAATTTAGACGGTCTGATTGTGTTTCTTTAATTTCATCATTAGAAGGTGCTGAGTTCTAACCTGGGTCAACTACACACACTGCAAATACTCTGTACTATACTATAATACTCTGTACTATAATACTCTGTACTATACTATAATACTCTGTGCTATAATACTCTGTACTATACTATAATGCTCTGGACCATACTATAATACTCTGTACTACTCTGTAGTATACTATAATGCTATAATACACTGTACTATGCTATAATACTCTACTATAATACTCTGTTGTGCTCTACCGACTGAGCCCCACAGAACACAGCACACCTGATTCAACTAATTATCAAGGCTCTGATTGTGTGAATCAGGTGAGCTATCTCAGAGCTACAACAACATGGTGAAATGGCTCGGGTCCACGAGGAGAGGTTGGAGAACCACTGCTATAGTGTGTGACCCAGCTGTGGGTCCCAGCTGTGTGTGTGTGTGACCCAGCTGTGGGTCCCAGCTGTGTGTGTGTGTGACCCAACTGTGGGTCCCAGGTGTGGATCTCAGCTGTGTGTGTGTGACCCAGGTGTGGATCTCAGCTGTGTGACCCAGGTGTGGATCTCAGCTGTGTGTGTGACCCAGGTGTGGATCTCAGCTGTATGTGTGTGACCCAGGTGTGGATCTCAGCTGTATGTGTGTACAGTAATTTTTTTTAGCATTTTCATGATCATTTTATCCCTTAAAAAGCCTTAAATGTTTCTATTGTTTTTTTGTTGTTTATCTAGGGAGCTTTTACTTTTTGACATTAAAGAATGTTTTTAATGTTAAAGAGGAAGACTTTTATTTTGTAACATTGCAAACTGCTTCAGAACAGGACTTTTATTTTGTAACGTTGCAGACTGCTTCAGAACAGGACTTTTTTATTTTGTAACGTTGCAGAGAGAAGCGCGTTTCAGATCAGGACATGGTGTTTGACTGCAGGGAAGGAGGTAGAACCTTCTGGAAGTCTGCTTCCCTAATGGCATCCTGTTCCCTACATAATGCACTACTTCAGACCTCCAGGAGGTTATAACTTCTACCTCCCTTCCCTGCAGTTACAAACACCATGTCCTGATCTGAAACGCGCTTCTATCTGCAACGTTACAAAATAAAAAGACTGTGATACTCTGTAAACAGGAAGAACCTTTTTGTCAGGGGAATTGAAGGGTGGGACAAACTCAACATAACTACACAGCTACAATTATAACTTAAAAAAATAAAAAATAATAATCTAACTCTCCCTTTCTTTCTCTAACTCTGTCCTGTTTTACTCCTCACCCTCTGTTTCTAACCTTCTCTCTGACTCTTTAGTCTATAGTGTCTGCTGTAGCCTAGTAGTTGTCCCCTTGTCCCTCCCTAGTGTTCTAGTCTCAGCAGTAGAGTGCTGGTCCAGAGGTGGTTCTACTAATGGAATTAGAATGTACTCGATTCTATTCCTCAGCTTTAGCCTGTCTGTTCTAACTAATCAGGACACCATTTTTGTAACACTTCACAATGTTTTTTTTTTTGGTTTTCTCATCTGCTGATCACAAGTCTTTATATAAAATCTATGATTGTTGCACAAAAACCAACATTAAAAAAAAAACTAAAAAAACTGCTAAACGAAAGCTATTTCAAGGTGGGTTGAAACCATGGTGTTTAAAAGGTGGGTTGAAACCATGGTGTTTAAAAGGTGGGTTGAAACCATGGTGTTTAAAAGGTGGGTTGAAACCATGGTGTTTAAAAGGTGGGTTGAGACCATGGTGTTTAAAAGGTGGGTTGAAACCATGGTGTTTAAAAGGTGGGTTGAAACCATGGTGTTTAAAAGGTGGGTTGAAACCATGGTGTTTAAAAGGTGGGTTGAAACCATGGTGTTTAAAAGGTGGGTTGAGACCATGGTGTTTAAAAGGTGGGTTGAAACCATGGTGTTTAAAAGGTGGGTTGAAACCATGGTGTTTAAAAGGTGGGTTGAGACCATGGTGTTTAAAAGGTGGGTTGAGACCATGGTGTTTAAAAGGTGGGTTGAGACCATGGTGTTTAAAAGGTGGGTTGAGCCCATGGTGTTTAAAAGGTGGGTTGAGCCCATGGTGTTTAAAAGGTGGGTTGAGCCCATGGTGTTTAAAAGGTGGGTTGAAACCATGGTGTTTAAAAGGTGGGTTGAGACCATGGTGTTTAAAAGGTGGGTTGAGACCATGGTGTTTAAAAGGTGGGTTGAAACCATGTTATGTTTTTTGCTGAAAGTATTTTGCTATTCTATTAAATCCTACTTTTTGGGGGGGGAGAAGAAAAGTATATGTATTTTAAAATGTTTGATCTGTTTTAAAATTTGTAGCACAAATAAAATTCTCTCATTGATCTGCTGTGTCCAGCAGTCTTTTTACATTTTTATTTTATTTACATTAACTATAGCGCAAATCACTATACAGCTGAAAACATAGCTTTTAAAAGCATTTTCCTAGATGTCTGCGGAGATGGCATTCATGTTAACAGCTGTACATGGCAGCTGTACAAGTGACCCTTCAAAGTGCATTATCGTGAGCCGTGCGTCTAGAACATAGCTGGCATTGAATCCCGACCTTCTAGTTTACTTTTTTTTTTCGAAAATAATGCAGACAAAGAGACGTTGTCACTTCCTGTCAACAGTTTATTAATATTCAATAATCCTGTGGTGCTAAGAGTATAACTATTGAAAAGTCATCAGACATGCTGCATGTATGAAACATGGACTGGTACAAACCATTACACTACGAAGTACAAATACAAGGTTAAATAATGGCATTTATGTGTAGACAGATGCACATGAGGATATTGGCTTTATCTGCAAAACACTGAATCTTCTTCAGTACCCGTTTTATACCTGCTGCTGATCTTGTCCACATTCTGATTGTTCCTACGTCATTTTTTTTCTTCTCCCAGGTATGGACGATTTTAAAAGAGGTGATTGTGATCCGATCTTTCTGACCAGCTGCTGAGGTAGTCAGGGAGACGTATCTTTACGTTAAGAGTGTAAACAGATCTGGATTATCAAACTTTTAAATCATTGGCAGGTGGCACCATTGACTCTAGGTATCGCTTTACGCTGAAATAAACAAAAGCCATTGGTAAGATTAGAACCTGTGACCTTCTGGTCCCTATTCCAATGCCTTGTCCACTGGGCCAGCAGGGGGGGGGGGGCCTTGTCTACTGGGCCAGCAGGGGGGGGGGGCCTTGTCTACTGGGCCAGCAGAGGGGAGGGCCTTGTCTACTGGGCCAGCAGAGGGGAGGGCCTTGTCCACTGGGCCAGCAGGGGGGGGGGGGCCTTGTCTACTGGGCCAGCAGAGGGGAGGGCCTTGTCTACTGGGCCAGCAGAGGGGAGGGCCTTGTCCACTGGGCCAGCAGGGGGAGGGCCGCACGGGCCGCGGGTTGTCTACTGGGCCAGCAGACGGGAGTGCCTTGTCCACTGGGCCAGCAGTGGACAGCACTGCCCATACCTGCCCGCCCGTCCAGCATCACTACTCTGGACGGTTCTGACTTAGAATATGTGGACAACTACAAATACCTGGGTGTCTGGTTAGACTGTGAACTCTCCTTCCAGACTCACATTAAGCATCTCCAATCCAAAATTAAATCTAGAATCGGCTTCCTATTTCTCAACAAAGCATTCTTCACTCATGCTGCCAAACATACCCTTGTAAAACTGACTATCCTACCGATCCTTGACTTCGGCTGTCATTTACAAAATAGCCTCCAACATTCTACTCAGCAAATTGTATGTAGTCTATCACAGTGCCATCCGCTTTGTCACCAAAGCCCCATATACTACCCACCACTGAGACCTGTATACTCTCGTTGGCTGGCCCTCGCTTCATATTCGTCGCCAAACCCACTGGCTCCAGGTCATCTATAAGTCTTTGCTAGGTAAAGCCCCGCCTTATCTCAGCTCACTGGTCACCATAGCAGCACCCACCCGTAGCATGCGCTCCAGCAGGTATATCTCACTGGTCACCCCCAAAGCCAATTCCTCCTTTGGCTGCCTTTCCTTCCAGTTCTCTGCTGCCAATGACTGGAACGAACTGCAAAAATCACTGAAGCTGGAGACTCATATCTCCTTCACTAACTTTAAGCACCAGCTGTCAGAGCAGCTCACAGATCACTGCACCTGTACATAGCCCATCTGTAAATAGCCAATCCAACTACCTCATCACCATACTGTATTTATTTGATTTATTTTGCTCCTTTACACCCCAGTATCTCTACTTGCACACTCATCTTCTGCACATCTATCACTCCAGTGTTTAATTGCTATATTGTTATTATTTATCCTACCTCAGTTGCACACACTGTATATAGACTTTTTCTATTGTATTATTGACTGCATGTTTGTTTATTCCATGTGTAACTCTGTGTTGTTTGTGTCGCACTGCTTTGCTTTATCTTGGCCAGGTTGCAGTTGAAAATGAGAACTTGTTCTCAACTAGCCTACCTGGTTAAATAAAGGTGAAAAAAAAGGGGGGAGGGCCTTGTAGTGTGTGATGAATTGGAACGTCGACTGCGAGCCAGGCCTAATCGCCCAACATCAGTGACCGACCTCACTAATGCTCTTGTGGCTGAATGGAAGCAAGTCCCCAACATCTAGTAGAAATCCTTCCCAGAAGAGTGGAGGCTGTTATAGCAGCAAAGGGGGGACCAACTCCATATTAATGCCCATGATTTTGGAATGAGATGTTCGAACGAGCAGGTGTTCACATACTTTTGGTCATGTAGTGTATCTCTATGTGGGGGAAATAGTGTTGGGCTGGTCTGGTTACATGTGGTCTGCGGGTATGAGGCCGGTTGGATGTACTGCCAAATTCTCTAAAACGACGTTGGAGGCGGCTTATGGTAGAGAAATTAACATTCAATTCTCTGGCGGACATTCCTGCAGTCACCATGCCAATTGCACGCTCCCTCAACTTGAGACTTCTGTGGCATTGTGTTGTGTAACAAAACGGCACATTTTAGAGTGGCCTTTTGTTCCCAGCACAAGGTGCACCAGTGTAAAGATCATACTGTTTAATCAGTTTCTTAATATGCCACACCTGCCAGGTGGATGGATTATCTTGGCAAAGGAAAAATGCTCACTAACAGGGATGTAAACAAATTTGTGCACCAAATTTGAGAAGCTTTTTGTGCGTATGGAACATTTCTGGGATCTTTTATTTCAGCTCATGAAACATGGGACCAACACTTTACATGTTGTGTTTATATTTTTGTTCAGTATAGTTAAAGATGTTGAGTAAGGTGGGAAAACAAAAGTCTCAACTGGGATTCGAACTGGCAACCTCGTAGGTGGCAACCTACCACCCAAGGCCTTTTCTTATTTGACTCTCGCCTGTAAACCCTGCCCACTGACATGTCACTGAGTTTTCATCCAACCAATGGCTTTGTTCTGCCAGTTCCCTGGAGGCGGAGCTGCCCTCAGAACAACCTCTGGAGGCGGTCAGAAAGTTCTGATCACTATAAGTTCTTTTAATGGTAGAAATGTGGACGAGACCAGGACACAGGCTAGCATCAGCTATAAACAGGGTTCATGATGACATTCTTCCAGAACAATAGAACGTCACAACATTCTTCAATAGAACGTCACAATATTCTTCAATAGAACAACACAACATTCTTCAATAGAACATCACAATATTCTTCAATAGAACAACAGAACATTCTTCAATAGAGCATGTCACTCCAACAGTCCTCCATACTGAGTGTAGTGTGGAAGTGCACATTGATATGTACATATAGCCATGCAGTTAGTACATACCACGTGTATATATAGTCAATGAGAGGCCAACATCATCATTTTGGACATTTTCCATTGAATCTCAATGGTTTGGTCAGCAGATTGGTTAACAGTGGGCCCCAGTTGAAGAACAGATCAGAAAGCTACATCTCTGGGTTATAATATTAATAAAGACGTGTTCACACACATCAACCTGCTTCTGACTCTATTCCCCACAACGTGTTTGATTGAAAGCATTGTATTGTTGACTTCAGGGGAGAAGGGTGGAGAATCGGACCGCAGCCCCTAACGAACTCCACTGTGCTTTAAAAGAACCCCAGCTGGAAGGGGTTAACGCTCGAGACTGATTGGTTAGACTTAGCTTCAAACCACTAACTATTCGCAGGTGATTGGTCGAACTGCCTTGGCAGTCATACTCAGAGACAATGGGAGTCGGGGTGGGGGTGACTCGGTACCTCCGACAATCCAGGCAGGGCATGTGTTACCGTAGTAACAGTGCAGTAACGAACATTAGAATGTCTGTCTGGTTTTTAAGTGTCTGTTGTCATCACAAACTCCTGATCAATTCCTGAGTCTTCCCAGTGTTTGGTGCTTTTCATCGATTCATTTGGGATTTCAGTTTTTTTCCGACCATCATCGTCTGAGTTCTGAGGATGAGGCTGATGTGTGTGTCTGTGCATGTGATACTAGGGATTGAAGGAAAGCTCTTTCTCACTCCCAGGAGTATCTCCTCATTCCAGGATCTGTCCGTCTTCCTAGAATCCATCTCCTCTCTACCGCTCAGCGTATCTTTCTCTTTGTCATCTACCACTTTCCTTCCTCTCTTCCTCCTCTCTCCTGGTGGAGCTGAGGGCAGCGTTCCCGTGGAGATTCCCGCCGTTCCCACCAGTCAGCAGGACGAAGCGCTGATCTTCTCTGAGACCTCCAGGTCTGACTTGGCCACCAGGAAACGCAGGCGCCCTCCGCCTAGCCGGATCAGATCCACAGCACTGGAGAGGGGGAGGAGCGGAGGAAAGAGAGAAGGAAAGAGAGAGAGGAAAGGTAGAAGGAGACAGGCAGAGTTGTATTACATAGTGATCACCAGAGATTCAATATTAATGATAGATAGGAGAGAGGTAGTCTGCTCCTATCAGGCTGGTCCCTCTAGTATCCTCACCTCTGGTAGTCTGCTCCTATCAGGCTGGTCCCTCTAGTATCCTCACCTCTGGTAGTCTGCTCCTATCAGGCTGGTCCCTCTAGTATCCTCACCTCTGGTAGTCTGCTTCTATCAGGCTGGTCCTGGTAACCTCTAGTATCCTCACCTCTGGTAGTCTGCTCCTATCAGGCTGGTCCCTCTAGTATCCTCACCTCTGGTAGTCTGCTCCTATCAGGCTGGTCCCTCTAGTATCCTCACCTCTGGTAGTCTGCTCCTATCAGGCTGGTCCTGGTAACCTCTAGTATCCTCACCTCTGGTAGTCTGCTCCTATCAGGCTGGTCCCTCTAGTATCCTCACCTCTGGTAGTCTGCTCCTATCAGGCTGGTCCCGTTAACCGCTAGTATCCGGTCTCCAATCCTCAGCCTCCCGTCAGACGCCGCCGGACCGTCTGGAATCAGAGTTCTGATATAGATCCCTGGAGCATTCAGAGGCGTGTGCTGGAGGAGGAGGGTGGAGATAAGTTTAGCTGTTTAAATGTTACCACCAGCTATGTTCAGCCAAACACTATCGCTGGGTGTACATTTGGTCTTTGAATAAGTGTGTGTGTGTGTAAATGAGTGTGTAAGGCGGGATTCAATGGGATGGTGGATTTAGACAATGCAGCATTTAAAGGTAATTTCCCATTGTGTCGACATATGCAGCATTTAAAGGTAATTTCCTATTGTGCCGACATATGCAGCATTTAAAGGTAATTTCCCATTGTGTCGACATATACAGTATTTAAAGGTAATTTCCCATTGTGCCGACATACGCAGCATTTACCTTGAATATGGTCTCCGCGAACTCCGAACATTACCTTTAAAAAGTGCGTTGCAGACTTTTACATTTTATTTAACCTTTATTTACAGACAACGTGAGATCGGATTGAATCCTGGCCTCAATGTGTGTATACCTCCATGTGTATCTCTTTAAGAAACCTTGTGCACGATCTCTAATGTTAAGAAACGTTGTGAGTGATCTCTAGCGTTAAGAAACGTTGTGCACGATCTCTAATGTTAAGAAACGTTGTGAGTGATCTCTAACGTTAACATTGTGCACGATCTCTAATGTTAAGAAACGCTGTAAGCGATCTCTAATGTTAAAGAAGTCTCGAGTTTTTGCTCGCCTGAGTTAGAATACCTCATTATAAGCTGTAGACCACACTATTTACCAAGAGAGTTTATCTATATTTTTCCAAGCTGTCTATTTACCACCACAAACCGATGCTAGCACTAAGACCACACTCAATGAGCTATTTATGGCCATAAACAAACAAGAAAATGCACAGACAGAGGCAGCGTTTCTTGTGGCTGGTGATTTTAATGCAGCGAAACCGAAATCTGTTTTAGCTCATTTTTACCAGCATGTCACCTGTGCAACTCGAGGTGACAAACTCTAGATCACCTTTATTCCACACACAGAAATGCATACAAGGCCGAGCCTTGCCCTGCCTTTGGCAAATCAGACCATCCTCCTGCTTCCAAGCAAAAACACAAACAGGATGTACGGAAGTGTTTCGATGAAGCGGATGCTAAGCTACAGGACTGTTTCGCTAGCACAGATCGGAATATGTTCCGGGATTCATCCGATAACATTGAGGGCTCTCCTTCTCTGCAGCGAGTGAGTAAAACATTTAAACGTGTTAACCTTCACAAGGCTGCCGGCCCAGACGTCATCCCTAGCCGCGTCCTCAGAGCATGCGCAGACCAGCTGGCAGGTGTGTTTACGGACATATTCAATCAATCCTTATCCCAGTCTGCTGTTCCCACATGCTTCAAGAGGGCCATCATTGTTCCTGTTCCCAAGAAAGCTAAGGTAACTGAGCAAAATGACTACCGCCCTGTAGCACTCACTTCTGTCATCATGAAGTGCTTTGAGAGACTAGTCAAGGACCATATCACCTCCACCCTACCTGACACCCTAGACCCACTCCAATTTGCTTACCACCCCAATAGGTCCACAGACGACGCAATCGCAATCATACTGCACACTGCCCTAACCCATCTGGACAAGAGGAATACCTATGTAAGAATGATGTTCATCGACTACAACTCAGCATTCAACACCATAGTATCCTCCAAACTTGTCATTAAGCTCGAGACCCTGGGTCTCGACTCGGCCCTGTGCAACTGGGTCCTGGACTTCCTGACGGGCGGCCCCCAGGTGGTGAGGGTAGGTAACAACATTTCCACCCCGCTGATCCTCAACACTGGGGCCCCACAAGGGTGCATTCTCAGCCCTCTCCTGTACTCCCTGTTCACCCATGACTGCGTGGCCATGCACGCCTCCAACTCAATCATCAAGTTTGCAGATGACACAACAGTGGTAGGCTTGATTACCACAACAATGACGAGACGGCCTACAGGGAGGAGGTGAAGGCCCTCGGAGTGTGGTGTCAGGAAAATAACCTCACACTCAATGTCAACAGAACAAAGGAGATGATCGTGGACTTCAGGAAACAGCAGAGGGAGCAGCCCCCCTATCCACATTGAGGGGACCATAGTGGAGAAGGTGGAAAGTACTTTGGCGTAGTTCTTCTGCGTACACATCACGGACAAACTGAAATGGTCCACCCACACAGACAGCGTGGTGAAGAAGGCGCAGCAGCGCCTCTTCAACCTCAGGAGGCTGAAGAAATTCGGCTTGTCACCAAAAACACTCACTAACTTTTACAGATGCACAATCGAGAGCATCCTGTCGGGCTGTATCACCGCCTGGTACGGCAACTGCTCCACCCACAACCGTAAGGCTCTCCAGAGGGTAGTGAGGTCAGCACAACGCATCACCGGGGGCAAACTACCTGCCCTCCAGGACACCTACAGCACCCGCTGTCACAGGAAGGCCAAAAAGATCATTAAGGACAACAACCACCCGAGCCACTGCTTGTTCACCCCGCTATCATCCAGAAGGCGAGGTCACTACAGGTGCATCAAAGCTGGGACCGAGAGACTGAAAAACGTCTTCTATCTCAAGGCCATCAGACTGTTAAACAGCCATCACTAACATTGAGTGGCTGCTGCCAACATACTGACTCATCTCTAGCCACTAATAATGAAAAAATGGATGGAATAAATGTATCACTGGTCACTTTAAACAAGGCCACGTTATATAATGTTTACATACCCTACATTACTCATCTCATATGTATATACTGTACTCTACACCATCTACTGCACCTTGCCTATGCCATTCGGCCATTGCTCATCCATATATTCATTTGTACATATTCCTATTCATTCCTTTACACTTGTGTGTATAAGGTAGTTGTGAAATTGTTAGATTACTTGTTAGATATTACTGCATGGTCGGAACTAGAAGCACAAGCATTTCGCTACACTCGCATTAACATCTGCTAACCATGTGTATGTGACAAATAAAATTTGATTTGATTATGATTTGAGGAGTTTACAACATCAGTCACCGGTTTCATTAACAAGTGCATTGATGATGTCATCCCCACAGTGACAGACAAAGCATCAATACAGGACTAAGATCGAATCCTACTATGCAGGCTCTGACACTCGACGGATGTGGCAGGGCTTGCAAACTATCACAGATAGCAAAGAGAAACCCAGCCGCGAGCCTACCAGACGAGCTAAATGCCTTTTATGCTCGCTTCAAAACAAGCAACACTGAACCACGCATGAGAGCACCAGTTGTTCCGGATGACTGTGTGATCTCGCGCTCCGTAGCCGATGTGAGCAAGACCTTTAAACAGGTTAACATTCTCAAGGCCGCCAGACAGAATACCAGGGACCATGCTCAGAGCATGCGCTGACAACTTGGCAAATTTTTTCACTGACATTTTCAACCTATCCCTGACCCAGTCTGTAATACCAACTTGTTTCAAGCAGACCACAGTTCCCGTGCCCAAGGACGCCAAGGCAACTAAATTACTATCGCCCTGTAGCACTCACATCTGTAGCCATGAAAGGCTTCGAAAGGCTGGTCATGGCTCATATCAATACCATCATCCCATACTGCCCCGAAAGATCCACAGATGTCGCAATCTCAGTTGCAGTCCACAATGCCCACACAAAAAGAACACCTATGTAAGAATGCTGTTCATTGCATACAGCTCAGCATTCAACACCATAGTCCCCTCCAAGCTCATCACCAAGTTCAGGACCCTGGGACTGAACACCACCCTCTGCAACTGGATCCTGGACTTCCTGACGGGTCGCTCCCCCACTAGGCGGTGAGGGTATTCGCCACACTGACCATCAATATGGGGACCCCTCAGAGGTGTGTGCTTAGTCCCCTCCTGTATTCCTTGTTCACCCATGACTGTATGGCCACCGCACGACTCCAACACCATCATCAAGTTTGTTGATAACAAAATGGTGGTAGGACTGATCGCCGACGACGATGAGGCAGCCTTTAGGGAGGAGGTCAGTGACTTGGCAGTGGGGTGTCAGGACAACAAACTCTCCCTCAATATCAGCAAGAAACAGGAACTGATTGTGGACTACAGGAAAAGGAGGAGCGAGCACGTCCCCATCCAAATAGATGGGGCTGTAGGGGAGTGGGTCGAGAGCTTCAAGTTCCTCGGTGTCTTCAAATGGTCAACACACACACCCACACAGTTGTAAAGAGGGCACAACAGCACCTCTTCAACCTCAGGAGGCTGAAAAGTTTTGGCATGGGCCCTCAGATCCTCAAAATGTTCTACAGCTGCACCATTGAGAGCATCTTGACTGGCTACATCAACACTTCGTACATAAACTGCAAGGCACCTGACCGCAAAGCGCTACAGAGGGTGGTGAGTACGGTCCAGTACATCACTGCTGCTGAGCTCCATGCCATCCAGGACCAGTACACCAGGCGGTGTCAGAGGAAGGCCCTCCCTGTATATAGCCATGTTACTACCTGGTACTCCCTGTATATAACCATGTTATTACCTGGTACTCCCTGTATATAGCCATGTTGTTACCTGGTACTCCCTGTATATAGCCATGTTGTTACCTGGTACTCCCTGTATATAGCCATGTTATTACCTGGTACTCCCTGTATATAGAAAAGTTATTACCAGGTACTCCCTGTATATAGCCATGTTATTACCTGGTACAACCTATATATAACCATGTTATTACCTGGTACTCCCTGTATATAGCCATGTTATTACCTTGTACTCCCTGTATATAACCATGTTATTACCTGGTACTCCCTGTATATAACCATGTTATTACCTGGTACTCCCTGTATATAACCATGTTATTACCTGGTACTCCCTGTATATAACCATGTTATTACCTGGTACTCCCTGTATATAACCATGTTATTACCTGGTACTCCCTGTATATAACCATGTTATTACCTGGTACTCCCTGTATATAACCATGTTATTACCTGGTACTCCCTATATATAACCATGTTATTACCTGGTACTCCCTGTATATAGCAGTTATTTTTTACCTGTTATTGTTATTCGTTATTCACTGTGTATTTAATCCTTGTCACTATTTATATTTTTAGTTTATATATTTTTATCTTTAACTCTGCATGGTTGGAAAATAACCCATCAGTAAACATGTCACTGTTAGTCTACACCTGTTGTTTCCAAAGCATGTGGAAAAAGACCATTTGATTTGATTTACTCACCAGTCCATCTATGAGTCCCATGCCCAGTCCGTAGGGTCCCTTGTTCAGCTCCACTACAAACACCAGACAACACTCATCATCAGGTAACAGGGCCCCGGGAGGCACGGGGAAGGGGACCTCACATAAACTACCTGTAGAGAGGACACACACTACAGCTATACACACACACTACAGCTATACACACACTACAGCTATACACACACACTACAGCTATACACACTTCAGCTATACACACACTACAGCTATACACACACACTACAGCTATACACACTACAGCTATACACACACTACAGCTATACACACACTACAGCTATACACACTACAGCTATACACACTACAGCTAGACACACACTACAGCTAGACACACACTACAGCTATACACACACACTACAGCTAGACACACACTACAGCTAGACACACACACTACAGCTAGACACACACTACACAGAACAACTAACACACAGCTACAAGGCAGTCCCACAAACACAGAACAACTAACACACACAGTGAACGACTAAACAACTAAACAGACAGCTTAGACTACGGGGCGGCAGGTAGCCTAGCGGTTAAGAGCGTTGGCCCGGTAACCGAAAGGTCGCTGGTTCTAATCCCTGAGCCGACTAGGTGCAAAATCTTGAGCAAGGCACTTACTTAACCCTAATTGCTCCTGTCTGCTAAATTACAAAACTGTCAAAAATACATGTAAAGACATGCAGTACTGAACACTGTCACCAGGGGGGAGACATGCAGTACTGAACACTATCACCAGGGGGGAGACATGTAGTACTGAACACTGTCACCAGGGGGGAGACATGTAGTACTGAACACTATCACCAGGGGGGAGACATGCAGTACTGAACACTGTCACCAGGGGGGAGACATGCAGTACTGAACACTGTCACCAGGGGGGAGACATGCAGTACTGAACACTGTCACCAGGGGGGAGACATGCAGTACTGAACACTGTCACCAGGGGGGAGACATGCAGTACTGAACACTAGTCACCAGGGGGGAGACATGCAGTACTGAACACTGTCACCAGGGGGGAGACATGCAGTACTGAACACTGTCACCAGGGGGGAGACATGCAGTACTGAACACTGTCACCAGGGGGGAGACATGCAGTACTGAACACTGTCACCAGGGGGGAGACATGTAGTACTGAACACTGTCACCAGGGGGGAGACATGTAGTACTGAACACTGTCACCAGGGGGGAGACATGCAGTACTGAACACTGTCACCAGGGGGAGACATGCAGTACTGAACACTGTCACCAGGGGGGAGACATGCAGTACTGAACACTGTCACCAGGGGGGAGACATGCAGTACTGAACACTGTCACCAGGGGGGAGACATGCAGTACTGAACACTGTCACCAGGGGGAGACATGCAGTACTGAACACTGTCACCAGGGGGGAGACATGTAGTACTGAACACTGTCACCAGGGGGGGAGACATGTAGTACTGAACACTGTCACCAGGGGGGAGACATGCAGTACTGAACACTGTCACCAGGGGGGAGACATGCAGTACTGAACACTGTCACCAGGGGGAGACATGCAGTACTGAACACTGTCACCAGGGGGAGACATGCAGTACTGAACACTGTCACCAGGGGGGAGACATGTAGTACTGAACACTGTCACCAGGGGGGAGACATGCAGTACTGAACACTGTCACCAGGGGGGAGACATGCAGTACTGAACACTGTCACCAGGGGGGAGACATGCAGTACTGAACACTGTCACCAGGGGAGACATGCAGTACTGAACACTGTCACCAGGGGGGAGACATGCAGTACTGAACACTATCACCAGGGGGGAGACATGCAGTACTGAACACTGTCACCAGGGGGGAGACATGTAGTACTGAACACTGTCACCAGGGGGGAGACATGTAGTACTGAACACTGTCACCAGGGGGGAGACATGTAGTACTGAACACTGTCACCAGGGGGGAGACATGCAGTACTGAACACTATCACCAGGGGGGAGACATGCAGTACTGAACACTGTCACCAGGGGGGAGACATGCAGTACTGAACACTGTCACCAGGGGGAGACAGCCAGAGTTTATCAGGGAACAACAGCAGTCCACTCAGTTATGTTGCCAGTCAGTTCTCATGTTATGGTGTATTTCATATAGATTACGTCAAAAAGTATTATATTTCCTTATATGTTGCTGTACATGAGTTTATATCCTCAAGTCCATTGCTGATGCTATTGCTTTATTTATTACATACTGTAAAAAACTATATCGCTGTATATATATATATATATATATATATATATATGTCAGTCAGGTCCATAATTATTGGCACCCTTGATAAAGATTAATATAATACAAAGATATAATACAAATAAATATTATCGGCATCCCTGATGAGGATTAGTACAATACAAACACTGAGCTATATTGCAAGCTCCAAATAATGGGACCATTAGATTATTTTATAATTACAGAAAGAGATTTTGTTTAACAACTAATTTTTTTTTTAAATCCATAAAAAATTATTGGCACCCCTGTTTTCAATACTCTAGCACCATCTGCTTGCCAGGATAATGACACAGCCTTTTTGTAAAGTGTTTTATGAGTTCTAGAACACACTAGGAGGTATCTTAGACCATTCCTCCATACAGAATCCTACCAGATCATTGATATCCTTCAGTCTGCACTTCAGGACTATCCTCTTCAATTCAAACCACAGGTTCTCAATGTGGTTCAAGTCAGGAGACTTTGACTCTTTAATTCAAACCACAGGTTCTCAATGTGGTTCAAGTCAGGAGACTTTGACTCTTTAATTCAAACCACAGGTTCTCAATGTGGTTCAAGTCAGGAGACTTTGACTCTTCAATTCAAACCACAGGTTCTCAATGGGGTTCAAGACCGGAGACTTTGACTCTTTAATTCAAACCACAGGTTCTCAATGGGGTTCAAGACCGGAGACTTTGACTCTTTAATTCAAACCACAGGTTCTCAATGGGGTTCAAGACCGGAGACTTTGACTCTTTAATTCAAACCACAGGTTCTCAATGGGGTTCAAGACCGGAGACTTTGACTCTTCAATTCAAACCACAGGTTCTCAATGGGGTTCAAGTCAGGAGACTTTGTGGTCCTTTGTAGCTAAGTTGGTAATTCATGGTGCTTGTAACGCTCGGGGTCGTGGGTTCAATACCCAGGACCACTCATAAGTAAAATGTATGCACGCATAACTATGTCGCTTTGGATAAATAGCATATTAAAATGTTCCCATGTTTCATGAGCTGAAATAAAAGATCCCATTAATGTTCCATACGCACAAAAAAAAGCTTATTTCTCTCAAATTTTGTGCACAATTTTGTTTACATCCCTGTTAGTGAGCATTTCTCATTTGCCAAGATAATCTATCCACCTGACTGACAGGTGTGGCATATCAAGAAGCTGATTAAACAGCATGATCATTACACAGGTGCACCTTCTGCTGGGGACAATAAAAGGCCACTCTAAAATGTGCAGTTTTGTCACACAATTCCACAGATGTCTCAAGTTTTGAGGAAGCGTGCAAATGGCATGCTGACTACAGTGATGTTCACCAGATCTGTTGCCAGATAATTTAATGTTAATTTCTCTACCATAAGCTGCCTTCAGCGTAGTTTTAGAGAATTTGGCAGTACGTCCAACCGGCCTCACAACCGAAGACCATGTGTAACCAGGCCAGCCCAGGACCTCCACATCCGGCTTCTATACCTGCAGTATTGTCTTAAATTAGCCACCCAGACAGCTGATGAAACTGAGGAGTATTTATGTCGGTAATAAAGCCCTTTTGTGGGGAAAAAACTAATTCTGTTTGGCTGGGCCTGGCTCCTCAGTGGGTAGGTCTATGCCCTCCCAGGCCCACCCAAGGCTGCGCCCCTGCCCAGTCATGTGTAATCCATAGATTAGCACCAAATGAATTTATTTAAATTGACTGCTTTCCTTCTATGACCTGTGACTCAGTAAAATCGTTGAAATTGTTGCATGGTGCGTTTATATTTTTGTGCAGATTTTAAAACAAAATATACACTGAGAGTACAAAACATTAAGGAGATCTGCTATTTCCATGACATAGACTGACCAGGTGAAAGCTATGGGGGGAGTGATGCTCATGTTTGCTATACTCAGTTTATACATTAAACAAAAGTATTTTCTGCTCAACTTTATCAAGGGTGCCAATAATTCTGGACCTGACTGTATGTCTATATATATGTCAGTAGAGGAGTCTTTACCCTCTAGTCCGTTGCTTTTCTTCCCGTCCGTTGAAGGTCTGCTATTACTGCAGCCGTTGACCTGGGGGGCGTGTCCAACCAGGTCAGCCCCACCCCCCTCGGGGTTCCGGGGCGTGTTGGGCGAAGTCAGGAGGCACGAAGGGTCCTGGTTGGTCGGCCGGAGGTGGGGGGCGGTGCCATTCCTCCTCACACTGCTGTGAGATTGGCCTGGGGGTCTATCCCTCACCCACTCCTCCCCCACTCCTGACCGAGGACTGTTGTGGGACGGAGGGCAGTCCCTCTGGAGGTTGTGGGGGAGGGGGGATAAAACAACACACAGTTACAATACTGTTAAAGGCAGGTGTGTGTGTGTGTGTGTGTGTGTGTGTGTGTGTGTTGTGTGTGTGTGTGTGTGTGTGTGTGTGTGTGTGTGTGTGTGGTGTGTGTGTGGTGTGTGTGGTGGTGGTGTTGCCTGCAGTGGGCCTCTCTCAGTAACACCAAAGTATAATCCAGCCAGCCGTCCTGACTGACTACTTACTGGTCCTAAAGCCTTAATCTGATTACCATGGCTGTCATGTCTGGGACTTGGCACCGCCTGGTTGGATGTCATGTCTGGGACTTGGCACTGCCAGGTTGGATGTCATGTCTAGGACTTGGCACCGCCAGGGTGGATGTCATGTCTAGGACTTGGCACCGCCAGGGTGGATGTCATGTCTAGGACTTGGCACCGCCAGGGTGGATGTCATGTCTAGGACTTGGCACCGCCAGGGTGGATGTCATGTCTAGGACTTGGCACCGCCAGGGTGGCTGTCATGTCTAGGACTCGGCACTGCCAGGGTGGCTATCATGTCTAGGACAAGGCACCGCCAGGGTAAATGTCATGCCTAGGACAAGGCACCGCCAGGGTGGGTGTCATGTCTAGGACAAGGCACCGCCAGGGTGGATGTCATGTCTAGGACAAGGCACCGCCAGGGTGGATGTCATGTCTAGGACAAGGCACCGCCAGGGTGGATGTCATGTCTAGGACAAGGCACCGCCAGGGTGGATGTCATGTCTAGGACTTGGCACCGCCAGGGTGGATGTCATGTCTGGGACTTGGCACCGCCTGGTTGGATGTCATGTCTAGGACTTGGCACCGCCAGGGTGGATGTCATGTCTGGGACTTGGCACCGCCAGGGTAGATGTCATGTCTGGGACTTGGCACCGCCAGGGTGGATGTCATGTCTAGGACTTGGCACCGCCAGGGTGGATGTCATGTCTAGGACTTGGGACCGCCAGGGTGGCTGTCATGTCTAGGACTTGGCACCGCCAGGGTGGATGTCATGTCTAGGACTTGGCACCGCCTGGTTGGCTGTCATGTCTAGGACTTGGCACCGCCAGGGTGGATGTCATGTCTAGGACTTGGGACCGCCAGGGTGGCTGTCATGTCTAGGACTTGGCACCGCCAGGGTGGATGTTATGTCTAGGACTTGGCACCGCCAGGGTGGCTGTCATGTCTAGGACTTGGCACCGCCAGGGTGGATGTCATGTCTAGGACTTGGCACCGCCAGGGTGGATGTGTGATCAACATATGCGGCAAGTCTGAGTTCTTGCAGAGGGGGGGCAGTATTGTCTGTGTGCACATCCATGTGTGTGTGTGTGTGTGTGTATGTGAGTGAGTGTGTGTGAGTGAGTGTGAGTGTGTGTGAGTACGTGTGTGTGAGTACGTGTGTGTGAGTAAGTGTGTGTGTGTGTGTGTGTGTGTGTGTGTGTGTGTGTGTGTGTGTGTGTGTGTGTGTGTGTGTGTGTGTGTGTGTGTGTGTGTGAGAGAGAGGATGCCTTAGAGGGCTTTTGTATTTCATGTAACAGATTACTGGTAACTGCTAAAGAACCACAGCTGCTGAGGCACATGGCCCAGATTACTGCAAGGAGTGTGTGTGTGTGTGTGTGTGTGTGTGTGTGTGTGTGTGTGTGTGTGTGTGTGTGTGAGTGTGTGTGTGAGCGTGTGTGTGTGAGTGTGTGTGTCAGTGTGTGTGAGTGAGCGTGTGTGAGAGAGTGTGGGTGTGTGAGTGTGAGTGTCCATCACGTGACCTACCTGTGCTTGCTGCCAGTCTGCGGCGGTGGTACTAGTCCCGGTGCTCGTGCTCGTTCCAGTCCCGTTAACCGCGGTGTGATTGTGAGTGTGTGAGCTGTTGACAGTGGGGTGTGTGTGAGTGTGTGTGTTGTTGACAGTGGGGTGTGTGTGAGTGTGTGTGTTGTTGACAGTAGGGTGTGTGTGAGTGTGTGTGTTGTTGACAGTGGGGTGTGTGTGAGTCTTTGTGCGTAACCCCCAGAGGAAGTGTTTGACGTAGAGCAGCTGTCTATAGATGCTGTCCTCTATACAGTCACTGTCCAGGTCCACTCTGAACCCCCCGCTGGGGAGGATGATGGGGGGGTGGTTCTCAAAACTCTCCAACAAGTCCACTGGGGGAGGGACACAGCAGACCCGGGGTTAGAATCCACACAGACACAGCAGAGCAGGGGTTAGAATCCACACAGACACAGCAGAGCAGGGGTTAGAATCCACACAGACACAGCAGGAGTTAGAATCCACATAGACACAGCAGACCAGGGGTTAGAATCCACACAGACACAGCAGAGCAGGGGTTAGAATCCACACAGACACAGCAGAACAGGGGTTAGAATCTACATAGACACAGCAGGGGTTAGAATCCACACAGACACAGCAGACCAGGGGTTAGAATCCACACAGACACAGCAGACCAGGGGTTAGAATCCACACAGACACAGCAGACCAGGGGTTAGAATCCACACAGACACAGCAGACCAGGGGTTAGAATCCACACAGACACAGCAGACCAGGGGTTAGAATCCACACAGACACAGCAGACCAGGGGTTAGAATCCACATAGACACAGCAGACCAGGGGTTAGAATCCACACAGACACAGCAGACCAGGGGTTAGAATCCACACAGACACAGCAGACCAGGGGTTAGAATCTACACAGACACAGCAGACCAGGGGTTAGAATCCACACAGACACAGCAGACCAGGGGTTAGAATCCACACAGACACTGCAGGGGTTAGATGAACACAGACATGTTAACACATACAGGTATAAACTGATATGTGCTAACCCCCCCCCCCCCCCCCCCCCCCCCCAACAGGTACCTGTCCTGTATATGTATGCCTCATCCTCACTGCTGGGCTGCCAGATAGGAACAGGCCCCATCTCAGCTGTCAACTGGTACTGAGTCAATAGGCCATGCAGCTGAACCGGCTTCAGACTGGGGTGGTCCGCACACAGCACCTTCCAACTCATCTAGAAATATATAGAGAAATATATCAGAATATATAGACCGGCATCAGACTGGGGTGGTCCGCACACAGCACCTTCCAACTCATCTAGAAATATATAGAGAAATATATCAGAATATATAGACCGGCATCAGACTGGGGTGGTCTGCACACAGCCCCTTCCAACTCATCTAGAAATATATAGAGAAATATATACATAAATATATAACAATATATAGGCTAGCTTCAGACTGGGGTGGGTCTGCACACAGCCCCTTCCAACTCATCTAGAAATATATAGAGAAATATATCAGAATATATAGACCGGCATCAGACTGGGGTGGTCTGCACACAGCCCCTTCCAACTCATCTAGAAATATATAGAGAAATATATACATAAATATATAAGAATATATAGGCTAGCTTCAGACTGGGGTGGGTCTGCACACAGCCCCTTCCAACTCATCTAGAAATATATAGAGAAATATATCAGAATATATAGACCGGCATCAGACTGGGGTGGTCCGCACACAGCCCCTTCCAACTCATCTAGAAATATATAGAGAAATATATCAGAATATATAGACCGGCATCAGACTGGGGTGGTCCGCACACAGCACCTTCCAACTCATCTAGAAATATATAGAGAAATATATACATAAATATATAAGAATATATAGGCTAGCTTCAGACTGGGGTGGGTCTGCACACAGCCCCTTCCAACTCATCTAGAAATATATAGAGAAATATATCAGAATATATAGACCGGCATCAGACTGGGGTGGTCCGCACACAGCACCTTCCAACTCATCTAGAAATATATAGAGAAATATATCAGAATATATAGACCGGCATCAGACTGGGGTGGTCTGCACACAGCCCCTTCCAACTCATCTAGACAGAAATACATACTGAACAAGGGGGGTGCTGAGGAGTATTTCTGTCTGTAATAAAGCCCCTTTGTGGGGAAAACGACTTCTGATTAGCTGAGCCTGGCTCCACAGTGGGTGGGCCTGGCTCCACAGTGGGTGGGCCTGGCTCCACAGTGGGTGGGCCTGGCTCCACAGTGGGTGGTCTTATGCCCTCTCAGGCCCACCCGTGGCTGTGCTGTTGCCCAGTCATGTGAAATCCATATATTAGAGCCTAATGAATTTATTTCAATTGACTGATTTCCTTATATGAACTGTAACTCAGTAAAATCTTTGAAATTGTTCCATGTTGCATTTATATTTGTGTTCAGTGTATAAAGACATACAGTATATAAATAAATATATAAGAAAATATAGACACTGGGGTGGTCCACACACAGCACCTTCCAACTAATCAAGAAGTATAGAGAGATAACTATATCAGAATACATAGAGAGATAAATATATCAGAATATATAGAGAGATAAATATCAGAATATATAGAGAGATAAATATATCAGAATATATGGAGAAATAAATATATCAGAATATATGGAGAAATAAATATATCAGAATATATAGAGAGATAAATATATCAGAATATATAGAGAGATAAATATATCAGAATATATAGAGAGATGAATATATGGAGAAATAAATATATCAGAATGTATAGCCACTGGGGTGGTCCACACACAGCACCTTCAAACTCATCTAGACACATATAGAGATAAATATATCAGAATATATAGAGAGATAAATATATCAGAATATATAGAGTGATAAATATGTCAGAATATATAGAGTGATAAATATATCAGAATATATAGAAAAATACACATTTCTTAACCTTTAGGATTATTAAGAGTTGGGGTGAGTTAAAGGCCCAGTGCAAAAAAATAGATTTTTCTGTATTTTATATTTATTTCCACACTGTAAGCTTGGAATAATACTGTGCAAATCAGTAGGATGGAGTTTTGGTCTTCCTGATGATTTAGTTAAGAGACCAATAAGACAGACAGTTCCAAACCTCTCAGCCAATAACAGCTAGTTTTCAGTTTTCCCCTCCCCACTCAGACCACTCCCAGACAGTCCCAAATTCTTGCTTGAGAAACTCCTCTTTGCTAAGAAACTATTTTTTTGTTTCTTGTTGACCAATCACAGTAAGGTACTTCATTGTTACCCAGAAATTATTTTATATTGATATAAAAATGGCTGCATTGGACCTTTAAGGTGAGAAAAGGTTAGAGGTCAGGGGTCAGGTGTGTGATGTTACCTGTGTTAGCTTTTGAGGGGGTGTGGCCAGGATGCTGACAGGGTTAGAGGGCAGAGGTCAGGTGTGTGATGTTACCTGTGTTAGCTGCTGAGGGGGTGTGGCCAGGATGCTGACAGCGCTGTTGAACTTGTTGAAGAACTTGTCTGCCAGGTAACTAAGCCCCGCCTTCCTAGTCCACTCTAGAACCATCCTGACACAGGCCTGTACCTGGAGAACCTTAGAGCGCTGGAACCAGCCCCGCGACGGACCTACAGACGCACGCACGCACGCACGCACGCACGCACGCACGCACGCACGCACGCACGCACGCACGCACACACACACACACACACACACACACACACACACACACACACACACACACACACACACACACACACACACACACACACACACACACACACACACACACACACACAAATAAAAATGCCGTTATTTCCACAGTTATACCAGAACACATTCCACACCTGTCTGGTTAGTCTGTTGTAGAACACATTCCACACCTGTCTGGTTAGTTTGTTGTAGAACACATTCCACACCTGTCTGGTTAGTCTGTTGTAGAACACATTCCACACCTGTCTGGTTAGTCTGTTGTAGAACACATTCCACACCTGTCTGGTTAGTTTGTTGTAGAACACATTCCACACCTGTCTGGTTAGTTTGTTGTAGAACACATTCCACACCTGTCTGGTTAGTCTGTTGTAGAACACATTCCACACCTGTCTGGTTAGTCTGTTGTAGAACACATTCCACACCTGTCTGGTTAGTCTGTTGTAGAACACATTCCACACCTGTCTGGTTAGTTTGTTGTAGAACACATTCCACACCTGTCTGGTTAGTTTGTTGTAGAACACATTCCACACCTGTCTGGTTAGTCTGTTGTAGAACACATTCCACACCTGTCTGGTTAGTCTGTTGTAGAACACATTCCACACCTGTCTGGTTAGTCTGTTGTAGAACACATTCCACACCTGTCTGGTTAGTCTGTTGTAGAACACATTCCACACCTGTCTGGTTAGTTTGTTGTAGAACACATTCCACACCTGTCTGGTTAGTCTGTTGTAGAACACATTCCACACCTGTCTGGTTAGTCTGTTGTAGAACACATTCCACACCTGTCTAGTTAGTCTGTTGTAGAACACATTCCACACCTGTCTGGTTAGTTTGTTGTAGAACACATTCCACACCTGTCTGGTTAGTCTGTTGTAGAACACATTCCACACCTGTCTGGTTAGTCTGTTGTAGAACACATTCCACACCTGTCTGGTTAGTCTGTTGTAGAACACATTCCACACCTGTCTGGTTAGTCTGTTGTAGAACACATTCCACACCTGTCTGGTTAGTCTGTTGTAGAACACATTCCACACCTGTCTGGTTAGTCTGTTGTAGAACACATTCCACACCTGTCTGGTTAGTTTGTTGTAGAACACATTTCCTGACGGAATATTTGTGATCAACTTTTCTCCAGAATTGCGGAGTTCCTAGGGCAGAGAGGGGCTCAGAATCTCTCTCTCTCTCTCTCTCTCTCTCTCTCTCTCTCTCTCTCTCTCTCTCTCTCTCTCCCCCCCCCTGGGAGCACCATCTAGTAGCTAACCAGAACTACATGCACACAGACACACGCACACAGAATTCTGTGCAGAGTTTGGTGTTACTATGGAGACAGAGACCGCAGTCTACCAATCATTACTCTCTATCAGCCTGCTGTACATGTTTGGTGAGGGGTGGGTGAGGTAGTACTCTCTCTCCCCCTCTCAAGTTTTGAGTTAAAAACTTAAAGGAGCTGGTCTGAGGGGAATCTGTGATGTCATTAGCCCCCCCCCCCCCCCCCCCTTGCTTGAGGAACAATAGCCCCACCCCACTTGTGCCATGTCATGACTAACCTGGACCACCTATTGAGAAAGGAGACTGGAGTAGTCATTAGTGCCACTTTAAGAGGTCCAGCAGCTAATCCCCGTCCAGCCCTCCTCCTCCTCCTCCTCCTTCACCCCCTCCTACCCCACCCCAGGGGTACAGCTCCATCCCCCTTCCGCCCCCCCATCCACCCCCTAATAGGCTTATAGTCTGGGAATATGATCATCTGTCCTCACTTCTCTGAGAGACATGACTGAACCTTAACCCCTCAGACACTACAAATACAACACACAAAACCTAGACGTAGTCCTCAGCAGAAATGGTCTTCTGATATAATCTGCTTACAGGTCACAGTTTGTCACAGCAAACACTAACACACAATACCACTCAGCTCTCTCTCTCTGCCTCTCTCTGCCTCTCTCTGCTGCTCTCTGCCTCTCTCTGCCTCTCTCTACCTCTCTCTGCCTCTCTCTGCCTCTACCTCTCTCTGCCTCTCTCTGCCTCTGCCTCTCTCTGCCTCTCTCTGCCTCTCTCTGCCCTGGTTGCTATGGCATCTGACATTGGCTCTACCTGCTGTTACCATGGATACCGTCGCCAGAGAAACATCAATGAACAGAGAGAGAAACAGATACACTACATGGCCAGCAGTATGTGGACTAACTACACTATATATGTGTACACCCCTTCAAGTGTATACAGGTGTATAACATCGAGCACACAGCCATGCAATCTCCATAGACAAACATTTATGGCCTTACTGAAGAGCTCAGTGACGTTCAACGTGGCACCGTCATAGGATGCCAACTTTCCAACAAGTCAGTTGGTCAAATTTCTGCCCTGCTAGAGCTGCCCCGTAGTGACCATGTAGTCTATATATACATTCATACATCTAGTGCTTTCAAACACAGAGAGAGAGACAGAGAGAGAAAAAGGGGGGAGAGAGAGAGAAAGGGGGAGAGAGAAAGAGAGAGAGCGAGAAAGGGGGAGAGAGAAAGAGAGAGATTGAGAGAAAGAGAGAGAGAGAGAGAGAGAGAGAGAGAGAAAGGGGGAGAGAGAAAGAGAGGGGGAGAAAGAAGAGAGAGAGAGAGAGAGAGAGAAAGGGGGAGAGAGAAAGAGAGAGAAATAGAGAGAGCGAGAGAGACAGTGAAAGATCTATGTTAGGAAGGTCATCAGCTCTCACCCTACATTGCTTTTAGCTCCCCCATCTTACCCTCCATCCCAGACATCTCTCTTCCTCCCCCATCCCCCCACCCATTAATAAAGACCATCAGAGGAAAAGAGGAGGTGGGAAGGGGAGTGGGAGGTTGTCAAGGACAAATCTAAAGCACGAGTTGCTTTCCTCTCCGCCATCAAAATGCTGACACACACACACACACACACACACACACACACACACACACACACACACACACACACACACACACACACACACACACACACACACACACACACACACACACACACACACAATTCCTCGTCTAGGGATTTACCCTGACGCAGTCTAATGGGAGTGTGCCTGTCTGTCTGTGTGTTTCTCTCTGTGTGGTAATGGGATAAAAAAAACATTCTGTGGCACCTACAATATCCTTTTGAATGTATTCAGTGGTAATGACCTCCATCTCATCTGATCCATGCTGCAAACCATCTATTCCTCTGACAAACCTTTAGATTAAATAGGGTTTATTTGGACTATTTTTCATTGTTCCTTATTCATGAGGATTCATTTGTTCTCTGTTTCTAAGGTTGAAATCCAAATGTATTTTCCACCTAGATGTCACGTCACAATACTTCGACAAATTACATTGAAACGACATTGATTCAACCAGTTTATGCCGAATGGAATTGTATTTAAGTTGAAGTTTAACCCAAATTTCAATGTTTGGTTGAAATGAGATGGAAACAACACTGGTTGATTACTTTTCGCAAATCCCAAATGTGCTCTACACCTACACTTCACGTCACAAATACATTGACAAATTATGTTGAAACAGCATTGATTCAACCAGTTTGTGCCTAGTTGAATAGTTTCCTCTAGCTACTTGCTCAACTGCCACATCATTCATTACCAGACTGAGGTCTAGTACTTAGAGAATGATCATTCATTACCGGACTGAGGTCTAGTACTTAGAGAATGATCATTCATTACCAGACTGAGGTCTAGTACTTAGAGAATGATCATTCATTACCGGACTGAGGACTAGAGAATGATCATTCATTACCAGACTGAGGTCTAGTACTTAGAGAATGATCATTCATTACCAGACTGAGGTCTAGAGAATGATCATTCATTACCAGACTGAGGTCTAGAGAATGAACATTCATTACCGGACTGAGGTCTAGTACTTAGAGAATGATCATTCATTACCAGACTGAGGTCTAGAGAATGATCGTTAATGCCTATGACCCCAAGAACACAATCTCCACTGTCAAACATGGAGGTGGAAACATTATGCTTTGGGGGTGTTTTTCTGCTAAGGGGACTGGACAACTTCACCGCATCAAACGGACGATGGACTGGGCCATGTACCGTCAAATCTTGGGTGAGAACCTCCTTCCCTCAGCCAGGGCATTGAAAATGGGTTGTGAATGGGTATTCCAGCATGACAATGACCCCAAACACACGGCCAAGGCAACAAAGGAGTGGCTCAAGAAGAAGCACATTAAGGTCCTGGAGTGGCCTAGCCAGTCTCCAGACCTTAATCCCATAGAAAATCAGTGGAGGGAGCTCAAGGTTTGAGTTGCCAAACGTCAGCCTCGAAGCCTTAATGACTTGGAGAAGATCTGCAAAGAGGAGTGGGACAAAATCCCTCCCGAGATGTGTACAAACCTGGTGGCCAACTACAAGAAACGTTTGACCTCTGTGATTGCCAACAAGGGTTTTTCCACCAAGTACTAAGTCATGTTTTGCAGAGGGGTCAAATACTTATTTCCCTCATTAAAATGCAAATCATTTTATAACATTTTTGACATGCGTTTTTCTGGATTTTTTTGTTATTTTGTTATTCTGTCTCACACTGTTCAAATAAACCTACCATTAAAATTATAGACTGATCATTTCTTTGTAAGTGGGCAAACATACAAAATCAGCAGGGGATCAAATACTTTTTTCCCCCACTGTACGTCAAGGCTGAGAAGTGTGTGCTCTCCAAACGAGCCGTCTCCTTCCTGGGTTATCGCATTTCCACCACGGGGGTGTGGATAGAGTGTGACCGCGTTAAGGCCGTGCACAATTGGCTGTCTCTAACCATGGTGAAGGAGGTGCAGCGGTTCTTAGGGTTTGCCAATTACTACCGGAGGTTTATCCGAGGTTTTAGCCAGGTAGCGGCTCTCATTACCTCACTGCTGAAGGGGGGGCCGGTGCGTTTGCGGTGGTCGCCTGAGGCGGACAGCTCCTTCAACAGGTTGAAGGTGCTGTTCACCGAGGCACCCGTGTTGGCACACCCGGACCCCTCTCTAGCATTCATAGTGGAGGTGGAGGCTGGGGTGGGTGCCGTGCTATCACAGCGCTCAGGTGTGCCGCTGAAACTCCGCCCCTGCGCTTTCTTTTCGAAGAAGCTCAGTTCGGCGGAGCGCAACTATGATGTGGGGGACAGGGAGTTGTTAGCGATGGTAAAAGCCTTGAGGGTGTGGAGACACTGGCTTGAGGGGGCTAAGCACCCCTTTCTCATCTGGACCGATCACCGGAATCTGGAGTATATCCGGGCAGCTAGGAGACTGAATCCGCGTCAGGCAAGGTGGGCCATGTTCTTCACCCGGTTTAGGTTCACCATTTCCTATAGACCAGGCTCCCTTAACACGAGGGCCGACACGCTGTCACGTCTCTATGACACGGAGGATCGGCCCATCGATCCTACTCCCATCATTCCGGCTTCTAGGTTGGTGGCACTGGTGGTATGGGAGTTGGACTCGGACATCAAGCGGGCCTTAAGGGAGGAGCCCGCGCCGTCACAGTGTCCCGCGGGCCGCATGTACGTGCTGCTTGGTGTCCGTGATCAATTGATTCGGTGGGCCCACACTCTACCCTCTTCGGGTCATCCTGGTGTAGCGAGGACAGTGCGAGGTCTTAGGGGGAAGTACTGGTGGCCCACCTTGGCTAAGGACGTGAGGTTCTACGTCTCTTCCTGTTCGGTGTGCGCTCAGAGTAAGGCTCCTAGGCATCTCCCGAGAGGGAAGTTACAGCCCCTCCCCGTTCCACAATGGCCATGGTCTCACCTGTCAGTGGACTTCCTGACTGATCTCCCTCCATCTCAGGGGAACACTATGGTTCTGGTCGTTGTGGATCAGTTTTCAAAGTCCTGCCGTCTCCTCCCGTTGCCCGGTCTCCCTACGGCCCTGCAGACTGCCGAGGCCGTATTTACCCACGTCTTCCGGCACTATGGGGTGCCGGAGGACATTGTCTCTGATCGAGGTCCCCAGTTCACGTCCAGGGTATGGAAGGCGTTTATGGTGCGTCTGGGGGTCTCGGTTAGCTTGCCTCCGGTTATCACCCCGAGAGTAATGGGCAGGCGGAGAGGGAGAACCAGGAGGTGGGCAGGTTTCTGCGGTCGTATTACCAGGACCGGCCAGGGGAGTGGGCGAGGTACATTCCATGGGCTGAGTTGGCCCAGAACTCACTTCGTCACTCCTCCACTAACCTGTCACCTTTTCAGTGTGTGTTGGGTTACCAGCCGGTCCTGGCACCATGGCACCAGAGCCAGACCGAGGCTCCTGCAGTGGAGGACTGGTTGCAGTGCTCCAAGGAGACCTGGAGAGCCGTCCAGGAATCTCTGAAGCAAGCCAGTGGACGGCAGAAGAGGAGTGCTGACCGCCTCCGCAGTGTGGCCCCCGTGTTCGTACCGGGGGACAGGGTCTGGCTCTCGACCTGGAACCTGCCCCTCCGCTTGCCCTGCTGGAAGCTGGGGCCGCAGTGTGTGGGGCCCTTCAAAGTCCTGAAGAGGATAAACGAGGTGTGTTATAGGTTACAACTCCCTTCCTATTACCGTATTAACCCCTCTTTTCATGTGTCTCTCTTCAGGCCGGTGGTAGCTGGTTCCCTGCAGGAAAGTGAGGTGCCGGAGGTCCCTCCGCCCCCTCTGGACATCGGGGGCTCCCCGGCGTACAGCTTAAGGGCCATTCTGGACTCGAGACGCCGGGTGAGGGGCCTGCAGTACCTCGTGGACTGGGAGTGGTGCGGCCCGGAAGAGAGGTGCTGGGTACCGGTGGAGGACGTCTTGGACCCGTCCCTGTTGAGGGATTTTCATCGCCTCCACCCGGAGCGCCCTGCGCCTCGCCCTCCGGGTCGCCCTCAAGGCCGGTGTCGGCGCGCTGCGGGAGCCACGCGTCGGGAGGGGTACTGTCACGACTCCTACCGAAGGTGGCCCCCCTCCTGCTCAGGTGGCGCTCGGCGGTCGTCGTCACCGGCCTACTAGCTGCCACTGATTCCCTTTTTGTTTTCCCCCCTTTTCGTTATTAGGTGCACCTGTTCCTAGTTGGGCTGATTAGCGGGCTTTATTAGCCAGCAGGCCCGCCTGCTCTTTGTGTGGGATTGTTTCTCTGTTTGCTTTGCTTGGTGACACTCTGATTTTGTATTTTGCAGTAGTGCGTGTGTTTGCGCCAACAGTGTTTTGTCCCCTGTGTTTGGGGCACCTTGTTTTGTTGTGCGCTTTGATCGCTGTTTTGGGAAGGCTTGTGTTTTAGCCGTTGTGCTTATTAAAGCCACTACCCTGTATTGCTGCTTCCTGCATTTGATTCCTCCTGTACGACATCCAAGCCTTACAGTATTATTCCACTATGTCAGAGAACACAGTATTATTCCACCATGTCAGAGAACACAGTATTATTCCACCATGTCAGAGAACACAGTATTATTCCACCATGTCAGAGAACACAGTATTATTCCACCATGTCAGAGAACACAGTATTATTCCACTATGTCAGAGAACACAGTATTATTCCACCATGCCAGAGAAAACAGTATTATTCCACCATGTCAGAGAACACAGTATTATTCCACCATGTCAGAGAACACAGTATTATTCCACCATGTCAGAGAACACAGTATTATTCCACCATGTCAGAGATGGTAAAAAAGGATTTGATTGATGGATTACTGAACAAAGAGCACCAACAAAACTGAGGTTTTTGAATATAAAGAGGGACTTTATCGAACAAAACAAACATTTATTGTGTAACATGGAGTCTTGGGAGTGCAACCATATGAAGATCATCAAAGGTAAGTGATTAATTTTATCGCTATTTCTGACTTTTGTTACTCCTCTACTTGGCTGGTTACTGTTTGTAATGATTTGTCTGCTGGACGATGTTCTCAGATAATCACATGGTTTGCTTTCGCCGTAAAGTATTTTTTAAATCTGACACTGTGGTTGGATTAACAAGAAGTTCATCTTTAAACCGATGTGTAACACTTGTATGTTTTATGTATTTTTATAATGAGTATTTCTGTTTTTGAATTTGGCGCTCTGCAATTTCACTGGATGTTGGCCATGTGGGACGGTAGAGTCCCACACCCCCTAGAGAGGTTAAGAGATAAATCAAATCAAATTTTATTGGTCACATACACATGGTTAGCAGATGTTAATGCGAGTGTAGCGAAATGCTTGATGGGAGGGGTTGAGTGGGTGGGACTAATAACAACAAGATAACTAATGTAAAATATACTGTGTCTGTAAAATGTATATAGGTTCTGAACTTTAGTGAAACAGCACAGTTAAAAATATATGGGCAAATAGAAATCAAACTGGATGGTGTTCAGAGATAGATGGGAGAGGTTGAGGGTAACTGAAGGATAATGATTTAAAAACAAACAAAATATAACTATTGGATCGGATCCCAGCCGGCGACCCAAAACAACGGCGCTGCAGAAGGGGCAGACGGAGCGGTCTTCTGGTCAGGCTCCGTAGACGGGCACATCGCGCACCGCTCCCGAGCATACTACTCGCCAATGTCCAGTCTCTTGACAACAAGGTAGACGAAATCCGAGCAACGGTAGCCTTCCAGAGAGACATCAGAGACTGTAACGTTCTTTGTTTCACGGAAACATGGCTAACTCGAGACACGGTATCTGAGTTGGTACAGCCACCTGGTTTCTTCACGCATCGCGCACACAGAAACAAGCATCTCTCTGGTAAGAAGAAGTGCGGGGGGTGTATGCCTTATGATTAACGAGATGTGGTGTGATCATAACAACATACAGAAACTCAAATCCTTTTGTTCACCTGACTTAGAATTACTCACAATCAAATGCCGACCGCATTATCTACCAAGAAAATTATCTTTGATTATAATCACAGTCGTGTATATTCCCCCCAAGCAGACACATCGACGGCCCTGAAAGAAGTTCATTGGACTCTATGTAAACTGGAAACCACTTATTCTGAGGCTGCATTTATTATTGTAGCTGGGGATTTTAACAAGGCTAATCTGAAAACAAGGCTCCCTAAATTTTATCAGCATATCGATTGCGCGACCCGGGCTGGCAAAACCCTGGATCATTGTTATTCTAACTTCCGCGACACATTTAAGGCCCTCCCCTGCCCTCCCTTCGGAAAAGCTGACCACGACTCCATTTTGTTGCTCCCAGCCTATAGACAGAAACTAAAACAGGAAGCTCCCGCCCTCAGGTCTGTTCAACGCTGGTCCGACCAATCGGATTCCACGCTTCAAGATTGCTTCGATCACGTGGACTGGGATATGTTCCGCATAGCGTCGAACAACAACATTGATGAAAACACTGATTCGGTGAGCGAGTTTATTAGCAAGTGCATCGGTGATGTTGTACCCACACAGGGGTGGCAGCATCATGTTGTGGGGGTGCTTTGCTGCAGGAGGGACTGGTGCACTTCACAAAATAGATGGCATCATGAGGTAGGAAAATAATGTAGATATATTGAAGCAACATCTCAAGACATCAGTCAGGAAGTTAAAGCTTGGCCGCAAATGGGTCTTCCAAATGGACAATGACCGCAAGCATACTTCCAAAGTTGTGGCAAAATGGCTTAAGGACAACAAAGTCAAGATAGTCAAGGAAAATTTGTGGGCAGAACTGAAAAAGCGTGTGCGAGCAAGGAGGCCTACAAACCTGACTCAGTTACACCAGCTCTGTCAGGAGGAATAGGCCAAAATTCACCCAACTTCTTGTGGGAAGCTTGTGGAAGGCTACCCGAAACGTTTGACCCAAGTTAAACAATTTAAAGGGAATGCTGTGTGTGTGCGTCCACGTGTGTCTCACCCTTGTCCATGAGCTGGTTGAAGAGAGATACGTTAGAGAAGAAGAAGAGGTAGGAGAACATCTGGGCCTGGACCTCTGAGTGGACCTGGTACCCCTGGAGTAACTCCTGACTGCACTGGAACACCTGTTCACACACACACACACACACACACACACACACACACACACACACACACACACACACACACACACACACACACACACACACACACACACACACACACACACCACACACACACACACACACATGCAGGAATCATGTGTGTGTGTGTGTGTGTGTGTGTGTGTCTAACCTGTTTGTGTGTGCGTGTGTGCGTGTGCGTGTGTGTGTGTGTATGGTACCTGCAGGACCCTGCGTACGGGCTCAGGAAACCCTGTACCTCCTCTCCAGCAGGGTTCAGAGCTGTCCACTGGGAACGGGTTACAGTCCAGCAGACCAGGAAGAACTACGTACAGGGACTGGAACACACACAAATTAGACACACACACACACACACACACACACACACACACACACACACACACACACACACACACACACACACACACACACACACACACACAGTTTAATTAAGACCCACAGACACACAATAGAAATAAACACAATAGAAAATAGAAAATATTTTATAATTTTATTGGGCCCCCTTAGCTACACACAAGTTAGCTACACACACAAGTTAGCTACACACACAAGTTAGCTACACACACAAGTTAGCTACACACACACACACGTTAGCTACACACATGTTAGCTACACACATGTTAGCTACACACAGTTAGCTACACACAGTTAGCTACACAAGTTAGCTACACACACACAGTTAGCTACACACATGTTAGCTACACACATGTTAGCTACACGCATGTTAGCTACACAAGTTAGCTACACACACATGTTAGCTACACACACATAGTTAGCTACAGACATGTTAGCTACACACACAAGTTAGCTACACACACAAGTTAGCTACACACATGTTAGCTACACACACGTTAGCTACACACACGTTAGCTACACACACAAGTTAGCTACACACAAGTTAGCTACACACATGTAAGCTACACACACAAGTTAGCTACACACACACACAAGTTAGCTACACACACATGTTAGCTACACACACATGTTAGCTACACACACATATGTTAGCTACACACATGTTAGCTACACACATCACAAGTTAGCTACACACAACACACAAGTTAGCTACACACACACACAGGTTAGCTACACACACACACAAGTTAGCTACACACAAGTTAGCTACACACAAGTTAGCTACACACACGTTAGCTACACACAAGTTAGCTACACACACGTTAGCTACACACAAGTTAGCTACACACACGTTAGCTACACACAGTTAGCTACACACACGTTAGCTACACACACAAGTTAGCTACACACACACACACGTTAGCTACACACATGTTAGCTACACACATGTTAGCTACACACATGTTAGCTACACACAAGTTAGCTACACACAAGTTAGCTACACACAAGTTAGCTACACACATGTTAGCTACACACAAGTTAGCTACACACACAGTTAGCTACACACATGTTAGCTACACACAAGTTAGCTACACACATGTTAGCTCACACACAAGTTAGCTACACACACGTTAGCTTCCAACAGACATGGCCTCTATCCTCAGTGGTGAGACAGACAGACATGGCCTCTATCCTCAGTGGTGAGACAGACAGACATGGCCTCTATCCTCAGTGGTGAGACAGACAGACATGGCCTCTATCATCAGTGGTGAGACAGACAGACATGGCCTCTATCATCAGTGGTGAGACAGACAGACAGACAGACAGACATGGCCTCTATCCTCAGTGGTGAGACAGACAGACATGGCCTCTGTCCTCAGTGGTGAGACAGACAGACATGGCCTCTATCCTCAGTGGTGAGACAGACATACATGGCCTCTATCCTCAGTGGTGAGCTAAACAGACATGACCTCTACCCTCAGTGGTGAGACAGACAGACATGACCTCTATCCTCAGTGGTGAGCTAGACAGACATGACCTCTATCCTCAGTGGTGAGCTAGACAGACATGCCCTCTATCCTCAGTGGTGAGCTAGACAGACATGACCTCTATCCTCACGGTTTTTACTTTTTGATTACCGTTTATATTATATTTTTATATTTATATATATATATATATATATATATATATATATATATATATATATATATATATATATATATATATATATATATATATATATTTAGTTTTTCCCTCACTCAACTTTTTTCATTCAACTTTTTCACTCCGGAGGTTTTATCTGGACATGGTTCGTCAGGACTTCAAACAGCCGAAGCTAAGTAACATTAACATGATGCCTTCTAATTGCAGTCGTTGTACTCATAATATACAGGAGAACGATCGCCTTACGGCGAGGATAGCTGTGCTGCAAGCCCAGCTTCAGACGCAATCGTTAGGCAAGGGAGTTTTTCAGTGTTGGAAAGGATGAAACTGCGTCTGTGCCACCATTAAGTACAGATAGTAACGTTAGTATAAACCCCCTCATGGCTTCTGGCGGGAAACGCTGTAGGAATGCTCAACCGGTGTCGCTTATTCAGCCGACAGAAACTTTCAATCGGTTCTCCCCATTAAACGAGTCGGAGTCAGAGGCCGAGACTTCTCTGGTCTCTACTCCTCCCGTTATGGGGTCTGAGACGCCGAAGCCTCTCACCATTAGCTCTGACAAATTGAAAACCCTAGTCATTGGCGACTCCATTACCCGCAGTATTAGACTTAAAACGAATCATCCAGCGATCATACACTGTTTACCAGGGGGCAGGGCTACCGACGTTAAGGCTAATCTGAAGATGGTGCTGGCTAAAACTAAAACTGGCGAGTGTAGAGAGCATAGAGATATTGTTATCCACGTCGGCACCAACGATGTTAGGATGAAACAGTCAGAGGTCACCAAGCGCAACATAGCTTCAGCGTGTAAATCAGCTAGAAAGATGTGTCGGCATCGATTAATTGTCTCTGGCCCCCTCCCAGTTAGGGGGAGTGATGAGCTCTACAGCAGAGTCTCACAACTCAATCGCTGGTTGGAAACGGTTTTCTGCCCCTCCAAAAAGATAGAATTTGTAGATAATTGGCCCTCTTTCTGGGACTCACCCACAAACAGGACCAAGCTTGGCCTGTTGAGGAGTGACGGACTCCATCCCAGCTGGAGGGGTGCTCTCATCTTATCTATGAACATAGACAGGGCTCTAACTCCTCTAGCTCCACAATGAAATAGGGTGCTGGCCAGGCAGCAGGCTGTTAGCCAGCCTGCCAGCTTAGTGGAGTCTGCGACTAGCACAGTCAGTGTAGTCAGCTCAGCTATCCCCATTGAGACCGTGTCTGTGCCTCGATCTAGGTTGGGCAAAATTAAAGATGGCGGTGTTCGCCTTAGCAATCTCACTAGTATAAAGACCTCCTCCATTCCTGTCATTATTGAAAGAGATTGTGGTACCTCACATCTCAAAATAGGGCTACTTAATGTTAGATCCCTAACTTCAAAGGCAGTTATAGTCAATAAACTAATCACTGATCATAATCTTGATGTGATTGGCCTAACTGAAACATGGCTTAAGCCTGATGAATTTACTGTGTTAAATGAGGCCTCACCCCCTGGTTACACTAGTGACCATATCCCCCGCGCATCCCGCAAAGGAGGAGGTGTTGCTAACATTTACGATAGCAAATTTCAATTTACAAAAAAAACCAACAACGACGTTTTCGTCTTTTGAGCTTCTAGTCATGAAATCTATGCAGCCTACTCTTTTTATAGCTACTGTTTACAGGCCTCCTGGGCCATATGCAGCGTTCCTCACTGAGTTCCCTGAATTCCTATCAGACCTTGTAGTCATCGCAGATAATATTCTAATTTTTGGTGACTTTAATATTCACATGGAAAAGTCCACAGACCCACTCCAAAAGGCTTTCGGAGCCATCATCGACTCAGTGGGTTTTGTCCAACATGTCTCTGGACCTACTCACTGCCACAGTCATACTCTGGATCTAGTTCTGTCCCATGGAATAAATGTTGTGGATCTTAATGTTTTTCCTCATAATCCTGGACTATCGGACCACCATTTTATTACGTTTGCAATCGCAACAAATAATTTGCTCAGACCCCAACCAAGGACCATTAAAATTCGTACTATAAATTCTCAGACAACCCAAAGATTCCTTGATGCCCTTCCAGACTCCCTCTGCCTGCCCAAGGACGTCAGAGGACAAAAATCAGTTAACCACCTAACTGAGGAACTCAATTTAACCTTGCGCAATACCCTAGATGCAGTTGCACCCCTAAAAACTAAAAACATTTGTCATAAGAAACTAGCTCCCTGGTATAGAGAAAATACACAAGCTCTGAAGCAAGCTTCCAGAAAATTGGAACGGAAATGGCGCCACACCAAACTGGAAGTCTTCCAACTAGCTTGGAAAGACAGTTCCGTGCAGTATCGAAGAGCCCTCACTGCTGCTCGATCATCCTATTTTTCCAACTTAACTGAGGAAAATAAGAACAATCGGAAATGTATTTTTGATACTGTCGCAAAGCTAACTAAAAAGCAGCATTCCCCAAGAGAGGATGGCTTTCACTTCAGCAGTAATGAATTCATTAACTTCTTTGAGGAAAAGATCATGATCATTAGAAAGCAAATTACGGACTCCTCTTTAAATCTGCGTATTCCTCCAAAGCTCAGTTGTCCTGAGTCTGTACAACTCTGCCAGGACCTAGGATCAAGGGAGACACTAAAGTGTTTTAGTACCATATCTCTTGACACAATGATGAAAATAATCATGGCCTCTAAACCTTCAAGCTGCATACTGGACCCTATCCCAACTAAACTACTAAAAGAGCTGCTTCCTGTGCTTGGCCCTCCTATGTTGAACATAATAAATGGCTCTCTATCCACCGGATGTGTACCAAACTCACTAAAAGTGGCAGTAATAAAGCCTCTCTTGAAAAAGCCAAATCTTGACCCAGAAATTATAAAAAACTATCGGCCTATATCGAATCTTCCATTCCTCTCAAAAATCTTAGAAAAAGCTGTTGCGCAGCAACTCACTGCCTTCCTGAAGACAAACAATGTATACGAAACGCTTCAGTCTGGTTTTAGACCCCATCATAGCACTGAGACTGCACCTGTGAAGGTGGTAAATGACCTTTTAATGACGTCAGACCGAGGCTCTGCATCTGTCCTC
The DNA here is from genome assembly GCF_965601325.2 of Salmo salar. Classification (NCBI taxonomy): domain Eukaryota; kingdom Metazoa; phylum Chordata; class Actinopteri; order Salmoniformes; family Salmonidae; genus Salmo; species Salmo salar. Next base: position 5,679,021 of record NC_138302.1, on the reverse strand, counting down.
GTGCTCCTAGATCTTAGTGCCGCTTTTGATACCATCGATCACCACATTCTTTTGGAGAGATTGGAAACCCAAATTGGTCTACATGGACAAGTTCTGGCCTGGTTTAGATCTTATCTGTCGGAAAGATATCAGTTTGTCTCTGTGAATGGTTTGTCCTCTGACAAATCAACTGTACATTTCGGTGTTCCTCAAGGTTCCGTTTTAGGACCACTATTGTTTTCACTATATATTTTACCTCTTGGGGATGTCATTCAAAAACATAATGTTAAATTTCACTGCTATGCAGATGACACACAGCTGTACATTTCAATGAAACATGGTGAAGCCCCAAAATTGCCCTCGCTAGAAGCCTGTGTTTCAGACATAAGGAAGTGGATGGCTGCAAACTTTCTACTTTTAAACTCGGACAAAACAGAGATGCTTGTTCTAGGTCCCAAGAAACAAAGAGATCTTCTGTTGAATCTGACAATTAATCTGGATGGTTGTACAGTTGTCTCAAATAAAACTGTGAAGGACCTCGGCGTTATTCTGGACCCTGATCTCTCTTTTGAAGAACATATCAAGACTGTTTCAAGGACAGCTTTTTTCCATCTACGTAACACTGCAAAAATCAGAAACTTTCTGTCCAAAAATGATGCAGAAAAATTAATCCATGCTTTTGTTACTTCTAGGTTGGACTACTGCAATGCTCTACTTTCCGGCTACCCGGATAAAGCACTAAATAAACTTCAGTTAGTGCTAAATACGGCTGCTAGAATCCTGACTAGAACCAAAAAATGTGATCATATTACTCCAGTGCTAGCCTCCCTACACTGGCTTCCTGTTAAGGCAAGGGCTGATTTCAAGGTTTTACTGCTAACCTACAAAGCATTGCATGGGCTTGCTCCTACCTATCTTTCCGATTTGGTCCTGCCGTACATACCTACACGTACGCTACGGTCACAAGACGCAGGCCTCCTAATTGTCCCTAGAATTTCTAAGCAAACGGCTGGAGGTAGGGCTTTCTCCTATAGAGCTCCATTTTTATGGAATGGTCTGCCTACCCATGTGAGAGACTCAGACCCAGTCTCAACCTTTAAGTCTTTACTGAAGACTCATCTCTTCAGTAGGTCCTATGATTAAGTGTAGTCTGGCCCAGGGGTGTGAAGGTGAACGGAAAGGCTGGAGCAACGAACCGCCCTTGCTGTCTCTGCCTGGCCGGTTCCCCTCTCTCCACTGGGATTCTCTGCCTATAACCCTATTACAAGGGCTGAGTCACTGGCTTACTGGTGTTCTTCCATGCCGTCCCTGGGAGGGGTGCGTCACTTGAGTGGGTTGAGTCACTGACGTGGTCTTCCTGTCTGGGTTGGCGCCCGCCCCTTGGGTTGTGCCGTGGCGGAGATCTTTGTGGGCTATACTCGGCCTTGTCTCAGGATGGTAAGTTGGTGGTTGGAGATATCCCTCCAGTGGTGTGGGGGCTGTGCTTTGGCAAAGTGGGTGGCGTTATATCCTGCCTGTTTGGCCCTGTCCGGGGGTTTCACG
>NC_138302.1:5640000-5672500 GCF_965601325.2 Salmo salar | reverse complement strand
TTACAACACTGTATATATACATAATATGACATTTGAAATGTCTTTATTCTTTTGAAATTGTTGTGAGTGTAATGTTTACTGTAAATTTGTATTGTGTATTTCACTTGTGTTTATTATTTATTTCACTTGCTTTGGCAATGTAAACATATGTTTCCCAGGCCAATAAAGCCCTTAAATTGAATTGAATTGAGAGGAGAAAGAAGAGAGAGAGAGGAGAATGAGGGGTCACACACACACACACACACACACACACACACACACACACACACACACACACACACACACACACACACACACACACACACACACACACACACACACACACACACACACACACACACAGCCACACAGCCACACAGCCACACAGCCACACAGTGCTACAAGGCGGAATATGATACTCACTGCTGAGCTTGCTTCTGTGCCAATTCCTTTGTCTTCTCCTGAAACACACACGCTGCAATTAGAAGCTCATCAAAGATTTAACAGTGTGTGTAGGTGGATCTTACGTTCTGAAAGAAAAGTCTCTCTCTCTCTCTCTCTCTCTCTCTCTCTCTCTCTCTCTCAGCTCTCTGTAACTTCACACATAAACACACACATAAACACACACATAAACACAGACACACACGCAAAATGAAAAACAATAATGCCTTCCGGGTTATTTTTCAACACACTTTTCTTTGGCCTCTGCATTGCTTCTGCTCTCTGGTGTTTTAGGCTGGGTATCTGTAAAGCACTTTGTGACAACTGCTGATGTATAAAAAAAGGGCTTAAAAGAATGTAATGTGATTTGAAACATTTTGAATAAAGTATGTTAAAGCGAAGCGACATCTTTTATTCTGAGAGGTGGATGCTTCCTGTATTCCTACGGCGTGTATTGACGGCATCTCTGACCTCTCAATGAGATCTGCATAATTAATCAGCTGGCTAATCAGACAAAAGACCTCAACAATCATTAAAACACGACATCATTCGTTTACCTGACTACAATAGACTTAGGGTACACCCCAAATGGAACCCTATTCCATATATAGTGTCCTACTTTAGACCAGAGCCCTATTCCCTATATAGTCCACTACTTTAGACCAGGGCCCTATGGCACCCTATTCCCTATATAGTGTACTACTTTAGACCACAGCCCTATTCCCTATATAGTGCAGTACTTTTGGCCAGGGCCCATAGGGAACTATGGACTTACTGAACCTGACTACAACAGTCTACAGTCACCACTGCTGCTGCTAGCTGCTAGCTCACTAACACTGTAGGTGACTATAACACAGGAGAGAAGCCTGCTGCTAGCTCACTAACACTGTAGGTGACTATAACACAGGAGAGAAGCCTGCTGCTAGCAGCTAGCTCACTAACACTGTAGGTGACTATAACACAGGAGAGAAGCCTGGTGTTGAATAGTCAGACAGCACTAGAAAGGGATGAGAGGGTGTTAAAGTATTAACAAAACATCAACGGCTTGACCTGTTTCTCCATGAAACACTGAACCCTCTCTCTGTCTAACCTCTGAACCCTAACCCTCTCTCTGTCTAACCCCAGAGACCCTAACCCTCTCTCTGTCTAACCTCTGAACCCTGACCCTCTCTCTCTCTGTCTAACCTCTGAACCCTGACCCTCTCTCTCTCTGTCTAACCCCTGAACCCTAACCCTCTCTCTGTCTAACCTCTGAACCCTAACCCTCTCTCTGTCTAACCCCAGAGACCCTAACCCTCTCTCTGTCTAACCTCTGAACCCTGACCCTCTCTCTCTCTGTCTAACCTCTGAACCCTGACCCTCTCTCTCTCTGTCTAACCTCTGAACCCTAACCCTCTCTCTCTCTGTCTAACCCCTGAACCCTAACCCTCTCTCTGTCTAACCCCTGAACCCTAACCCTCTCTCTGTCTAACCCCTGAACCCTAACCCTCTCTCTGTCTAACCCCAGAGACCCTAACCCTCTCTCTGTCTAACCTCTGAACCCTGACCCTCTCTCTCTGTCTAACCCCTGAACCCTAACCTCTACTCTACTCTGTCTAACCCCTGAACCCTAACCTCTACTCTACTCTGTCTAACCCCTGAACCCTAACCCATACTCTACTCTGTTTAACCCCTGAACCCTAACCTCTACTCTACTCTGTCTAACCCTGACCCTCTCTCTGTCTAACCTCTGAACCCTAACCCTCTCTCTGTCTAACCCCTGAACCCTAACCCTCTCTCTGTCTAACCCCTGAACCCTAACCCTCTCTCTGTCTAACCTCTGAACCCTAACCCTCTCTCTGTCTAACCTCTGAACCTTAACCCTCTCTCTGTCTAACCTCTGAACCCTAACCCTCTCTCTGTCTAGCCCTAACCCTCTCTCTGTCTAACCTCTGAACCCTAACCCTCTCTCTGTCTAACCTCTGAACCCTAACCCTCTCTCTGTCTCACCCTAACCTCTGAACCCTAACCCTCTCTCTGTCTAACCCTAACCTCTGAACCCTAACCCTCTCTCTGTCTAACCCTAACCTCTGAACCCTAACCCCTACTCTATTCTGTCTAACCCTAACCCTAACCCTCTCTCTGTCTAACCCTAACCTCTGAACTCTAACCCTCTCTCTGTCTTACCCCTGAACCCTAACCTCTACTCTACTCTGTCTAACCCTAACCCCTAACCCCTGAACCCTAAACTCTACTCTACTCTACTCTGTCTTACCCCTCAATCCAAACCCCTGAACCCTAACCCCTGAATCCTAACCCCTGAATCCTAACCCATCATGTGGATAAGAAGTTGAAGTTATACTACAAGTACAGCATCAGCTAAGAGTTGAATCCATTCAGATCCTGTAATCTGATAAATTCCTTCAGCAAGTCAACCAGAATAATGATCTTAAACCGTAAAACAAAGCCCTTATTATTAGTGATATTCACTTCGTCAACGACTAGAGCTTTTAAACGACTCCAGAATCATGATTCTTTTTACCGACTCCAGAGTTATGATTCGTTTTTCCCGAGTGACTCGTTCATTTTAGTCGTTTGTTTGACCTGACGGCAGCCATGAATTCTCCAGCAGCAGGATGAATACACGCTCCTCCGGCTCAGTGGCTCCAGAGACGCGCTCCGACCAGCAACGGTCTGTCATGTGCATGAGGGGAAATAGATCATGCTGCAGGCAGCATAGAGAAGAAAAAGACCTTTACAACTGATCATTGATCGCATGGCGCAAGAATGAATGCAATTCATTGATTATTGAATGTTATGATGGACACAGCTTTTGTAGAACCAAAACATGCACAGCGTCTGCGCAACAAACTCGAACTCAAATCGTTTGCGGGGATACTTTGTCTCCTGAGTGGCGCAGTGGTCTAAGGCGCTGCATCTCAGTGCAAGAGGCGTCACTACAGTCCCTGGTTCGATTCCAGGCTGTATCACAGCCGACCGTGATTGGGAGTCCAATAGGGCGGCGCACAATTGGCCCAGCATCGTCTGGGTAGGCCATCATTGTAAAGAACAATTTGTTCTTAACTGACTTGCCTAGTTAAATAAAAATAAAAAATTTGTTTTAATACTGCAGTTCGCAAATGATAGGCCTGTTGTCCTAATCACACTGGCGGCAGTCAAGCATTCCGCCAAGAGTCGTTCACAATATAGTCCGGATGTGGCCGCAACGAGACTTCTTTTCATAGCTATCAATAAATAATCCTATTTGTGTGCCTCGCAATTACAAATGCACATTGTTTGGAGCACACCTTGTGTAATAAAAGACTGAGAAAAGCTCCAAAAAGCTCCAATAAGCCCCCTGTGGTGAACGAGAGGCTTGCAGAGTCATGATTCTGTCCAATTTTTAGTTTATCGTTCGCTGGCAGGGGGTGCTCTGCGTGCTCTGGGCATTACTGAAACAAATTGACCAAATGAGTCAAAATATTTGTTATTTTGTCTGAATGAGTTGAACAGATCCGAGTCACTAACTTCCATCACTTCTTAATGAAAGTTGGTCTATTGTTTCTCAGGACAAGTAATAACATGCCCCTCTCCACCTAAACCTCTCCTACCCCTTCTAAACCCCTCCCTCTCCTTCCAAACCCCTCCCACTCCACCTAAACCTCTCCTACTCCTTCCAAACCCCTCCCTCTCCGTCTAGGCCCCTCCCTCTCACCCAGGAGATGGTCTGTATACATCGTACTATCTTCAGCAGCAGTTTGCCGAAGCAGCCTGGTGGGAAGGCGGAGGCAGAGTGCTGTATGCAGAGACACAGCAGGTAGGCAGGGGCTAACTTGTGATCATCTCCGCCCGGCTCGATCAGAGACATGATCCTGCTCACCAGGGCGTCCTCGTGGGCCTGACGGAATTAAATGATTCAGTTCAGTTTGATTCAGTTCAGTTCAACTCAACTCAATAAACATTGGGGCAACTATTCCTGGACTTCCAAAGTGACAACACAGGATAAATACATTGACTGATTACTCTACAACAACCTATATTTACAACCTATATTTATTTCCCTGTTCAGAGTCTAGCTGTAGATAAATACATTGACTGATTACTCTACAACAACCTATATTTACAAACTATATTTATTTCCCTGTTCAGAGTCTAGCTGTAGATAAATACATTGACTGATTACTCTACAACAACCTATATTTATTTACCTGTTCAAAGTCTAGCTGTAGGCGTCTCTTCTGGTTCTGTCCCGCCAAGATCGTCGTTACGACGCCTGTCCCCCCCACACCCCCGCCTCGGGGTTTCACCAGGTGTGGTTTGAAACTGCGCCTGGCGGGGGGGCCGGTTTGGGAGGACAACACCCCCCTGTCCTTTAACAATGAGCCACACATCTTACAGGTCCCTCCCCCCTCTGTCCCACCCTCTGTCTCCACCCCCCCTCCCCCAGCCTCGTAAAGCTGCCCCAGGGTTCGGAGGCGTGCGAGCGTCTGGGCGGGGAGGGGTTTGGCACCCGTTGGGTCCTTATACAGGAAGATGTAGTGGGCTCCGAACGACAGCAGGTCGCCATGGCGAAGCTGGGTGGATTGCTCGCACCGGGAGAAGTTGACCAGGACCGTCGCGTGGGGGATGGGCTCCACGGCAACACAGAAGCGGTCGTCCCCGGTGATGGCGGCCGCGGCTGCGGAGGGGTTGTTGTTGTTGGGGGTGCTGCAATGGCGACGGGGGGCAGGGACGCGGTGGAGGCGACAGTGGAGTGGCAGGATGTCAGGAGAGGACAGGCAGATATTTGGTCGGGCTGACGGGGTCTCCTGACCCACAGTGTGCTGCTCTCTGTTCAACAGGTACACCAGGCAGTCCTGGAATACATAACACAATATATATTATATATACAGTATATATATATATATATATATATATATATATATATATATATATATATATATATATATTAAATATATATAATATATATATACACTAAATATACTGTATATATAACACTATATATTATATATACTGTAAATATAACAATATATATTATATATACTGTATATATAACACTATGCATATTAAATATACTGTATATATAACACAATATATATTAAATATATATAGTTGGTACCTGTCTGTCTGCTGTATCATATATCCCAACATGTATCCGTCAGGTAGTGTAGTTGGTACCTGTTTGTTGTATCCCTGCAGCAGCAGCAGGTGAGGGGACTGGTAGAGGGAATGTCTCACCCCTCCTCCCCCCGCTCCTCCCCCCTCTCCCTCCTTCTTCCTGATCGTGGCCCCCCCTTGACTCCCCCTCGTCCTCAGAGGTCCCGGCAGGGTCGAATAGTAACGCTTCGGCTCGTCTGCACCCCCCAACTGATTAGTACAGGGGATACATCAGTTTTAATTAGTATAATAATATATATAAATATATAATAATGTAATAACATTTAATAATCAAAATGAGACACATTCCATAATTACATTCATAATAATAACAATATGTAACACAATATATATGACAATAAAATAGGCTTTAATTAATATAATAATAGTAATATAATAATATTTAAGCCTCAGACACAGTCATTATTAGCAATACTCCAGTGTATTAGTTGGAAAAGGTTTTAATAATTATAATGGATGTATTTAACATAATATAACCCAATATAAACCAACATGTACACAATGTGCTGCTCCTGGAATGGAGCCAGCTAGCTGGATAGTAGTTAAATTAGTTGGAATAGTTATATTAGTTGGCATAGTTATATTAGTTAGAAAAATTAGGGGCTCATTTTTTGTTATATGCTCAAATAACTCAAGCATAGCATATAAACTTTTTAAAAAATCTTTATTTTTTATTTTTACTACTAGTTCTAATAGTAGTAATCTTAGTAGCAATTATAATAGTAGTAAAAGTAGTACTAGTTACAATAGTAGTAATAGAAGTAAAGTTATAATAGAAGTAATAGTAGCATAGTTATAATAGTAGTAATAGTAGTAGTTATAATAGTAGTAATAGTTATAATAGTAGTAGTAGTAATAGCAGCAGTTATAATAGTAGTAATAGTTGTAATAGTTATAATAGTTATAATAGTAGTAATAGTAGAAGTTATAATAGTAGTAATAGTTATAATAGTAAAAATAGTAGTAATAGTAAATGTTATAATAGTAATAATAGTAGTGATAGTAATAGTAATAATAGTAGTAATAGTAGTAATAATAATTATAGTAGTGATAGTTATAAGAGTAGTAACAGTAGTAGTTATAGTAGTAGTAATAGTAGTAGTAGTTATATTAGTAATATAAGTAATAATAGTAGTAATAGTTATAATAGTAGTAATAGTAATAGTTATAATAGTTGTATTAGTTATAATAGTAGTAATAGTAGTAATAGTTATAAGAGTAGTAATAGTAGTAACAGTAGTAGTTATAATAGTAGTAATAGTAGTAGTAGTTATAATAGTAGTAATAGTAATAATAGTAATAATAGTTATAATAGTTATAATAGTAGTAATAGTAGTAGTTATAATAGTTATAATAGTAGTAGTAATAGTAGAAGTTATAATAGTAGTAATAGTAGTAACAGTTATAATAGTAGTAATAGTAGTAATAGTAATAATATTAGTAATAGTTATGACAGTATTAATAGTAGTAATAGTAGAAGTTATAATAGTAGTAATAGTTATAATAGTTATAATAGTAATAATATAAGTAATAGTTATAATAGTAGTAATAGTAAAAGTTATAATAGTTATAATAGTAGTAGTAATAGTAGAAGTTATAATAGTAGTAGAAGTTACAATAGTAATAATAGTAGTAATAGTAGTAATAGTTATAATAGTAGTAATAGTAGCAATAGCTATATTAGTAGTATTAGTTATAATAGTAGTAATAGTAGTACTAGTTATAAGAGTAGTAATAGTAGTAACAGTAGTAGTTATAATATTAGTAATTGTTATAATTTTTATAATAGTAGTAATAGTAATAGTTATAATAGTTATAATAGTAGTAGTAATAGTACGAGTTATAATAGTAGTAGAAGTTATAATAGTAATAATAGTAGTAATAGTAGTAATAGTTATGACAGTAATAATAGTTGTAATAGTAGAAGTTATAATAGAAGTAATAGTTATAATAGCAATAATAGTAGTAATAGTAGAAGTTATAATAGTAGTAATAGTTATAATAGTAATAATAGTAGTAGTTATAATAGTAGTAATAGTTATAATAGTAATAATAGAAGTAATAGTTCTAATAGTTATATTAGTAGTTAAAGTAGTAATAGTAATAGTTATAATAGTAGTAATAGTAGTAATAGTTATAATAGTTGTAAGAGAAGAAGCTAAGTAGTAGTAGTAGTTAAAATAGTAATAATAGTTATAATAGTAGTAATAGTAGTAATAGTTATAATAGTAGAAGTTATGACAGTAGTAATAATAGTAATAACAGTAGTAATGGTAGTAGTTATAATAGTAGTAATAGTAATAGTTACAATAGTAAAAATAGCAGTAAAGTAATAGTTATAATAGTAGTAATAGTAGTAATAGTAATAGTTATAATAGTAGTAAAAGTAGTAATAGTTATAATAGTTATAATAGTAGTAATAGTAGTAATAGTTATAAGAGTAGCAATAGTAGTAATAGTAGTAGTTATAATAGTAGTAATAGAAGTAGTAGTTATAATAGTAGTAATAGATATAATAGTAGTATTAGTAGTAATAGTTATACTAGTTATAATAGTAGTAATAGTTATACTAGTAGTAATAGTAATAATAGTAATACTAGTAGTAATAGTAATAATAGTAGTAGTAGTTATAATAGTAGTAGTAGTTATAATAGTAGTAGTAGTAATAGTTATAATAGTAGTAATAGTTATAATAGTAGCAATAGTAGTAATAGTTATAGAAGCTATACTAGTAGTAGTAGTTATAATATTAGTAGTGGTAGTAATAGTTAGATTAGAAGTAGCAGTTACAATAGTAGTAGTATTTATAATAGTAGTAGTAGCAGTAATAGTTATAATAGTAGTAGTTATACTAGTAGTAGTAGTAGTAGTAGTAATAGTAGTGGTAGTAGTAATAGTTATAATAGTAGTAATAGTAATAATAGTAGTAATAGAACTAATAGTCGCAGGTGCTTCTACACCTGCAATGCTTGCTGTTTGGGGTTTTAGGCTGGGTTTCTGTACAGCACTTTGAGACATCAGCTGATGTAAGAAGGGCTATATAAATACATTTGATTTGATTTGAATATTAGTAATATTTATAATAGTAATAATAGTTATAATAATAGTACTCGTTATAATAGTAGTAGTAGTTATAATAGTAGTAGTAGTTATAATTGTAGTAGTAGTAATAGTTATAGTAGTAGTAATAGTTACAATAGTAGTAATATTTATAATAGTAGTTATAGTTATAATAGTAGTAATAGTTATAATAGTAGTAATAGTAGTAATATTTATAATAGTAGTAATAGTTATAATAGTAGTAGTAGTAATAATAATAGTAATAGTTATAATAAGAGTAGTAGTAGTAGTAGTAGTAGTAGTAGTAGTAGTAGGGGTAGTAGTAATAGTTATAATAGTAGCAATAGTAGTAATAGCAGTAATAGTAGTAATAGTAGTAATATTTATAATAGTAGTAATAGTAGTAATAGTTATAATAGTAGTAGTAATAGTAGTGGTAGTAGTAATAGTTATAATAGTAGTAATAGTAGTCATATTTATAATAGTAGTAATAATAGTAATAGTTATAATAGTAGTAGCAGTAATAATAGTAGTAGTAGTAGTAGTAGTAATAGTTATAATAGTAGTAGTAGTAGTAGTTATAATAGTAGTAATAGTAATAGTTACAATAGTAGTAATAGTAATAGTTATAATAGTTATAATATTAGTAGTAGTTATAATAGTAGTAGTAGTTATAATAGAAGTAGTCGTAGTAATAATAGTAATAGTAGAAGAAGTTAGAATAGTTATAATTGTAGTATTTATAATAGTAGTAATAGTAGTAATAGTAGTAGTAGTTATAATAGTAGCAATAGTGATAATGTAGTAATAGTTATAATAGTAGTAATAGTAGTAATAGTAGTAGAAGTTATAATAGTTATAATAGTTATAATAGTAGTAATAGTAGTAATAGTAGTAATAGTTATAATAGTAGTAATAGTAGTAATAGTAGTAATAGTAGTAGTAGTAGTAATAATAATAGTAATAGTTATAATAGTAGTAGTAGAAGTAATAGTCGGGGTAGTAGTAATAGTTATAATAGTAGTAATAGTCGTAATAGCAGTAATAGTAGTAATAGTAGTAGAAGTTATAATAGTTATAATACTAGTAATAGTAGTAATAGTTATAATAGTAGTAGTAATTATAATAGTAGTAGTTGTAGTAGTTATGATAGAAGTAGTCGTAGTAATAGTATTAATAGTAGAAGAAGTTATAATAGTTATAATTGTAGTATGTAAAATAGTAGGAATAGTAGTAATAGTGGTTATAATAGTAGCAATAGTAATAATGTAGTAATAGTTATAATAGTAGTAGAAGTTATAATAGTTATAATAGTAGTAATAGTTATAATAGCAGTAATAGTTACAATAGTAGTAGTAGTTATAATAGTAGTAATAGTAGAAGTAATAGTTATAATAGTTATAATAGTAGTAATAGTAGTAATAGTTATAATATTAGTAATAGTTATAATAGTAGTAATAGTAGTAGAAGTTATAATAGTAGTAATAGTAGTAATAGTAATAATGTAGTAATAGTTATAATAGTAGTAATAGTAGTAATAGTAGTAGAAGTTATAATAGTTATAATAGTTATAATAGTAGTACTAGTAGTAATAGTTATAATAGTAGTAATAGTAGTAATAGTTATAATAGTAGTAGTAGTTATAATAGTAGTAATAGTAGTAGTAATAGTAGTAGTAATAGTTATAATAGTAGTAATAGTAGTAATAGTTATAATATTAGTAATAGTTATAATTGTAGTAATAGTAATAGTAGTAATAGTTATAATAGTTATAATAGTAGTAATAGTAGTAGAAGTTATAATAGTAGTAATAGTAGTAATAGTTATAATATTAGTAATAGTTATAATAGTAGTAATGGTAGTAGAAGATATAATAGTAGTAATAGTTATACTATTAGTAATAGTTATAATAGTAGTAATAGTTATAATATTAGTAATAGTAGTAATAGTTATAATAGTAGCAATAGTAGTAATAGTTATAATAGTAGTTATAATAGTAATAATAGTAGTACTAGTAGTACTAGTAGTAATAGTAGTAATAGGAGTAATAGTTATAATAGTAGCGATAGTAGTAATAGTTATAATAGTAGTAATAGTAGTAATAGTCGTTATAATAGTTATAATAGTAGCAATAGTAGTAATAGTTATAATAGTAGTAATAGTAGTTATAATAGTTATAATAGTAGTAATAGTAGTATCAGTTCTAACAGTAGTGTACCTGGTTGAGACTGGTCTCACTGAGGGAGCGGCAGAAGGTGGTCCCAGGTCGAGGTAGTGTCAGAGTTCCTTTAGTTCTGTTCTTCTGTAGCTTCCTAGCCTGGGCGTTGATATCTAGAGAGAAGAGGAGAGGGTTCATGTAATAAAGAAGAGTAGGAGATATGTGGCTCACCAAAACACAGACCAGGAATAAGCTGAATCAGTTGAATCAGGTGTAAAAACAGACTAAAAGAATCAGATAAACCTGATGAATCAGCTGAATCAGGTCTAACAAGCAGACTAGAAGAATCACATAAACCAGATGAATCATGCAATTCGAGTGAAGTGAGTGAGTACATGGACATGCACCAACATCCACACAGAGACAAAACCCACAGCAATCACATAACACAGAGACAAGACCCACAGCAATCACATAACACAGAGACAAAGACCCACAGCAACCACATAACACGGAGACAGAATCTATGTCAGATGGCTACTGTAGATGGATGTCCTATATACACTGAGCTGTAGAATGTGGTCCTGTGGGGATGTTGTGGATGGGTTGACAGGGTTTAGGTGACGGGGGAGGGGCACGGGAGGGTCTCGAGCAGTTCCAGATGGTCTCCGTGGGTGATGACAGACAGACAGCCAGGTGACAGGTGACAGACACCCTACCTGTGGCCACGCCCACCTTTAGAGCCAGGGGTGTTGGGCTGTACCACCCGGCCACGCCCACCTTTAGAGCCAGGGGTGTTGGGCTGTACCACCCGGCCGGAACGCAGAGGGGAGGAGATGATTCTACCTAGACCAGACCGGACCATTAGGGCTGCGAGGAAGGGGGGTGTTTTGGGTCCTACGGAAGGACAGGGCAGAGAGGGGTGTCTCAGAAACTAACACCCCCCAGACACTACACATACATGGTACAGTCTGGCATGCACATGCTAAGAACACGAAAGGAGAACACGGGTTAGGTTAGTTAGAAAAACACACTAAGGGTCTGTGATGCTGGCATGCGTGTGTGTGAACACGATAAGCTTAGTGCATTCCCCCTTTAAGTAGTAAGGTTTGGCAACATAGTTTGGTGAGCACCTTATCCGTTAACTCAGCGCTGTGAGACACACACACAGCCTGAGAGAATGTACACCAGTCTTGCAGTACCTGAATCCAGGACTCACGATTTCCTTAACTCATGAATCAACTCGGACTCGACAATTGGTGACTTTGTTGTCAGAAAGTCTCTCTTCCTTGCATTAGCTACTATATAAGCAGTCTAGCTTTACTTAGCTTTCTGTCCCGACTTAGTTTTATGGCCTTACTTAGCTTTCTAGCCTTACTTAGCTTTCTAGCCTAACTTAGCTTTCTTGCCCTACTTAGCTTTCTAGCCTTACTTAGCTTTCTGTCCCGACTTAGTTTTATGGTCTTACTTAGCTTTCTAGTCTTACTTAGCTTTCTAGCCCTACTTAGCTTTCTAGTCTTACTTAGCTTTCTAGCCCTACTTAGCTTTCTAACCTTACTTAGCTTTCTAGCCTTAGCTTTCCAGCCCTATTTAGCTTTCCAGCCCTACTTAGCTTTCTAGCCCTACTTAGCTTTCTCTCGGACTTGGACTCAAATGTTAGAGATTTGGGACTCGACTTGGACTGGAAGTTTAGTGACTTGACTACATCACTGGTATACACACACCCTGCTAGCCAGCACCCAGAGCCGAGTCAGTATACAGTATTTCCATGAACACTGTAACCTAGAGAGAGGATGGGCATGGAGGAGTGCGTTAGTGTTATGATGACTGAACTGTTACTGCTGTGTGTTTGGAAAGGTTGCAAGTTGAATCTATCTGTGTATTAAATCCATGTAAAAGTCACTGATCAAACACACACAAACACACGCTGCCGCATTGCACATGTCAATGCTCTAACACTGATCTATCCTAGACTTACTAGACAGATGGGTCACTAGTCTCTCCAGACAGACGGGTCACTAGTCTCTCCAGACAGACGGGTCACTAGTCTCTCCAGACAGACGGGTCACTAGTCTCTCCAGTCTCTCCAGACAGACGGGTCACTAGTCTCTCCAGTCTCTCCAGACAGACGGGTCACTAGTCTCTTCAGACAGACGGGTCACTAGTCTCTCCAGACAGACGGGTCACTAGTCTCTCCAGACAGACGGGTCACTAGTCTCTCCAGTCTCTCCAGACAGACGGGTCACTAGTCTCTCCAGTCTCTCCAGACAGATGGGTCACTAGTCTCTCCAGACAGACGGGTCACTAGTCTCTCCAGACAGATGGGTCACTAGTCTCTCCAGACAGATGGGTCACTAGTCTCTCCAGACAGATGGGTCACTAGTCTCTCCAGACAGACGGGTCACTAGTCTCTCCAGTCTCTCCAGACAGACGGGTCACTAGTCTCTCCAGACAGACGGGTCACTAGTCTCTCCAGACAGACGGGTCAATAGTCTCTCCAGTCTCTCCAGACAGATGGGTCACTAGTCTCTCCAGACAGACGGGTCACTAGTCTCTCCAGACAGACGGGTCACTAGTCTCTCCAGTCTCTCCAGACAGACGGGTCACTAGTCTCTCCAGTCTCTCCAGACAGACGGGTCACTAGTCTCTCCAGACAGACGGGTCACTAGTCTCTCCAGACAGACGGGTCACTAGTCTCTCCAGTCTCTCCAGACAGACGGGTCACTAGTCTCTCCAGACAGACGGGTCACTAGTCTCTCCAGACAGACGGGTCACTAGTCTCTCCAGTCTCTCCAGACAGACGGGTCACTAGTCTCTCCAGACAGACGGGTCACTAGTCTCTCCAGACAGACGGGTCACTAGTCTCTCCAGTCTCTCCAGACAGACGGGTCACTAGTCTCTCCAGTCTCTCCAGACAGACGGGTCACTAGTCTCTCCAGACAGACGGGTCACTAGTCTCTCCAGACAGATGGGTCACTAGTCTCTCCAGACAGATGGGTCACTAGTCTCTCCAGACAGATGGGTCACTAGTCTCTCCAGACAGATGGGTCACTAATCTCTCCAGTCTCTCCAGACAGATGGGTCACTAGTCTCTCCAGACAGACGGGTCACTAGTCTCTCCAGACAGATGGGTCACTAGTCTCTCCAGTCTCTCCAGACAGATGGGTCACTAGTCTCTCCAGACAGATGGGTCACTAGTCTCTCCAGACAGATGGGTCACTAGTCTCTCCAGTCTCTCCAGACAGACGGGTCAATAGTCTCTCCAGACAGATGGGTCACTAGTCTCTCCAGACAGACGGGTCACTAGTCTCTCCAGACAGACGGGTCACTAGTCTCTCCAGTCTCATGGGTCACTAGTCTCTCCAAGCAGATGGGTCACTAGTCTCTCCAGTCTCTCCAGACAGACGGGTCACTAGTCTCTCCAGTCTCTCCAGACAGACGGGTCACTAGTCTCTCCAAGCAGATGGGTCACTAGTCTCTCCAGACAGACGGGTCACTAGTCTCTCCAGTCTCTCCAGACAGATGGGTCACTAGTCTCTCCAGTCTCTCCAGACAGACGGGTCACTAGTCTCTCCAGTCTCTCCAGACAGACGGGTCACTAGTCTCTCCAGTCTCTCCAGACAGATGGGTCACTAGTCTCTCCAGACAGACGGGTCACTAGTCTCTCCAGACAGACGGGTCACTAGTCTCTCCAGTCTCTCCAGACAGATGGGTCACTAGTCTCTCCAGACAGACGGGTCACTAGTCTCTCCAGACAGACGGGTCACTAGTCTCTCCAGTCTCTCCAGACAGATGGGTCACTAGTCTCTCCAGACAGATGGGTCACTAGTCTCTCCAGACAGATGGGTCACTAGTCTCTCCAGACAGACGGGTCACTAGTCTCTCCAGACAGATAGGTCACTAGTCTCTCCAGACAGATGGGTCACTAGTCTCTCCAGACAGACGGGTCACTAGTCTCTCCAGACAGACGGGTCACTAGTCTCTCCAGTCTCTCCAGACAGACGGGTCACTAGTCTCTCCAGACAGATTGGTCACTAGTCTCTCCAGTCTCTCCAGACAGACGGGTCACTAGTCTCTCCAGACAGACGGATCACTAGTCTCTCCAGACAGACGGGTCACTAGTCTCTCCAGACAGACGGGTCACTAGTCTCTCCAGACAGACGGGTCACTAGTCTCTCCAGACAGACGGGTCACTAGTCTCTCCAGACAGACGGGTCACTAGTCTCTCCAGACAGATGGGTCACTAGTCTCTCCAGTCTCTCCAGACAGACGGGTCACTAGTCTCTCCAGTCTCTCCAGACAGATGGGTCACTAGTCTCTCCAGACAGACGGGTCACTAGTCTCTCCAGACAGACGGGTCACTAGTCTCTCCAGTCTCTCCAGACAGATGGGTCACTAGTCTCTCCAGACAGACGGGTCACTAGTCTCTCCAGACAGACGGGTCACTAGTCTCTCCAGTCTCTCCAGACAGACGGGTCACTAGTCTCTCCAGTCTCTCCAGACAGACGGGTCACTAGTCTCTCCAGACAGACGGGTCACTAGTCTCTCCAGACAGACGGGTCACTAGTCTCTCCAGTCTCTCCAGACAGACGGGTCACTAGTCTCTCCAGACAGACGGGTCACTAGTCTCTCCAGACAGACGGGTCACTAGTCTCTCCAGACAGACGGGTCACTAGTCTCTCCAGTCTCTCCAGACAGATGGGTCACTAGTCTCTCCAGACAGACGGGTCACTAGTCTCTCCAGACAGACGGGTCACTAGTCTCTCCAGTCTCTCCAGACAGACGGGTCACTAGTCTCTCCAGTCTCTCCAGACAGACGGGTCACTAGTCTCTCCAGACAGACGGGTCACTAGTCTCTCCAGACAGATGGGTCACTAGTCTCTCGAGACAGATGGGTCACTAGTCTCTCCAGACAGATGGGTCACTAGTCTCTCCAGACAGACGGGTCACTAGTCTCTCCAGTCTCTCCAGACAGATGGGTCACTAGTCTCTCCAGACAGACGGGTCACTAGTCTCTCCAGACAGACGGGTCACTAGTCTCTCCAGTCTCTCCAGACAGATGGGTCACTAGTCTCTCCAGACAGATGGGTCACTAGTCTCTCCAGACAGATGGGTCACTAGTCTCTCCAGTCTCTCCAGACAGACGGGTCACTAGTCTCTCCAGACAGATGGGTCACTAGTCTCTCCAGACAGACGGGTCACTAGTCTCTCCAGACAGACGGGTCACTAGTCTCTCCAGACAGACGGGTCACTAGTCTCTCCAGTCTCTCCAGACAGACGGGTCACTAGTCTCTCCAGACAGATTGGTCACTAGTCTCTCCAGTCTCTCCAGACAGACGGGTCACTAGTCTCTCCAGACAGACGGGTCACTAGTCTCTCCAGACAGACGGGTCACTAGTCTCTCCAGACAGACGGGTCACTAGTCTCTCCAGACAGACGGGTCACTAGTCTCTCCAGACAGACGGGTCACTAGTCTCTCCAGACAGACGGGTCACTAGTCTCTCCAGACAGATGGGTCACTAGTCTCTCCAGACAGACGGGTCACTAGTCTCTCCAGACAGATCGGTCACTAGTCTCTCCAGTCTCTCCAGACAGACGGGTCACTAGTCTCTCCAGTCTCTCCAGACAGATGGGTCACTAGTCTCTCCAGACAGACGGGTCACTAGTCTCTCCAGACAGACGGGTCACTAGTCTCTCCAGTCTCTCCAGACAGATGGGTCACTAGTCTCTCCAGACAGACGGGTCACTAGTCTCTCCAGACAGACGGGTCACTAGTCTCTCCAGTCTCTCCAGACAGACGGGTCACTAGTCTCTCCAGTCTCTCCAGACAGACGGGTCACTAGTCTCTCCAGACAGACGGGTCACTAGTCTCTCCAGACAGACGGGTCACTAGTCTCTCCAGTCTCTCCAGACAGACGGGTCACTAGTCTCTCCAGACAGACGGGTCACTAGTCTCTCCAGTCTCTCCAGACAGACGGGTCACTAGTCTCTCCAGACAGACGGGTCACTAGTCTCTCCAGACAGACGGGTCACTAGTCTCTCCAGTCTCTCCAGACAGACGGGTCACTAGTCTCTCCAGACAGACGGGTCACTAGTCTCTCCAGACAGACGGGTCACTAGTCTCTCCAGTCTCTCCAGACAGACGGGTCACTAGTCTCTCCAGTCTCTCCAGACAGACGGGTCACTAGTCTCTCCAGACAGACGGGTCACTAGTCTCTCCAGACAGATGGGTCACTAGTCTCTCCAGACAGATGGGTCACTAGTCTCTCCAGACAGATGGGTCACTAGTCTCTCCAGACAGATGGGTCACTAGTCTCTCCAGTCTCTCCAGACAGATGGGTCACTAGTCTCTCCAGACAGACGGGTCACTAGTCTCTCCAGACAGATGGGTCACTAGTCTCTCCAGACAGATGGGTCACTAGTCTCTCCAGACAGATGGGTCACTAGTCTCTCCAGTCTCTCCAGACAGACGGGTCAATAGTCTCTCCAGACAGATGGGTCACTAGTCTCTCCAGACAGACGGGTCACTAGTCTCTCCAGACAGACGGGTCACTAGTCTCTCCAGTCTCATGGGTCACTAGTCTCTCCAAGCAGATGGGTCACTAGTCTCTCCAGTCTCTCCAGACAGACGGGTCACTAGTCTCTCCAGTCTCTCCAGACAGACGGGTCACTAGTCTCTCCAAGCAGATGGGTCACTAGTCTCTCCAGTCTCTCCAGACAGACGGGTCACTAGTCTCTCCAGTCTCTCCAGACAGACGGGTCACTAGTCTCTCCAGTCTCTCCAGACAGACGGGTCACTAGTCTCTCCAGTCTCTCCAGACAGATGGGTCACTAGTCTCTCCAGACAGACGGGTCACTAGTCTCTCCAGACAGACGGGTCACTAGTCTCTCCAGTCTCTCCAGACAGATGGGTCACTAGTCTCTCCAGACAGACGGGTCACTAGTCTCTCCAGACAGACGGGTCACTAGTCTCTCCAGTCTCTCCAGACAGATGGGTCACTAGTCTCTCCAGACAGATGGGTCACTAGTCTCTCCAGACAGATGGGTCACTAGTCTCTCCAGACAGACGGGTCACTAGTCTCTCCAGACAGATGGGTCACTAGTCTCTCCAGACAGATGGGTCACTAGTCTCTCCAGACAGACGGGTCACTAGTCTCTCCAGACAGACGGGTCACTAGTCTCTCCAGTCTCTCCAGACAGACGGGTCACTAGTCTCTCCAGACAGATTGGTCACTAGTCTCTCCAGTCTCTCCAGACAGACGGGTCACTAGTCTCTCCAGACAGACGGGTCACTAGTCTCTCCAGACAGACGGGTCACTAGTCTCTCCAGACAGACGGGTCACTAGTCTCTCCAGACAGACGGGTCACTAGTCTCTCCAGACAGACGGGTCACTAGTCTCTCCAGACAGATGGGTCACTAGTCTCTCCAGACAGACGGGTCACTAGTCTCTCCAGACAGATCGGTCACTAGTCTCTCCAGTCTCTCCAGACAGACGGGTCACTAGTCTCTCCAGTCTCGGTCCAGCCACAGATGGGTCACAGTCTCTCCAGTCTCTCCAGACAGACGGGTCACTAGTCTCTCCAGTCTCTCCAGACAGACGGGTCACTAGTCTCTCCAGACAGACGGGTCACTAGTCTCTCCAGACAGACGGGTCACTAGTCTCTCCAGTCTCTCCAGACAGATGGGTCACTAGTCTCTCCAGGTCCTCTCCAGACAGACGGGTCACTAGTCTCTCCAGTCTCTCCAGACAGACGGGTCACTAGTCTCTCCAGACAGATGGGTCACTAGTCTCTCCAGACAGACGGGTCACTAGTCTCTCCAGACAGACGGGTCACTAGTCTCTCCAGTCTCTCCAGACAGATGGGTCACTAGTCTCTCCAGACAGACGGGTCACTAGTCTCTCCAGACAGACGGGTCACTAGTCTCTCCAGTCTCTCCAGACAGATGGGTCACTAGTCTCTCCAGACAGATGGGTCACTAGTCTCTCCAGACAGATGGGTCACTAGTCTCTCCAGACAGACGGGTCACTAGTCTCTCCAGACAGATAGGTCACTAGTCTCTCCAGACAGATGGGTCACTAGTCTCTCCAGACAGACGGGTCACTAGTCTCTCCAGACAGACGGGTCACTAGTCTCTCCAGACAGATTGGTCACTAGTCTCTCCAGTCTCTCCAGACAGACGGGTCACTAGTCTCTCCAGACAGACGGGTCACTAGTCTCTCCAGACAGACGGGTCACTAGTCTCTCCAGACAGACGGGTCACTAGTCTCTCCAGACAGACGGGTCACTAGTCTCTCCAGACAGACGGGTCACTAGTCTCTCCAGACAGACGGGTCACTAGTCTCTCCAGACAGATGGGTCACTAGTCTCTCCAGTCTCTCCAGACAGACGGGTCACTAGTCTCTCCAGTCTCTCCAGACAGATGGGTCACTAGTCTCTCCAGACAGACGGGTCACTAGTCTCTCCAGACAGACGGGTCACTAGTCTCTCCAGTCTCTCCAGACAGATGGGTCACTAGTCTCTCCAGACAGACGGGTCACTAGTCTCTCCAGACAGACGGGTCACTAGTCTCTCCAGTCTCTCCAGACAGACGGGTCACTAGTCTCTCCAGTCTCTCCAGACAGACGGGTCACTAGTCTCTCCAGACAGACGGGTCACTAGTCTCTCCAGACAGACGGGTCACTAGTCTCTCCAGTCTCTCCAGACAGACGGGTCACTAGTCTCTCCAGACAGACGGGTCACTAGTCTCTCCAGACAGACGGGTCACTAGTCTCTCCAGACAGACGGGTCACTAGTCTCTCCAGTCTCTCCAGACAGATGGGTCACTAGTCTCTCCAGACAGACGGGTCACTAGTCTCTCCAGACAGACGGGTCACTAGTCTCTCCAGTCTCTCCAGACAGACGGGTCACTAGTCTCTCCAGTCTCTCCAGACAGACGGGTCACTAGTCTCTCCAGACAGACGGGTCACTAGTCTCTCCAGACAGATGGGTCACTAGTCTCTCGAGACAGATGGGTCACTAGTCTCTCCAGACAGATGGGTCACTAGTCTCTCCAGACAGATGGGTCACTAGTCTCTCCAGTCTCTCCAGACAGATGGGTCACTAGTCTCTCCAGACAGACGGGTCACTAGTCTCTCCAGACAGATGGGTCACTAGTCTCTCCAGTCTCTCCAGACAGATGGGTCACTAGTCTCTCCAGACAGATGGGTCACTAGTCTCTCCAGACAGATGGGTCACTAGTCTCTCCAGTCTCTCCAGACAGACGGGTCAATAGTCTCTCCAGACAGATGGGTCACTAGTCTCTCCAGACAGACGGGTCACTAGTCTCTCCAGACAGACGGGTCACTAGTCTCTCCAGTCTCATGGGTCACTAGTCTCTCCAAGCAGATGGGTCACTAGTCTCTCCAGTCTCTCCAGACAGACGGGTCACTAGTCTCTCCAGTCTCTCCAGACAGACGGGTCACTAGTCTCTCCAGTCTCTCCAGACAGACGGGTCACTAGTCTCTCCAGACAGACGGGTCACTAGTCTCTCCAGCCCAGCAGACGGGTCACTAGTCTCTCCAGACAGACGGGTCACTAGTCTCTCCAGACAGACGGGTCACTAGTCTCTCCAGACAGACGGGTCACTAGTCTCTCCAGACAGACGGGTCACTAGTCTCTCCAGACAGATGGGTCACTAGTCTCTCCAGACAGACGGGTCACTAGTCTCTCCAGACAGATCGGTCACTAGTCTCTCCAGTCTCTCCAGACAGACGGGTCACTAGTCTCTCCAGTCTCTCCAGACAGATGGGTCACTAGTCTCTCCAGACAGACGGGTCACTAGTCTCTCCAGACAGACGGGTCACTAGTCTCTCCAGTCTCTCCAGACAGATGGGTCACTAGTCTCTCCAGACAGACGGGTCACTAGTCTCTCCAGACAGACGGGTCACTAGTCTCTCCAGTCTCTCCAGACAGACGGGTCACTAGTCTCTCCAGTCTCTCCAGACAGACGGGTCACTAGTCTCTCCAGACAGACGGGTCACTAGTCTCTCCAGACAGACGGGTCACTAGTCTCTCCAGTCTCTCCAGACAGACGGGTCACTAGTCTCTCCAGACAGACGGGTCACTAGTCTCTCCAGTCTCTCCAGACAGATGGGTCACTAGTCTCTCCAGACAGACGGGTCACTAGTCTCTCCAGACAGACGGGTCACTAGTCTCTCCAGTCTCTCCAGACAGACGGGTCACTAGTCTCTCCAGACAGACGGGTCACTAGTCTCTCCAGACAGACGGGTCACTAGTCTCTCCAGTCTCTCCAGACAGACGGGTCACTAGTCTCTCCAGTCTCTCCAGACAGACGGGTCACTAGTCTCTCCAGACAGACGGGTCACTAGTCTCTCCAGACAGATGGGTCACTAGTCTCTCCAGACAGATGGGTCACTAGTCTCTCCAGACAGATGGGTCACTAGTCTCTCCAGACAGATGGGTCACTAGTCTCTCCAGTCTCTCCAGACAGATGGGTCACTAGTCTCTCCAGACAGACGGGTCACTAGTCTCTCCAGACAGATGGGTCACTAGTCTCTCCAGTCTCTCCAGACAGATGGGTCACTAGTCTCTCCAGACAGATGGGTCACTAGTCTCTCCAGTCTCTCCAGACAGACGGGTCAATAGTCTCTCCAGACAGATGGGTCACTAGTCTCTCCAGACAGACGGGTCACTAGTCTCTCCATACAGACGGGTCACTAGTCTCTCCAGTCTCATGGGTCACTAGTCTCTCCAAGCAGATGGGTCACTAGTCTCTCCAGTCTCTCCAGACAGACGGGTCACTAGTCTCTCCAGTCTCTCCAGACAGACGGGTCACTAGTCTCTCCAAGCAGATGGGTCACTAGTCTCTCCAGTCTCTCCAGACAGACGGGTCACTAGTCTCTCCAGTCTCTCCAGACAGACGGGTCACTAGTCTCTCCAGTCTCTCCAGACAGACGGGTCACTAGTCTCTCCAGTCTCTCCAGACAGATGGGTCACTAGTCTCTCCAGACAGACGGGTCACTAGTCTCTCCAGACAGACGGGTCACTAGTCTCTCCAGTCTCTCCAGACAGATGGGTCACTAGTCTCTCCAGACAGACGGGTCACTAGTATCTCCAGACAGACGGGTCACTAGTCTCTCCAGTCTCTCCAGACAGATGGGTCACTAGTCTCTCCAGACAGATGGGTCACTAGTCTCTCCAGACAGATGGGTCACTAGTCTCTCCAGACAGACGGGTCACTAGTCTCTCCAGACAGATGGGTCACTAGTCTCTCCAGACAGATGGGTCACTAGTCTCTCCAGACAGACGGGTCACTAGTCTCTCCAGACAGACGGGTCACTAGTCTCTCCAGTCTCTCCAGACAGACGGGTCACTAGTCTCTCCAGACAGATTGGTCACTAGTCTCTCCAGTCTCTCCAGACAGACGGGTCACTAGTCTCTCCAGACAGACGGGTCACTAGTCTCTCCAGACAGACGGGTCACTAGTCTCTCCAGACAGACGGGTCACTAGTCTCTCCAGACAGACGGGTCACTAGTCTCTCCAGACAGACGGGTCACTAGTCTCTCCAGACAGATGGGTCACTAGTCTCTCCAGACAGACGGGTCACTAGTCTCTCCAGACAGATCGGTCACTAGTCTCTCCAGTCTCTCCAGACAGACGGGTCACTAGTCTCTCCAGTCTCTCCAGACAGATGGGTCACTAGTCTCTCCAGACAGACGGGTCACTAGTCTCTCCAGACAGACGGGTCACTAGTCTCTCCAGTCTCTCCAGACAGATGGGTCACTAGTCTCTCCAGACAGACGGGTCACTAGTCTCTCCAGACAGACGGGTCACTAGTCTCTCCAGTCTCTCCAGACAGACGGGTCACTAGTCTCTCCAGTCTCTCCAGACAGACGGGTCACTAGTCTCTCCAGACAGACGGGTCACTAGTCTCTCCAGACAGACGGGTCACTAGTCTCTCCAGTCTCTCCAGACAGACGGGTCACTAGTCTCTCCAGACAGACGGGTCACTAGTCTCTCCAGTCTCTCCAGACAGATGGGTCACTAGTCTCTCCAGACAGACGGGTCACTAGTCTCTCCAGACAGACGGGTCACTAGTCTCTCCAGTCTCTCCAGACAGACGGGTCACTATCTCTCCAGACAGATGGGTCACTAGTCTCTCCAGACAGACGGGTCACTAGTCTCTCCAGACAGACGGGTCACTAGTCTCTCCAGTCTCTCCAGACAGACGGGTCACTAGTCTCTCCAGTCTCTCCAGACAGACGGGTCACTAGTCTCTCCAGACAGACGGGTCACTAGTCTCTCCAGACAGATGGGTCACTAGTCTCTCCAGACAGATGGGTCACTAGTCTCTCCAGACAGATGGGTCACTAGTCTCTCCAGACAGATGGGTCACTAGTCTCTCCAGTCTCTCCAGACAGATGGGTCACTAGTCTCTCCAGACAGACGGGTCACTAGTCTCTCCAGACAGATGGGTCACTAGTCTCTCCAGTCTCTCCAGACAGATGGGTCACTAGTCTCTCCAGACAGATGGGTCACTAGTCTCTCCAGACAGATGGGTCACTAGTCTCTCCAGTCTCTCCAGACAGACGGGTCAATAGTCTCTCCAGACAGATGGGTCACTAGTCTCTCCAGACAGACGGGTCACTAGTCTCTCCAGACAGACGGGTCACTAGTCTCTCCAGTCTCATGGGTCACTAGTCTCTCCAAGCAGATGGGTCACTAGTCTCTCCAGTCTCTCCAGACAGACGGGTCACTAGTCTCTCCAGTCTCTCCAGACAGACGGGTCACTAGTCTCTCCAAGCAGATGGGTCACTAGTCTCTCCAGTCTCTCCAGACAGACGGGTCACTAGTCTCTCCAGTCTCTCCAGACAGACGGGTCACTAGTCTCTCCAGTCTCTCCAGACAGACGGGTCACTAGTCTCTCCAGTCTCTCCAGACAGATGGGTCACTAGTCTCTCCAGACAGACGGGTCACTAGTCTCTCCAGACAGACGGGTCACTAGTCTCTCCAGTCTCTCCAGACAGATGGGTCACTAGTCTCTCCAGACAGACGGGTCACTAGTATCTCCAGACAGACGGGTCACTAGTCTCTCCAGTCTCTCCAGACAGATGGGTCACTAGTCTCTCCAGACAGATGGGTCACTAGTCTCTCCAGACAGATGGGTCACTAGTCTCTCCAGACAGACGGGTCACTAGTCTCTCCAGACAGATGGGTCACTAGTCTCTCCAGACAGATGGGTCACTAGTCTCTCCAGACAGACGGGTCACTAGTCTCTCCAGACAGACGGGTCACTAGTCTCTCCAGTCTCTCCAGACAGACGGGTCACTAGTCTCTCCAGACAGATTGGTCACTAGTCTCTCCAGTCTCTCCAGACAGACGGGTCACTAGTCTCTCCAGACAGACGGGTCACTAGTCTCTCCAGACAGACGGGTCACTAGTCTCTCCAGACAGACGGGTCACTAGTCTCTCCAGACAGACGGGTCACTAGTCTCTCCAGACAGACGGGTCACTAGTCTCTCCAGACAGATGGGTCACTAGTCTCTCCAGACAGACGGGTCACTAGTCTCTCCAGACAGATCGGTCACTAGTCTCTCCAGTCTCTCCAGACAGACGGGTCACTAGTCTCTCCAGTCTCTCCAGACAGATGGGTCACTAGTCTCTCCAGACAGACGGGTCACTAGTCTCTCCAGACAGACGGGTCACTAGTCTCTCCAGTCTCTCCAGACAGACGGGTCACTAGTCTCTCCAGTCTCTCCAGACAGACGGGTCACTAGTCTCTCCAGACAGACGGGTCACTAGTCTCTCCAGACAGACGGGTCACTAGTCTCTCCAGACAGACGGGTCACTAGTCTCTCCAGACAGACGGGTCACTAGTCTCTCCAGACAGACGGGTCACTAGTCTCTCCAGTCTCTCCAGACAGACGGGTCACTAGTCTCTCCAGTCAGATGGGTCACTAGTCTCTCCAGACAGACGGGTCACTAGTCTCTCCAGACAGACGGGTCACTAGTCTCTCCAGACAGACGGGTCACTAGTCTCTCCAGACAGATGGGTCACTAGTCTCTCCAGACAGATGGGTCACTAGTCTCCCTAGACAGACGGGTCACTAGTCTCTCCAGTCTCATGGGTCACTAGTCTCTCCAAGCAGATGGGTCACTAGTCTCTCAAGACAGACGGGTCACTAGTCTCTCCAGTCTCTCCAGACAGACGGGTCACTAGTCTCTCCAGTCTCATGGGTCACTAGTCTCTCCAGACTGATGGGTCACTAGTCTCTCCAGACAGACGGGTTGCTGCCGGCAGTGTACCAATGCTCCAGTTTAACAATTCTGTACAAGTTGCGCATCAGTTGGAACAGAAAGGAAGAGTTGGAAATGCGAAGCAAGTCACCAGTAATGTCACTGCCGTATCTGCTTGTTGCCATAGCTAAACATGAGCACAATTCCCACCAGCATTTTAAGCCCCGCCTACACAAATGTGTGATTTGTTGTGAGACTTGTCTGTTTGAAGAGAACCTTCCCCGTAACAATTTTCCTTACATTTGGAAATGTCAGTAACATCTTCCCCCAGACCTTGTTGCTGCCTAGGTATGATGCTCCAAGGTCTGAGATATCCAACACTATAGACTTGTTATCAGCAGTATAGGACTATATCAGAGACATCCTCCCCCAGACCTTGTTGCTGCCTAGGTATGATGCTCCAAGGTCTGAGATATCCAACACTATAGACTTGTTATCAGCAGTATAGGACTATATCTGGACTGTGAACCATGTGGCTGCTTAGATGTTCCCAGCTGGGTGTCTGTAAAGCATGTTTATGACAACTGCTGATGCAAAAATTGCTTTTTATAAATACATTTCATTGATGAATTTGACTAAGATCAGGAGTTTTTTACTGACCACAGGGACCCAGAATTTACCCTATTCAGGTTAAAACTCCTGACACTATCTTTTACTCAGTTTCATAAAGACGTTGAACCAGGAAGTGGTATTCTACTCAACAACATTCTAATCACTCGTTCATAAAAACATCAAACCCCTGGTGCTTTTCCCCTTGACACTTCAGCTTTCAATCAATCAATCGACCAGCTAACCACGCATCTACCCTGTACTTAATGTCCCCCTGGTCGGTCTCCCCTGGTCGGTCTCCCCTGGTCGGTCTCCCCTGACCTGGACTAGACTGGGAAAAGACCACTGTCAGCAATATACACCTGATATACAGATACACTACACAGTCTGAGGGACAGAGATAGACAGAGAGAGAGAGAGAGAGAGAGAGAGAGAAAGAGTGAGAGAATGAGAGAAAGAAAGGGAGAGAGAGAGAGAAAGAGAGAGAGTGAGTGAGTGAGAGAGAGATAGCGAGAAAGAGAGTAAGAGAGCGAAGAGAGAGTAAGAGAGAGAGAGAGAGAGAGAGAGAGAGAGAGAGAGCGAGACAGACAGACAGACAGACAGACAGACAGACAGACAGACAGACAGACAGACAGACAGACAGACAGACAGACAGACAGACAGACAGACAGACAGACAGACAGACAGACAGACAGACAGACAGACAGACAGACAGAGAAAGAGTGAGAGAATGAGAGAAAGAAAGAGAGAAATAGAGAGTGAGAGAGATGGCGAGAAAGAGAGTAAGAGAGAGAAGAGAGAGTACGAGAGAGAGAGAAAGAGAGTAAGAAAGAAAGAGAAGAAAAGAGAGAGAGCAAGAGAGAAAGCGAGAGAGAAAGCGAGAGAGAGCAAGAGCAAGAGAGAGAAAGCGAGAGAAGAGAGCGAACACCAATTTACTTTACACAAAGGGTGGCTGAAAGGTAGCTGATAGTTCCAGTATAATAATCACCGAGAGACAATGATGATAATGGTGACAGGTAGCTAGAACCTCAAATCCAGAGCCGACTAGCGGAAAATAATGTCCATGTGCCATTAACCAAGACAAGTAACCCTAGTCGCTCCTGTAAGTGGCTCTGCTAAATGACTACAATAACATTGAGCCACTCCACTACAATAGCTATGCGACAGTTCCAGCCATCTGAAGACTGTTCTTCCGTTCTACTGTCCTGACAGGCCAAACAGCAGGAGTTAACCAGCTGTGGGTTACTGCTGAGTTTCACATGTGGAGCAGGGGGGCAGTCAATACCAGGTACACACTCTCTCTCTATCTACACACACATACATATCTACACACACACACCACTACACACAAACCACAGAGCCACCAGGGACTTCTGAGTGAGGCCAGATCACTACTACTAATGTAGAGTAGTAGTGTTGGTATCACTACTACTAATGTAGAGTGGTAGTGTAGGTATCACTACTACTAATGTAGAGTGGTAGTGTTGGTATCACTACTACTAATGTAGAGTGGTAGTGTTGGTATCACTACTACTAATGTAGAGTGGTAGTGTTGGTATCACTACTACTAATGTAGAGTGGTAGTGTTGGTATCACTACTACTAATGTAGAGTGGTAGTGTTGGTATCACTACTACTAATGTAGAGTGGTAGTGTTGGTATCACTACTACTAATGTCGAGTGGTATCATTACTACTAATGTAGAGTGGTAGTGTAGGTATCACTACTACTAATGTAGAGTGGTAGTGTTGGTATCACTACTACTAATGTAGAGTGGTAGTGTTGGTATCACTACTACTAATGTAGAGTGGTAGTGTTGGTATCACTACTACTAATGTAGAGTGGTAGTGTTGGTATCAGACTACTAATGTAGAGTGGTAGTGTTGGTATCATTACTACTAATGTAGAGTGGTAGTGTTGGTATCACTACTACTAATGTAGAGTGGTATCATTACTACTAATGTAGAGTGGTAGTGTAGGTATCACTACTACTAATGTAGAGTGGTAGTGTTGGTATCACTACTACTAATGTAGAGTGGTAGTGTTGGTATCACTACTACTAATGTAGAGTGGTAGTGTTGGTATCACTACTACTAATGTAGAGTGGTAGTGTTGGTATCAGACTACTAATGTAGAGTGGTAGTGTTGGTATCATTACTACTAATGTAGAGTGGTAGTGTTGGTATCACTACTACTAATGTAGAGTGGTATCATTACTACTAATGTAGAGTGGTAGTGATGGTATCATTACTACTAATGTAGAGTGGTAGTGACGGTATCATTACTACTAATGTAGAGTGGTAGTGTTGGTATCACTACTACTAATGTAGAGTGGTAGTGTTGGGATCACTACTACTAATGTAGAGTGGTAGTGTTGGTATCACTACTACTAATGTAGAGTGGTATCATTACTACTAATGTAGAGTGGTAGTGTTGGGATCACTACTACTAATGTAGAGTGGTAGTGTTGGTATCACTACTACTAATGTAGAGTGGTAGTGTTGGTATCACTACTACTAATGTAGAGTGGTAGTGTTGGTATCACTACTACTAATGTAGAGTGGTAGTGTTGGTATCACTACTACTAATGTAGAGTGGTAGTGTTGGTATCACTACTACTAATGTCGAGTGGTATCATTACTACTAATGTAGAGTGGTAGTGTAGGTATCACTACTACTAATGTAGAGTGGTAGTGTTGGTATCACTACTACTAATGTAGAGTGGTAGTGTTGGTATCACTACTACTAATGTAGAGTGGTAGTGTTGGTATCACTACTACTAATGTAGAGTGGTAGTGTTGGTATCAGACTACTAATGTAGAGTGGTAGTGTTGGTATCATTACTACTAATGTAGAGTGGTAGTGTTGGTATCACTACTACTAATGTAGAGTGGTATCATTACTACTAATGTAGAGTGGTAGTGATGGTATCATTACTACTAATGTAGAGTGGTAGTGACGGTATCATTACTACTAATGTAGAGTGGTAGTGTTGGTATCACTACTACTAATGTAGAGTGGTAGTGTTGGGATCACTACTACTAATGTAGAGTGGTAGTGTTGGTATCACTACTACTAATGTAGAGTGGTATCATTACTACTAATGTAGAGTGGTAGTGTTGGGATCACTACTACTAATGTAGAGTGGTAGTGTTGGTATCATTACTACTAATGTAGAGTGGTAGTGTTGGTATCACCACTACTAATGTAGAGTGGTAGTGTTGGGATCACTACTACTAATGTAGAGTGGTAGTGTTGGTATCATTACTACTAATGTAGAGTGGTAGTGTTGGTATCACCACTACTAATGTAGAGTGGTAGTGTTGGTATCACTACTACTAATGTAGAGTGGCAGTGTTGGTATCACTACTACTAATGTAGAGTGGCAGTGTTGGTATCACTACTACTAATGTAGAGTGGTAGTGTTGGTATCACTACTACTAATGTAGAGTGGCAGTGTTGGTATCACTACTACTAATGTAGAGTGGTAGTGATGGTATCACTACTACTAATGTAGAGTGGTAGTGTTGGTATCATTACTACTAATGTAGAGTTATAGTGTTGGTATCACTACTACTAATGTAGAGTGGTAGTGTTGGTATCACTACTACTAATGTAAAGTGGTAGTGTTGGTATCACTACTACTAATGTAGAGTGGTATCATTACTACTAATGTAGAGTGGTGGTGTTGGTATCACTACTACTAATGTAGAGTGGTAGTGTAGGTATCACTACTACTAATGTAGAGTGGTAGTGTTGGTATCAATACTACTAATGTAGAGTGGTAGTGTTGGGATCACTACTACTAATGTAGAGTGGTAGTGTTGGTATCATTACTACTAATGTAGAGTGGTAGTGTTGGTATCACTACTACTAATGTAAAGTGGTAGTGTTGGTATCACTACTACTAATGTAGAGTGGTAGTGTTGGTATCACTACTACTAATGTAGAGTGGTAGTGTTGGTATCACTACTACTAATGTAGAGTGGTATCATTACTACTAATGTAGAGTGGTATCACTACTACTAATGTAGAGTGGTGGTGTTGGTATCACTACTACTAATGTAGAGTGGTAGTGTTGGTATCACTACTACTAATGTAGAGTGGTAGTGTTGGTATCACTACTACTAATGTAGAGTGGTATCATTACTACTAATGTAGAGTGGTAGTGTTGGTATCACTACTACTAATGTAAAGTGGTAGTGTTGGTATCACTACTACTAATGTAGAGTGGTAGTGTTGGGATCACTACTACTAATGTAGAGTGGTAGTGTTGGTATCACTACTACTAATGTAGAGTGGTATCATTACTACTAATGTAGAGTGGTAGTGTTGGGATCACTACTACTAATGTAGAGTGGTAGTGTTGGTATCACTACTACTAATGTAGAGTGGTAGTGTTGGTATCACTACTACTAATGTAGAGTGGTAGTGTTGGTATCACTACTACTAATGTAGAGTGGTAGTGTTGGTATCACTACTACTAATGTAGAGTGGTAGTGTTGGTATCACTACTACTAATGTCGAGTGGTATCATTACTACTAATGTAGAGTGGTAGTGTAGGTATCACTACTACTAATGTAGAGTGGTAGTGTTGGTATCACTACTACTAATGTAGAGTGGTAGTGTTGGTATCACTACTACTAATGTAGAGTGGTAGTGTTGGTATCACTACTACTAATGTAGAGTGGTAGTGTTGGTATCAGACTACTAATGTAGAGTGGTAGTGTTGGTATCATTACTACTAATGTAGAGTGGTAGTGTTGGTATCACTACTACTAATGTAGAGTGGTATCATTACTACTAATGTAGAGTGGTAGTGATGGTATCATTACTACTAATGTAGAGTGGTAGTGACGGTATCATTACTACTAATGTAGAGTGGTAGTGTTGGTATCACTACTACTAATGTAGAGTGGTAGTGTTGGGATCACTACTACTAATGTAGAGTGGTAGTGTTGGTATCACTACTACTAATGTAGAGTGGTATCATTACTACTAATGTAGAGTGGTAGTGTTGGGATCACTACTACTAATGTAGAGTGGTAGTGTTGGTATCATTACTACTAATGTAGAGTGGTAGTGTTGGTATCACCACTACTAATGTAGAGTGGTAGTGTTGGGATCACTACTACTAATGTAGAGTGGTAGTGTTGGTATCATTACTACTAATGTAGAGTGGTAGTGTTGGTATCACCACTACTAATGTAGAGTGGTAGTGTTGGTATCACTACTACTAATGTAGAGTGGCAGTGTTGGTATCACTACTACTAATGTAGAGTGGCAGTGTTGGTATCACTACTACTAATGTAGAGTGGTAGTGTTGGTATCACTACTACTAATGTAGAGTGGCAGTGTTGGTATCACTACTACTAATGTAGAGTGGTAGTGATGGTATCACTACTACTAATGTAGAGTGGTAGTGTTGGTATCATTACTACTAATGTAGAGTTATAGTGTTGGTATCACTACTACTAATGTAGAGTGGTAGTGTTGGTATCACTACTACTAATGTAAAGTGGTAGTGTTGGTATCACTACTACTAATGTAGAGTGGTATCATTACTACTAATGTAGAGTGGTGGTGTTGGTATCACTACTACTAATGTAGAGTGGTAGTGTAGGTATCACTACTACTAATGTAGAGTGGTAGTGTTGGTATCAATACTACTAATGTAGAGTGGTAGTGTTGGGATCACTACTACTAATGTAGAGTGGTAGTGTTGGTATCATTACTACTAATGTAGAGTGGTAGTGTTGGTATCACTACTACTAATGTAAAGTGGTAGTGTTGGTATCACTACTACTAATGTAGAGTGGTAGTGTTGGTATCACTACTACTAATGTAGAGTGGTAGTGTTGGTATCACTACTACTAATGTAGAGTGGTATCATTACTACTAATGTAGAGTGGTATCACTACTACTAATGTAGAGTGGTGGTGTTGGTATCACTACTACTAATGTAGAGTGGTAGTGTTGGTATCACTACTACTAATGTAGAGTGGTAGTGTTGGTATCACTACTACTAATGTAGAGTGGTATCATTACTACTAATGTAGAGTGGTAGTGTTGGTATCACTACTACTAATGTAAAGTGGTAGTGTTGGTATCACTACTACTAATGTAGAGTGGTGGTGTTGGTATCACTACTACTAATGTAGAGTGGTAGTGTTGGTATCACTACTACTAATGTAGAGTGGTAGTGTTGGGATCACTACTACTAATGTAGAGTGGTATCACTACTACTAATGTAAAGTGGTAGTCTTGGTATCACTACTACTAATGTAGAGTGGTAGTGTTGGTATCACTACTACTAATGTAGAGTGGTAGTGTTGGGATCACTACTACTAATGTAGAGTGGTAGTGTTGGTATCACTACTACTAATGTAGAGTGGTAGTGTTGGTATCACTACTACTAATGTAGAGTGGTAGTGTTGGTATCACTACTACTAATGTAGAGTGGTAGTGTTGGGATCACTACTACTAATGTAGAGTGGTATCATTACTTCTAATGTAGAGTGGTAGTGTAGGTATCACTACTACTAATGTAGAGTGGTAGTGTTGGTATCACTACTACTAATGTAGAGTGGTAGTGTTGGTATCACTACTACTAATGTAGAGTGGTAGTGTTGGTATCACTACTACTAATGTAGAGTGGTGGTGTTGGTATCACTACTACTAATGTAGAGTGGTAGTGTTGGTATCACTACTACTAATGTAGAGTGGTAGTGTTGGTATCAGACTACTAATGTAGAGTGGTAGTGTTGGTATCACTACTACTAATGTAGAGTGGTAGTGTTGGTATCACTACTACTAATGTAGAGTGGTATCATTACTACTAATGTAGAGTGGTGGTG
>NC_138302.1:5580000-5635000 GCF_965601325.2 Salmo salar | reverse complement strand
GGGTGTAGGGGTTTAGGGTATAAGGGTTCAGGGTACAGGGAATAGGGGTTTAGAGTATAGGGGTTTCGGGTATAAGGGGTTTAGGGTATAGGGTTTAGGGTGTAGGAGTTCAGGGTTTAGGGGTTCAGGATGTTGGGGTTTAGAATGTAGGGGTTTAGGGTATAGAGGTTTAGGGTATAGGGGTTTAGGGTATAAGGGTTCAGGATGTAGGGGTTTAGGGTATAAGGGTGTAGGGGTTTAGGGTAGAGGGTTTTAGGGTGTAGGGGTTTAGGGTATAGGAGTTTAGGGTATAGGGATTTAGGGGTTCAGGGTATAGGGGTTCAGGATGTAGGGGTTTGGGTGTAGGGGTCATATGGGTTGAGGAGGGATCCTAATCACAGCAGTCTTTCTCTTCTTAAGCTGGGGAGGCAAGAACAAGGAAGGAGTCTTAAAATCAACACACACACACACACACTCTGCACTACACTGCACTGCACACACAACTGGCTGTAGTCTATACTGTACACCCAACTGGCTGTAGTCTATACTGTACACCCAACTAGCTGTAGTCTACATTGTACACTTTATACCCAACTGGCTGTAATCTACACCGTACACCCAACTGGGTGTAGACTACACTGTACACTCAACTGGCTGTAGTCTACACTGTACACCCAACTGGCTGTAGTCTACACTGTACACCCAACTGGCTGTAGTCTACACTGTACACTCAACTGGCTGTAGACTTCACTGTACACCCAACTGGCTGTAGCCTACACTGTACACTGTACACCCAACTGGCTGTAGTCTACACTGTAAACTCAACTGGCTGTAGTCTACACTGCACACACAAATGGCTGTAGTCTATACTGTACACCCAACTACCTGTAGTCTACATTGTACACTTCCTACCCAACTGGCTGTAATCTACACCGTACACTGTACACCCAACTGGCTGTAGTCTACACTGTACACTCAAATGGCTGTAGACTACACTGTACACCCAACTGGCTGTAGTCTACACTGTACACTCAACTGGCTGTAGACTACACTGTACACCCAACTGGCTTTAGCCTACACTGTACACTCAACTGGCTGTAGTCTACACTGTACATTCAACTGGCTGTAGTCTACACTGTACACCCAACTGGCTGTAGTCTACACTGTACACTCAACTGGCTGTAGTCTACACTGTACACTCAACTGGCTGTAGTCTACACTGTACACTCAACTGGCTGTAGTCTACATTGTACACTCAACTGGCTGTAGTCAAAACAGTAAACCCAATTGGCTGTACTCTAGACCGTACACTGTAAGCCCAACTGGCTGAAGTCTACACTGTACACCCAACTGGCTGTAGTCTACACTGTACACCCAACTGGCTGTACTCTACACTGTACACACTCAACTGGCTGTAGTCTACACTGTACACTCAACTGGCTGTAGTCTACACTGTACACTCAACTGGCTGTAGTCTATACTGTACACCCAACTGGCTGTAGTCTACACTGTACACCCAACTGGCTGTACTCTACACTGTACACACCCAACTGGCTGTTGTCTACATTGTACACCCAACTGGCTGTAGTCTACACTATACACTTAAATGGCTGTAGTCTACATTGTACACTCAAATAGAAGTAGTCTACACTGTACACTCAACTAGAAGTAGTCTACACTGTACACTCAACTAGAAGTAGTATACACTGTACAATCAACTGGCTGTAGTCTACACTGTACACTCAACTAGAAGTAGTCAACACTGTACACTCAACTAGAAGTAGTCTACACTGTACACTCAACTAGAAGTAGTCTACACTGTACAATCAACTGGCTGTAGTCTACACTGTACACTCAACTAGAAGTAGTCTACACTGTACACTCAACTAGAAGTAGTCTACACTGTACACTCAACTGGCTGTAGTCTACACTGTACACTCAACTAGAAGTAGTCTACACTGTACACTCAACTGGCTGTAGTCTACACTGTACACTCAACTGGCTGTAGTCTACACTGTACACTCAACTGGCTGTAGTCTACACTGTACACCCAACTGTCTAGTCTACACTGTACACTCAACTAGAAGTAGTCTACACTGTACAGCCAACTAGAAGTAGTCTACACTGTACACTCAACTGGCTGTAGTCTACACTCTACACTCAACTAGAAGTAGTCTACACTGTACAGCCAACTAGAAGTAGTCTACACTGTACACTCAACTAGAAGTAGTCTACACTGTACAGTCAACTAGAAGTAGTCTACACTGTACACTCAACTGGATGTAGTCTACACTGTACAGTCAACTAGAAGTAGTCTACACTGTACACTCAACTGTCTAGTCTACACTGTACACTCAACTGGCTGTAGTCTACACTGTACACTCAACTGGCTGTAGTCTACACTCTACACTCAACTGGATGTAGTCTACACTGTACACTCAACTAGATGTAGTCTACACTGTACACTCAACTAGAAGTAGTCTACACTGTACACTCAACTGTCTAGTCTACACTGTACACCCAACTGGATGTAGTCTACACTGTACACTCAACTGGATGAAGTCTACACTGTACACTCAATTGGCTGTAGTCTACACTGTACACTCAACTAGAAGTAGTCTACACTGTACACTCAACTAGAAGTAGTCTACACTCTACACTCAACTGTCTAGTCTATACTGTACACCCAACTGTCTAGTCTACACTGTACACTCAACTGGCTGTAGTCTACACTGTACACTGTACACTCAACTGGCTGTAGTCTACACTGTACACTCAACTGGCTGTAGTCTATACTGTACACTCAACTGGCTGTAGACTACACTGTACACTCAACTGGCTGTAGTCTACACTGTACACCCAACTGGCTGTTGTCTACACTGTGGGTCAATGTCTCCAAGTCTCATAGATAGAAGCTGGAGCAACTTGTTCTGCCGTCCTGTTCTTCTCCTTGTCTCGTCTGTTATCATGGTCAAGATATAACCCGAGATAATGTAACACCTCTAGGTGACGTGGCCAAACTAAGCTAACCCACTAAACTAACCCACGGCAGCGTTATACATTATGAACTAGTGTCAGAGTTTGCGCAGTTTGGTTGTCAATAGCAACCGCCGAGGCAACAAAAAAAGAGGCACGCAGCTGAAACCTGGGATTTAATCCACGCGACCTGCACCACGGTGTAAATACCCTGGACCCGTCTTCACTCACGTCCGCTGATTTTCTAACACACACACACACACACACACACACACACACACACAGTCGGTAATAATATGAAACACACACCTATGTTACAACCTGAAAATGTGTGTTTTGCCGCCTCTATGATTTAACTGTGTGTGACCAAAATATTGTAACATTTTGCCTTTGCAACACGTCCAAGATAATACAATGCGGCTCTTTAATCGTAAAGGCTACATAACAATCTAATAGTCTAATTCAGGAACTGAATATAATTCTGATATCATTCTACGAGCCAGTGTTACATCCTACCTGGTTGGTTAGATTACGGTAACGGGTGTAGACAGTGTATAGTAACCCACTCACGTTGTCTGCAGTGTCTGCGTTCATACGGTGCATACCGGAGAAACCCGGGACCTCTCCTCATCTCGTGTGCAACCTATACACTCGGGGGGAATCGACTGAATCAGTTAACGTTTATATCTCCTTGGAATATGGACCGGTAACAGAGACCCTTAGAAAATCACTCGGTAACTTCCTCCTCGTTAATTGTTAAGTTAACCGTTTTCCTCCCCGTTCCACTCGCGCGCCTCCGCGGATTGCTCGAGCCCTTTCTGTTCCTCTGGCGTCTGCATTCCACGCCAAACCGCGGGGACGAGTGGTGACGGAAACACACGAGCTCACTCACCGGGAACCTTTCGGTTCGCCCCGAGTTTGGGTGGGGTGGGTGCACCTGCTGATGCGCAAAGTGTGAACACCACAGGTCTCCGTCTGGCGGACACGCGCGGCGCGGGCACGATGTAGGTCATAAAGGTGAGTTGCGTGTGGTTGGAATGCTGAACACTTGAACAGTCCTATATCTTGGTGGTGTAATCATAGGCGTCATAAACTTAACGAGGAGAATAAGATGCTAAATAATCTCAACTAGTTTGATGCGTCTTCAGAAAGATTCGAAAGCTCTTGACTCCCACATCTGTGTGCTTCATAGCATACTAAAGTCATAAATGAATGACGGTACAGTATCGAATGTTTGCTCAAACCAAGAGGGGACTGTCATTCTGAACCTGAAGGCAGTGGAGGAGCAGACTGAACTTATGCAGTGAAACGGCGCCCTCTAGTGGATCATAAAGACTAGTACAATTAGAGGGCCCAGATACACTAAATGACCAGAAGTATGTGGACATCTGCTCATAGAACATCTCATTCCAAAATCATGGGTATTAATATGGAGTTGGTCCCGCATTTGCTGCTATAACAGCCTCCACTCTTCTGGGAAGGATTTCCACCTGATGTTGAACCTCTGCTGCGAGAACTTGCTTCCATTCAGCCACAATGGCATTAGTGAGGTCGGGCACTGATGTTGGGCGATTACGCCTGGCTCGCAGTCGACGTTCCAATTCATCCCAAAGGTGTTCGATGGGGTTGAGGTCAGGGCTCTGTGCAGGCTAGCCAAGTTCTTCCATACTGATCTCAACAAACCATTTCTGTATGAACCTCGCTTTGTGCACTGAGGCATTGTCATGCTGAAACAGGAAAGGGCCTTCCCC
This sequence comes from Salmo salar, assembly GCF_965601325.2. Lineage (NCBI taxonomy): Eukaryota > Metazoa > Chordata > Actinopteri > Salmoniformes > Salmonidae > Salmo > Salmo salar. Next base: position 5,630,294 of record NC_138302.1, on the reverse strand, counting down.
AAACTGTTGCCACAGTGACAGGCAGAGGCAGACAGGTAGAAAACAGATAGACAGAGAGAGCAGACAAACAGGTAGGAAACAGATCAGACAGGCTGGCAGACAGAGAGCAGACAGGTAGAAACAGACACAGACAGACAGACAGACAGACAGACAGACAGACAGACAGACAGACAGACAGACAGACAGACAGACAGAGAGAGAGACAGAGAGAGAGAGAGCAGACAGACAGATAGGTAGAAAACAGAGCAGACAGGCAGGCAGGCAGACACAGACAGACATAATAATAACCACAGTAGACTGAATCTCACTGATATAAAAGCTTGTTATTAAAATGACAGACACATAGAAAACACATCATCGTCTTCATCATCATCACAGTAATATTAAATCAAAGATTTTGACAAGTAGAATCATCAGGTGTGTTACTGCTTGGTGGAAACAAAACCCTGCTCTCTGTAGATGGTAGTCCAGCCCAATGGCCAGCTCCACAGAAACACTTATAGCATTATAAACACTATGTATGGAGCAGCAATGCACGCTGTTATAGAGCTCCTATGAAGAGGAAGAGGGTGAAGAGGGTTTATAAAGGCCCATGGGCAGTGTAGAAAGTGGGAGTGACTTATTTACATTAGAAAACACATCCATGGCAACGTCTGAGGCAGTGTTGTGGCAGTAGAGAGACTTACTACTACCCTTATTAAACATCTATAACATGTTCATAACATACTTATATCATGGTATAACAGGTCTGGTGTTGTGGCAGTCGAGAGACACTACTACCCTTATTAAACATCGATAATATGTTCATAACATGTTTATAACATACTAATATCATGGTATAACAGGTCTGGTGTTGTGGCAGTAGAGAGACTGACTACCCTTATTAAACATCTATAATATGTTCATAACATGTTCATAACATACTTATATCATGGTATAACAGGTCTGGTGTTGTGGCAGTAGAGACAGACTCTCAGTGCCGTAGACCAGTGTTCATAAGTCTTTTATAGTTCTATAACATGTTAACCTGTCTATATGTTCTAAAACATGTCTGTCTGATCTATGAGATACATAATACAGATCTGACAGAAATGTATGGTAGCTCTATCGATGACAACTCTATGACCTGTCTATGACACCTCTATGAGCTGTCTATGACACTGCTGTGACAGTCTATGACCTGTCTATAACCTCTCTATGACCTGTCTATGAACGGTCTATGACACCTCTATGACCTGTCTATGACACCTCTATGACCTGTCTATGATCCCTCTATGACCCGTCTATGACACCTCTATGACCCGTCTATGACACCTCTATGACCCGTCTATGACACCTCTATGACCCGTCTATGACACCTCTATGACCAATCTATGACACCTCTATGACCTGTCTATGACACCTCTATGACCTGTCTATGAAGTGTAATAACCGTCCGTTATAAGGACTGGAGAACACCAGTCGGTCTGTGGCAGTAGAACACTGTTAGTCCTACTCCCTACTGACACCAACAATTGTTTGTAAACAGAGGGTCTTCACGAGTCTATGCATCGATTGGCTTAATGAGTTTGTTTTGAGTGTTGATTGTTTGTGCATTTCGTCCTGTGACCACAGGGGACGAGCTAAATTACAGACTGCAGCATTAAGAGCAGTCTATACCATCCCAAACTGGTGATCAACCGTACGTCTCCTATTCTGACGTGTGATTGGTCTGCGTACGGCTCCTAGTCTAAAGTGATTGGTTCTGTTTGTACATCTGTTGTCAGCCAGTTCATTCACAAACTGACTCATCATTAAAGAGCAATACTGAAATAGAATAATGATAACAAATCAGAATCCCAACAACAACATATTGACCACATGAATCAGGAACACTGGTTTAACGAGACCAAGGAGAAGAAGCAACAAGACATAATAGAGAAGACAAGTCTTTTCTAGTGAGCGGTGGAGGGAAGGAGGGACGGGTTTAGTCCCCTAGCTTATTCAGGGCATCGCCATAGCAACAGACCAAGGGTTCTGCGACAAGTGGTGATTCTAACTCAGGTCTCCCTCATATCAAAAGGCATCGCCATGGCAACAGACCGAGGGTTCTGCGACAAGTGGTGATTCTAACTCAGGTCTCCCGCATATCAAAAGGCATCGTCATGGCAACAGACCGAGGGTTCTGCGACACGCGGTGGTTCTAACTCAGGTCTCCCGCATATCAAAAGGCATCGCCATGGCAACAGACCGAGGGTTCTGCGACACGCGGTGGTTCTAACTCAGGTCTCCCGCATATCAAAAGAAAGTAGTGGCCTATGTTGGGAATAGGGTGCCATTTCTGAATCTTGAGGGGGGAGGCTAAGAACACTACAGGATAGTGTGCTCCTACAGCAGAGCACATACATGTTACACACGTTACATAGGCCTATGTGTTTTAATGCTACGTCTGTGTTACAATACTGTCTGGTCCGAGGTCGGGGGTCACTGTGTCAGGGTCAGGAGGTCACTGTGGTAGTGTGCTATAAAACACAGCAGTGTGAGGTCACAACAGCAAGCCAACTGGGAACACTGCCCAAATGAAAGCTGCTTTGGAGTTTTATATAGCACCGCTCTGTTTAGCAATGTAGTAGTGTGCTGTCTGTCTGTTGGGAAGGGCTTTCTGCTGCTGTCAGGGCAGTGGTTGGGAAGGGCTTTCTGCTGCTGTCAGGGCAGCGGTTGGGAAGGGCTTTCTGCTGCTGTCAGGGCAGTGGTTGGGAAGGGCTTTCTGCTGCTGTCAGGGCAGCGGTTGGGAAGGGCTTTCTGCTGCTGTCAGGGCAGTGGTTGGGAAGGGCTTTCTGCTGCTGTCAGGCCAGCGGTTGGGAAGGGCTTTCTGCTGCTGTCAGGGCAGCGGTTGGGAAGGGCTTTCTGCTGCTGTCAGGGCAGCGGTTGGGAAGGGCTTTCTGCTGCTGTCAGGGCAGCGGTTGGGAAGGGCTTTCTGCTGCTGTCAGGGCAGCGGTTGGGAAGGGCTTTCTGCTGCTGTCAGGGCAGCGGTTGGGAAGGGCTTTCTGCTGCTGTCAGGGCAGCGGTTGGGAAGGGCTTTCTGCTGCTGTCAGATCAGTGGTTGGGAAGGGCTTTCTGCTGCTGTCAGATCAGTGGTTGGGAAAGGCTTTCTGCTGCTGTCAGATCAGTGGTTGGGAAAGGCTTTCTGCTGCTGTCAGATCAGTGGTTGGGAAGGGCTTTCTGCTGCTGTCAGATCAGTGGTTGGGAAGGGCTTTCTGCTGCTGTCAGATCAGTGGTTGGGAAGGGCTTTCTGCTGCTGTCAGGGCAACGGTTGGGAAGGGCTTTCTGCTGCTGTCAGGGCAACGGTTGGGAAAGGCTTTCTGCTGCTGTCAGATCAGTGGTTGGGAAGGGCTTTCTGCTGCTGTCAGATCAGTGGTTGGGAAAGGCTTTCTGCTGCTGTCAGGGCAGCGGTTGGGAAGGGCTTTCTGCTGCTGTCAGGGCAGCGGTTGGGAAAGGCTTTCTGCTGGTGACAGATCAGTGGTTGGGAAGGGCTTTCTGCTGCTGTCAGAATAAAGGACATCAGAGGGGCGAAGGGCAGGAGAGGTCATGTATTGGAATACGACAACATAATAATATACAGAATGATAATAGTATTGATGACATTCCTCTCAGTTCCTCGGAGAATAACCAAAGACACTATAGAAGTGAGCATACATATTGAGACATATAAACCTTATAACATCCATATTGTACTGTCTGTTTCTAAATCATCAGAGGGACCTTCTAGACCTAACCCAGGTCACCTAACTAACCTAGTGGTTGAATATGTGGACAACTACAAATACCTAGGTGTCTGGTTAGACTGTAAACTCTCCTTCCAGACTCACATTAAGCATCTCCAATCCAAAATTAAATCTGGTATCGGCTTCCTATTTCACAACAAAGCATCCTTCTCTCATGCTGCCAAACATACCCTCGTAAAACTGACTATCCTACTGATCCTTGACTTCGGCGATGTCATTTACAAAATAGCCTCCAACACTCTACTCAGCAAATTGTATGTAGTCTATCACAGTGCCATCCGTTTTGTCACCAAAGCCCCATACACTACCCACCACTGCAACCTCTATGCTCTCGTTGGCTGGCCCTCGCTTCATATTTGTCGCCAAACCCACTGGCTCCAGGTCATCTATAAGTCTTTACTAGGTAAAGCCCTGCCTTATTTCAACTCACTGGTCACCATAGCAGCACACGCTCCAGCAGGTATATTTCACTAGTCATCCCGAAAGCCAACACCCCTTTGGCCGCCTTTCCTTCCAGTTCTCTGCTGCCAATGACTGGAACGAATTGCAACAATCACTGAAGCTGGAGACTTATATCTCCCTCACTAACTTTAAGCACCAGCTGTCAGAGCAGCTTACAGATCATTGCACCTGTACATAGCCCATCTGTAGATAGCCCCCCCCTACTACCACATCCCCATATTGTTATTTATTGTTTCTCTTTTGCACCCCAGTGTCTCTACTTGCACATCATCATCTGCACATCTATCACTCCAGGGTTTATGCTAAATTGTAATTATTTCGCCACTACGGCCTATTTATTGCCTTACCTCCCTAATCTTACTCCATTTGCACACACTGTATATAGATTTTTTATATTGTGTTATTGACTGTAGGTTTGTTTATCCAATATGTAACTGTGTTGTTTTTGTCGCACTGCTTTGCTTTATCTTGGCCAGGTCGCACTGCTTTGCTTTATCTTGGCCAGGTCGCACTGCTTTGCTTTATCTTGGCCAGGTCGCAGTTGTAAATGAGAACATGTTCTCAACTGGCCTACCTGGTTAAATAAAGGTGAAATAAAATAAAATAAAAATAAATAAATAAATAAAAATGTTAAGTTATTTTAGATGATGACACCTAGCTATATAGCTACTGAAACAGATGTAATTTTGCTATGTTTTTGGGGAAGAACATTGTTTGCATCCATGAGCTAGCTAGCTTTTTTTATGACCAGCACTGTAGGTGCGCGAGACAACTTTACCAGCATCATAGCATACGTATCAATGAATCGTTGTGACATATGAAATACGAGTGATAGTGTAATCAATGTGTAATAACTATGTAAAAAAATGTATCAACGCTTTCAATTATTATGTGACGGGCAGTCATAGTCAGGTCCTAATTGGTCAACAAGCTTATTTGACACGTCAAATAGTGTTAAATAGTATATTTTTTGACACGCAAAGACCCAAACAATGTTCCATAGAATTCCTGGTTGAGAATGAAACGACTGAACAAATGAACAACGAAACAGAAGTGAAAGAAATGGGTTTTGATTATGTTTTACTGGTAACGGGGACATACGTAAATGCCATCAAAATAACCTTTTGGTCAGTGGTGTGTGTGTGTGTAACCTTTATTTAACTAGGAAAATATTGTATATCTGTATCGGCCAAAAATGTCATATCGGTGCATCACAAATAATAATACTAGTAATAACAATAACAGTAATAATAATAATAGTAATAATAATACTAGTAATAATAGTAAAAATAATAACAGTAATAATAATAGTAATACTAGTAATAATAATGCTAGTAATAATAATAATGCTAGTAATAATAATAATGGTAGTAATAATAATACTAGTAATGGTAGTAATAATAATAACAGTAATAATAGTAATACCAGTAATAATAATACTAGTAATAATAGTAATAATAATAACAGTAATAGCAATAAAATTATTATTATTATAGTAGTAGTAGTAAATACTGGCTGTAGTAGGATAATACCTGCACTAGTCTGGAATGTAATAATAATAATAACAATAATAGTAATAAAAAAACTATAATAATAATAATAATAATAATGGCTGTAGTAGGATAATACCTGCACTAGTCTGGAATGTAATAATAATAATAATAATAACAATAATAGTAATAATAATAACAATAATAATAACAATAACAGTAATAATGTCTGTAGTGTGATAATACCTGCACTAGACTGGAATGTAATAGTAGTACAATCAGGAGAAACACCTTCACCGTCTGTCACTTCTAGACTACTCTACCACGCACGGACACACACGCACGCACACTACACTGGAGGGTTACATAACTAACTTTACATCCTGTCTGTCACTTCTAGACTACTCTACCACGCACGGACACGCACACTACAGTGGAGGGTTACATAACTAACTTTACATCCTGTCTGTCACTTCTAGACTACTCTACCACACACGGACACACACGCACGCACACTACACTGCACTACACTGGAGGGTTACATAACTAACTTTACATCCTGTCTGTCCAGGACACATAAACCAGTGATTTACAGCCTGTCTGTCCAGGACACATAAACCAGTGATTTACAGCCTGTCTGTCCAGGACACATAAACCAGTGATTTACATCCTGTCTGTCCAGGACACATAAACCAGTGATTTACAGCCTGTCTGTCCAGGACACATAAACCAGTGATTTACATCCTGTCTGTCCAGGACACATAAACCAGTGATTACCTCATGTCTGTCCAGGACACATTAACCAGTGATTTACATCCTGTCTGTCCAGGACACATAAACCAGTGATTTACATCCTGTCTGTCCAGGACACATTAACCAGTGATTACATCCTGTCTGTCCAGGACACATTAACCAGTGATTTACATCCTGTCTGTCCAGGACACATAAACCAGTGATTTACATCCTGTCTGTCCAGGACACATTAACCAGTGATTACATCCTGTCTGTCCAGGACACATTAACCAGTGATTTACATCCTGTCTGTCCAGGACACATAAACCAGTGATTTACATCCTGTCTGTCCAGGACACATAAACCAGTGATTACATCATGTCTGTCCAGGACACATAAACCAGTGATTTACATCCTGTCTGTCCAGGACACATAAACCAGTGATTTACATCCTGTCTGTCCAGGACACATAAACCAGTGATCTCCCCACGTTTCTATAGTTCTATTCACATCTCCCTGTTGTTGTTTTTGTCGCACTGCTTTGCTTTATCTTGGCCAGGTCGCAGTTGTAAATGAGAACTTGTTCTCAACTAGCCTACCTGATCAAATAAAGGTGAAATAATAAATCTCTCCACGTTTCTATGGTTCTATTCACATCTCTCCATGTTTCTATGGTTCTATTCACATTTCTCCACGTTTCTATGGTTCAATTCGCATCTCTCCACGTTTCTATGGTTCTATTCACATCTCTCCATGTTTCTATGGTTCTATTCACATCTCTCCACGTTTCTATGGTTCTATTCACATTTCTCCACGTTTCTATGGTTCAATTCGCATCTCTCCACGTTTCTATGGTTCTATTCACATCTCTCCATGTTTCTATGGTTCTATTCACATCTCTCCACGTTTCTATGGTTCTATTCACATTTCTCCACGTTTCTATGGTTCAATTCGCATCTCTCCACGTTTCTATGGTTCTATTCGCATCTCTCCATGTTTCTATGGTTCTATTCACATCTCTCCATGTTTCTATGGTTCTATTCACATCTCTCCATGTTTCTATGGTTCTATTCGCATCTCTCCATGTTTCTATGGTTCAATTCGCATCTCTCCACGTTTCTATGGTTCAATTCACATCTCTCCACGTTTCTATGGTTCAATTCACATCTCTCCACGTTTCTATGGTTCTATTCACATCTCTCCACGTTTCTATGGTTCTATTCACATCTCTCCATGTTTATATGGTTCTATTCACATCTCTCCACGTTTCTATGGTTCTATTCACATCTCTCCACGTTTCTATGGTTCTATTCACATCTCTCCACGTTTCTATGGTTCAATTCACATCTCTCCACGTTTCTATGGTTCAATTCACATCTCTCCACGTTTCTATGGTTCAATTCACATCTCTCCACGTTTCTATGGTTCAATTCACATCTCTCCACGTTGCTATGGTTCTATTCACATCTCTCCACGTTTCTATGGTTCAATTCACATCTCTCCACGTTTCTATGGTTCTATTCACATCTCTCCACGTTTCTATGGTTCAATTCACATCTCTCCACGTTTCTATGGTTCAATTCACATCTCTCCATGTTGCTATGGTTCTATTCACATCTCTCCACGTTTCTATGGTTCAATTCACATCTCTCCACGTTTCTATGGTTCAATTCACATATCTCCACGTTTCTATGGTTCAATTCACATATCTCCACGTTTCTATGGTTCAATTCACATCTCTCCATGTTTCTATGGTTAAATTCACATCTCTCCATCCCTCCTTTCTTGACATCACTTCTTCACAAGTCCACTCCTTCCTTCAACTTCCTGTGACGTCATCACCCCTCGCCCCCGGTCTCCGTGTGTCATCTGGATGTCTTCATCTGATTGGCTGCTGGCGTGTAGAGGTATCGGTAGATGGCGTAGTAATGGACGCCTGCTCCCATGGCAACAAACAGGTGCCAGATAGCATGGGCGAATGGGACGAGGCCATCACTCTTGAAGAACACCATGCCCAGACAGTAACAGGCACCGCCCACTAATAACTCACACAGCCCCTCACGGTCCGGCTACAGGGGGACAAAAAGGGTTAAAGGGACGGTCCACCCAAATTACATTCTCTCTCAAACATGGTTAATAATTCATACACTGATCCATCACACTCTTTCCCCTCCTTGAGCCCACCGTTCTCTCTGTTTTTGTTTAGCCTTGTGTTGTTTTGTTTTGACTACTGTTTTTTGTTTCATTTCTACAATTGTAAAAGAGACTTTGAGGACCTAAAGTTCTTTTTAAAGTCCCATGTGTTATTATGATTATAACATACTGGTTCTTACCCAGTAAGCAGTCTACGGACAAGAGAAAGCTTTCGATGCTTTGGTTTCGTTTACCTGGCCACCGTCTTAAAATGCTAACTTTTTTTGCATTTGTGCCCCAAAACCAATGCAAGTCAATATCCCCGATTTGAGCATTTTTGGAGTTTGATGCCTAAAAGTGTCTCACCATGGACAGGATGACCAAGGCTGGGAACACTCCCATCACTGTATAACAGATCAGTTCCATCAGCTTATACCTGGAGACAAGAAGAGACAGAGAGAGAGAGAAGGGAGAGAGAGAAGGGAAGAGAGAGACAAGGGAGAGAGAGAAGGGGAGAGAGAGACAAGGAGAGAGAGAAGGGGAGAGAGAGACAAGGAGAGAGAGAAGGGGAGAGAGAGACAAGGAGAGAGAGACAAGGGAGAGAGAGAAGGGGAGAGAGAGACAAGGAGAGAGAGAGAAGGGGAGAGAAGAGAGTGAAAGAGAGGAGAAAGAGTGAGAGAGAGAGAGAGAGAGACAAGGGAGAGAGAGACACCCACACACCCCCTCATCCACAAACACGTTACCTCTCGTGGAAGAAGACACCCACACACCCCCTCATCCACAAACACGTTACCTCTCGTGGAAGAAGAAGACGTATGTGGTTCCGACAGAGGCCATCACCCAGACCAACCACCTCATGTGACAGGTCCAGGGTCCTAGCTCCCGCAGGTTCAACCTGGATAATATTCATGTTACATCACATACTTTAAACAGACTACACACAAAACAAGGTCATCATATTCACAAGTTCAGTAGACTGATCTGATGATGTAGTCCAGACTAGTGTAGTCCAGACTAGTGTAGTCCATTATATGATGATGTAGTCCAGACTAGTGTAGTCCAGACTAGTGTAGTACAGTATATGATGATGGAGTCCAGACTAGTGTAGTCCAGTATATGATGCTGTAGTCCAGACTAGTGTAGTCCAGTATATGATGATGTAGTCCAGACTAGTGTAGTCCAGACTAGTGTAGTACAGAATATGATGCTGTAGTCCAGACTAGTGTAGTCCAGTATATGATGATGTAGTCCAGACTAGTGTAGTCCAGTATATGATGATGTAGTCCAGACTAGTGTAGTCCAGACTAGTGTAGTCCAGTATATGATGATGTAGTCCAGACTAGTGTAGTCCAGTATATGATGATGTAGTCCAGACTAGTGTAGTCCAGACTAGTGTAGTACAGTATATGATGATGTAGTCCAGACTAGTGTAGTACAGTATATGATGATCTAGTCCAGACTAGTGTAGTCCAGTATATGATGATCTAGTCCAGACTAGTGTAGTCCAGTATATGATGCTGTAGTCCAGACTAGTGTAGTCCAGTATATGATGCTGTAGTCCAGACTAGTGTAGTCCAGTATATGATGCTGTAGTCCAGACTAGTGTAGTCCAGTATATGATGCTGTAGTCCAGACTAGTGTAGTACAGTATATGATGATCTAGTCCAGACTAGTGTAGTACAGACTAGTGTAGTCCAGTATATGATGCTGTAGTCCAGACTAGTGTAGTACAGACTAGTGTAGTCCAGTATATGATGCTGTAGTCCAGACTAGTGTAGTACAGTATATGATCTAGTCCAGACTAGTGTAGTCCAGTATATGATGATGTAGTCCAGACTAGTGTAGTACAGACTAGTGTAGTCCAGTATATGATCTAGTTCAGACTAGTGTAGTCCAGTATATGATGATGTAGTCCAGACTAGTGTAGTACAGTATATGATGATGTAGTCCAGACTAGTGTAGTACAGTATATGATGATCTAGTCCAGACTAGTGTAGTCCAGTATATGATGATGTAGTCCAGACTAGTGTAGTACAGACTAGTGTAGTCCAGTATATGATGCTGTAGTCCAGACTAGTGTAGTCCAGTATATGATGCTGTAGTCCAGACTAGTGTAGTCCAGTATATGGTGATGTAGTCCAGACTAGCGTAGTACAGTATATGATGATCTAGTCCAGACTAGTGTAGTCCAGTATGTGATGCTGTAGTCCAGACTAGTGTAGTCCAGTATATGATGATGTAGTCCAGACTAGTGTAGTACAGTATATGATGCTGTAGTCCAGACTAGCGTAGTCCAGACTAGTGTAGTACAGTATATGATGATGTAGTCTAGACTAGTGTAGTCCAGAGTAGTGTAGCACAGTATGTGATGCTGTAGTCCAGACTAGTGTAGTCCAGTATATGATGCTGTAGTCCAGACTAGTGTAGTCCAGTATATGATGCTGTAGTCCAGACTAGCGTAGTCCAGACTAGTGTAGTACAGTATATGATGATGTAGTCCAGACTAGTGTAGTCCAGTATATGATGCTGTAGTCCAGACTAGTGTAGTACAGTATATGATGATGTAGTCCAGACTAGTGTAGTCCAGTATATGATGATCTAGTCCAGACTAGTGTAGTCCAGTATATGATGATGTAGTCCAGACTAGTGTAGTACAGTATATGATGATCTAGTCCAGACTAGTGTAGTCCAGTATATGATGCTGTAGTCCAGACTAGTGTAGTACAGTATATGATGCTGTAGTCCAGACTAGTGTAGTCCAGTATATGATGATGTAGTCCAGACTAGTCTAGTACAGTATGTGATGCGGTAGTCCAGACTAGTGTAGTCCAGTATATGATGCTGTAGTCCAGACTAGTGTAGTACAGTATATGTCAGATATTATAATGGTAGATTATTATATATATATACATGCAGCCTGGTATCATTATTATATACATACATGCAGCCTGGTATCACAGATATTATAATGGTATATTATTATATATATACATGCAGCCTGGTATCACAGATATTATAATGGTAGATTATTATATATATACATGCAGCCTGGTATCATTATTATATATATACATGCAGCCTGGTATCACAGATATTATAATGGTAGATTATTATATATATACATGCAGCCTGGTATCATTATTATATATATACATGCAGCCTGGTATCACAGATATTATAATGGTAGATTATTATATATATACATGCAGCCTGGTATCATTATTATATATATACATGCAGCCTGGTATCACAGATATTATAATGGTAGATTATTATATATATACATGCAGCCTGGTATCATTATTATATACATACATGCAGCCTGGTATCACAGATATTATAATGGTAGATTATTATATATATACATGCAGCCTGGTATCATTATTATATACATACATGCAGCCTGGTATCACAGATATTATAATGGTAGATTATTATCCTTACACTAAATGACCAAAAGTATGTGGACACCTGCTCGTCAAACATCTCATTCCAAAATCATGGGCATTAATATTTGTATTTGTATTTATTATGGATCCCCATTAGTTCCTGCCAAGGCAGCAGCTACTCTTCATGGGGTTTATTATGGATCCCCATTAGTTCCTGCCAAGGCAGCAGCTACTCTTCCTGGGGTTTATTATGGATCCCCATTAGTTCCTGCCAAGGCAGCATCTACTCTTCATGGGGTCCAGCAAATTAAGGCAGTTATACAATTTTATAACATTACAACACATTCACAGATTTCCCAACACACTGTGTGCCCTCAGGCCCCTACTCTGCCCCTACCACAAATCTATGTGTGTGTGTGTATAGTGCGTATGCTATTGTGTGTGTGTGTGTGTGTGTGTGTGTGTGTGTGTGTGTGTGTGTGTGTGTGTGTGTGTGTGTGTGTGTGTGTGTGTGTGTGTATAGTGCGTATGCTATCGTGTGTGTGTGCATGTATCTGTGCCAATGTTTGTGTCTCTTCACAGTCCCCGCTGTTCCATAAGTTGTATTTTTACCTGCCTTTTAAATCTGATTCTACTGCTTGCATCAGTTACCTGATGTGGTATAGAGTTCCATGTAGTCATGGCTCTATGTAGTACTGTGTGCCTCCCATAGTCTGTTCTGGACTTGGGGACTGTGAAGAGACCTCTGGTGGCATGTTTTGTGGGGTATGGGTGGGTGTCCGAGCTGTGTGCCAGTAGTTTAGACAGACAGCTCGGTGCTTTCAACATGTCAATACCTCTCATAAATACAAGTAGTGATGTCGTCAATCTCTCCTCCACTTTGAGCCAGGAGAGATTGACATGCTTATTATTAATGTTAGCTCTCTGTGTACATCCAAGGGCCAGCCGTGCTGCCCTGTTCTGAGCCAATTGCAAATTTCCTAAGTCCTTTTGTGTGGCACCTGACCACATGACTGAACAGTAGTCAAGGTGCGACAAAACTAGGGCCTGTTGGACCTGCTTTGTTGATAGTGTTGTTAAGAAGACAGAGAAACACTTTATTATGGACAGACTTCTCCCCATCTTAGCTACTATTGTATCAACATGTTTTGACCATGACAGTTTACAATCCAGGCTTACTCCAAGCAGTTTAGTCACCTCAACCTGCTCAATTTCCACATTATTTATTACAAGATTTAGTTGAGATTTAGGGTTTAGTGAATGTTTTGTCCCAAATACAATGCTTTTAGTTTTAGAAATATTTAGGGCTAACTTATTCCTTGCCACCCACTCTGAAACTAACTGCAACTCTTTGTTAAGTGTTGCAGTCATTTCTGTCGCTGTAGTAGCTGATGTGTATAGTGTTGAGTCATCCGCATACATAGACACACTGGCTTTACTCAAAGTCAGTGGCATGTCATTTGTAAAAAAAAAAAAAAAAGCAGCTAACCTGGGGAATTCCTGCTTCTACCTGGATTATATTTGAGAGGCTTCCATTAAAGAACACCCTCTGTGTCCTGTTAGACAAGTAACTCTTTATCCACATTATAGCAGGGGGTGTAAAGTCATACGTTTTTCCAGCAGCAGACTATGATCGATAATGTCAAAAGCCGCACTGAAGTCTAACAAGACATCCCCCACAATCATTTTATCATCAATTTCATTTGTGTGAGTGCTGTGGTTGTTGAGTGTTCTTCCCCATAAAGCGTGCTGAAAGTTTACTGTGGAGTTGGTCCCACCTTTGCTGTTATAACAACTGAAGACTGTGGAGAAGCTCTGGACTATAGAGATAGATACAGTAGTGTAGTCTAGTTATAGAGACAGTAGTGTAGTCTAGTTATAGAGAAAGTAGTCTAGTTATAGAGACAGTAGTCTAGTTATAGAGACAGTAGTCTAGTTATAGAGACAGTAGTGTAGTCTAGTTAAAGAGACAGTAGTGTAGTCTAGTTAAAGAGACAGTAGTAGTTATAGAGACAGCAGTGTAGTTATAGAGACAGTAGTGTAGTCTAGTTATAGAAACAGTAGTCTAGTTATAGAGACAGTAGTGTAGTCTAGTTATAGAGACAGTAGTGGTTATAGAGACAGTAGTGTAGTCTAGTTATACAGACAGTAGTCTAGTTATAGAGACAGTAGTGTAGTTATAGAGACAGTAGTGTAGTCCAGTTATAGAGACAGTAGTGTAGTTATAGAGACAGAAGTATAGTTATAGAGACAGTAGTGTAGTCTAGTTACAGAGACAGTAGTGTAGTCTAGTTATAGAGACAGTAGTGTAGTCTAGTTATAGAGACAATAGTAGTTATAGAGACAGCAGTGTAGTTATAGAGACAGTAGTGTAGTCTAGTTATAGAAACAGTAGTCTAGTTATAGAGACAGTAGTGTAGTCTAGTTATAGAGACAGTAGTGGTTATAGAGACAGTAGTGTAGTCTAGTTATACAGACAGTAGTCTAGTTATAGAGACAGTAGTGTAGTTATAGAGACAGTAGTGTAGTCTAGTTATAGAGACAGTAGTGTAGTCTAGTTATAGAGACAGTAGTGTAGTCTAGTTATAGAGACAGTAGTGTAGTCTAGTTATAGAGACAGTAGTGTAGTCTAGTTAAAGAGACAGTAGTGTAGTCTAGTTAAAGAGACAGTAGTGTAGTCTAGTTATAGAGACAGTAGTAGTTATAGAGACAGTAGTGTAGTCTAGTTATAGAAACAGTAGTCTAGTTATAGAGACAGTAGTGTAGTCTAGTTATAGAGACAGTAGTGTAGTCTAGTTATAGAGACAGTAGTCTAGTTATAGAGACAGAAGTGTAGTTATAGAGACAGTAGTGTAGTCCAGTTATAGAGACAGTAGTGTAGTTATAGAGACAGTAGTCTAGTTATAGAGACAGTAGTGTAGTCTAGTTATAGAGACAGTAGTGTAGTTAGAGACAGTAGTGTAGTCTAGCTATAGAGACAGTTGTCTAGTTATAGAGACAGTAGTGTAGTCTAGTTATAGAGACAGTAGTCTAGTTATAGAGACAGTAGTCTAGTCTAGTTATAGAGACAGTAGTGTAGTTATAGAGACAGTAGTGTAGTTATAGAGACAGTAGTGTAGTGTAGTTATAGAGACAGTAGTGTAGTCTAGTTATAGAGACAGTAGTGTAGTCTAGTTACAGAGACAGTAGTGTAGTCTAGTTATAGAGACAGTAGTGTAGTCTAGTTATAGAGACAGTAGTGTAGTCTAGTTATAGAGACAGTAGTCTAGTTATAGAGACAGTAGTCTAGTTATAGAGACAGTAGTCTAGTTATAGAGACAGTAGTCTAGTTACAGAGACAGTAGTGTAGTCTAGTTATAGAGACAATAGTAGTTATAGAGACAGTAGTGTAGTCTAGTTATAGAGACAGTAGTGTAGTCTAGTTATAGAGACAGTAGTCTAGTTATAGAGACAGTAGTCTAGTTATAGAGACAGTAGTCTAGTTATAGAGACAGTAGTGTAGTCTAGTTACAGAGACAGTAGTGTAGTCTAGTTACAGAGACAGTAGTGTAGTCTAGTTGTAGAGACAGTAGTCTAGTTATAGAGACAGTAGTAGTTATAGAGACAGTAGTGTAGTCTAGTTATAGAGACAGTAGTCTAGTTAGAGACAGTAGTGTAGTCTAGTTATAGAGATAGTAGTGTATTCTAGTTATAGAGACAGCAGTGTAGTCTAGTTATAGAGACAGTAGTCTAGTTATAGAGACAGTAGTGGTTATAGAGACAGTAGTGTAGTCTAGTTATAGAGACAGTAGTGTAGTCTAGTTATAGAGACAGTAGTGTAGTCTAGTTATAGAGACAGTAGTGTAGTCTAGTTATAGAGACAATAGTAGTTATAGAGACAGTAGTGTAGTCTAGTTACAGAGACAGTAGTGTAGTCTAGTTACAGAGATAGTAGTCTAGTTATAGAAACAGTAGTGTAGTCTAGTTATAGAGACAGTAGTGTAGTCTAGTTATAGAGACAGTAGTGTAGTCTAGTTATAGAGACAGTAGTCTAGTTAGAGACAGTAGTGTAGTTATAGACACAGTGTAGTCTAGTTATATGGACAGTAGTGTAGTCTAATTATAGAGACAGTAGTGTAGTCTAGTTATAGAGACAGTAGTGTAGTCTAGTTATAGAGACAGTAGTCTAGTTATAGACACAGTGTAGTCTAGTTATAGAGACAGTAGTCTAGTTATAGAGACAGTAGTGTAGTCTAGTTATAGAGACAGTAGTGTAGTCTAGTTATAGAGACAGTAGTGTAGTCTAGTTAAGAGACAGTAGTCTAGTTATAGAGACAGTAGTCTAGTTATAGAGACAGTAGTGTAGTCTAGTTATAGAGACAGTAGTGTAGTCTAGTTATAGAGACAGTAGTGGTTATAGAGACAGTAGTGGTTATAGAGACAGTAGTGTAGTCTAGTTATAGAGACAGTAGTGTAGTCTAGTTATAGAGACAGTAGTGTAGTCTAGTTACAGAGTCAGTAGTGTAGTCTAGTTATAAAGACAGTAGTGCAGTCTAGTTAGAGAGACAGTAGTGGTTAAAGAGACAGTAGTGGTTATAGAGACAGTAGTGGTTATAGAGACAGTAGTGTAGTCTAGTTATAGAGACAGTAGTGTAGTCTAGTTATAGAGACAGTAGTGTAGTCTAGTTATAGAGACAGTAGTGTAGTCTAGTTATAGAGACAGTAGTGTAGTCTAGTTATAGAGACAGTAGTGTAGTCTAGTTATAGAGACAGTAGTGTAGTCTAGTTATAGAGACAGTAGTGTAGTCTAGTTATAGAGACAGTAGTGTAGTCTAGTTATAGAGACAGTAGTGTAGTCTAGTTACAGAGACAGTAGTCGGTTATAGAGACAGTAGTCTAGTTATAGAGACAGTAGTGTAGTCTAGTTATAGAGACAGTAGTGTAGTCTAGTTATAGAGACAGTAGTGTAGTCTAGTTACAGAGACAGTAGTGGTTATAGAGACAGTAGTGTAGTGTAGTTTGACAATGAGGCTGCAGTAGCACCTCTGACTCACCAGGGGGCGTAGGAGGCTGCTATGAAGAAATAGATCACCATTCTGTCACACATGTGGAAACAGTGCTCCACAGACCTAGAGAGATACAGAACATGATTATACATACTGCTGCTATTAACCATATACACTACCTAACCCTAACCTTATACACAGATCGGCAGGTAGACTGGTGGTTAGAGTGTTGGGGCAGTAACCGAAATGTTGCTGGATGGAATCCCAGAGCTGACAAGGTAAAAATCTGTCATTCTGCCCCTGAACAAGGCAGTTAACCCCCTGTTCCCCGGTAGGCCGTCATTGTAAATAAGATTTTGTTCTGAACTGACTCTTTTTTTTTTTTGTTAATGTGGAAACAACGCCCTACCGAGAAATTATTACAGGCTACATACTATCTAACCCTAAACCGCAGTATAGACCATTACTACAACCCTGTTATAACATGATAATATCTTTACACTAGAACCACAGAATAACCCTGCAGAGACAAACATTACCATCTCTGTAATGACAATAATATATTAATATAACTCTAATCCCCTCCCAGAGAGGGAGAGAGAGAGAGAGAGAGAGAGAGAGAGAGAGAGAGAGAGAGAGAGAGAGAGAGAGGGAGAGACGGGGGGGTAAGAGAGAGGGATAGAGAGAGAGGGAGAGGGGGGAGAGAGAGAGAGAGAGGGAGAGACGGGGGGTAAGAGAGAGGGATAGAGAGAGAGGGAGAGGGGGAGAGGAGAGAGAGAGGGAGAGACGGGGGGTAAGAGAGAGGGATAGAGCGAGGGGGAGAGGAGAGAGAGACAGGGGGGGTAAGAGAGAGGGATAGAGAGAGAGGGAGAGGGGGGAGAGGAGAGAGAGAGGGAGAGACAGGGGGGTAAGAGAGAGGGATAGAGAGAGAGGGAGAGGGGGG
The DNA here is from genome assembly GCF_965601325.2 of Salmo salar. Lineage (NCBI taxonomy): Eukaryota > Metazoa > Chordata > Actinopteri > Salmoniformes > Salmonidae > Salmo > Salmo salar. The sequence continues at coordinate 5,612,396 of NC_138302.1, read as the reverse complement.
AGAGGAGAGAGAGAGGGAGAGACAGGGGGGGAAGAGAGAGGGATAGAGAGAGAGGGAGAGGGGGGAGAGGAGAGAGAGAGACAGGGGGGTAAGAGAGAGGGATAGAGAGCGAGGGAGAGGGGGGAGAGGAGAGAGAGAGAGAGGGAGAGACAGGGGGGGTAAGAGAGAGGGATAGAGGGGGGGAGAGAAAAATCAAAAGTGTTTTTGTGCGTGACTGTGTGTGCGTGACTGTGTGTGTGTGTGTACCGTAGGTGGCTTTTCTTCCAGGTCACTGTGTGGAACAGAGTAGAGATGAGGAAGAGGGAGGTGAGCCCCGCCCCATAGAGCCAGGCTGAGACACGCTCCCATTGGTCCTCAGACAGGAAGTGCAGCACAGAGCTGCCCAATAGGCTGGGGATTACCCACAGCTGCAGGAAATAGAGCACACACACAAATTATTCGATTCAACAATGGTGGTCCTTTGCAGCTCAGTGGGTTCAACTCCCAGGACCACCAAAACATAACACGGTGGTCCTCTGTTGGTTCAACTCCCAGGACAACCCAAACATAACACGGTGGTTCTCTGTAGCTCAGTGGGTTCAACTCCCAGGACCACCCAAACATAACACGGTGGTCCTCTGTAGCTCAGTGGGTTCAACTCCCAGAACCACCCAAACATAACACGGTGGTCCTCTGTTGGTTCAACTCCCAGGACCACCCAAACATAACACGGTGGTCCTCTGTTGGTTCAACTCCCAGGACAACCCAAACATAACACGGTGGTCCTCTGTAGCTCAGTGGGTTCAACTCCCAGGAACACCCAAACATAACATGGTGGTCCTCTGTAGCTCAGTGGGTTCAACTCCCAGGACAACCCAAACATAACACGGTGGTCCTCTGTAGCTCAGTGGGTTCAACTCCCAGGACCACCCAAACATAACACGGTGGTCCTCTGTAGCTCAGTGGGTTCAACTCCCAGAACCACCCAAACATAACACGGTGGTCCTCTGTTGGTTCAACTCCCAGGACCACCCAAACATAACACGGTGGTCCTCTGTAGCTCAGTGGGTTCAACTCCCAGGAACACCCAAACATAACATGTATGCACACATGACTGTTAGTCGCTTTGGACAAAAGTGTCTGCTACCTGGCATTGTTAGATTATAATCATGATTATAATCTCACGGTGTGTGTGTGTGTCTCATTGTGTGTGTGTTTGTTTCGGTATGTATGTATTTGTGTTTGTATGTGTATGTGTGTGTTTGTATGTGTATATGTTTGTGTGTGTCTCACCGCGTGTGTGTGCGTGTGTGTGTTTCTCTCTGTGTGTGTGTGTGTGTGTGTGTGTGTGTGTGTCTCACCGCGTGTGTAGCACAGTTTGCAGCATGTTCATAGTCTGTGGGTTGATACCTCTTATTGGACGGAACTCTGTTATTCATAAATCTGGAATTCAGAACAGACAACAAACAGAACAATCAGCGTTCTGCCTCGTTCTGACAGTAACATCACTGACTACATGTTATTAAATGTTACTCCTCGTTCTGACAGTAACATCACTGACTACATGTTATTAAATGTTACTCCTCGTTCTGACAGTAACATCACTGACTACATGTTATTAAATGTTACTCCTCGTTCTGACAGTAACGTCACTGACTACATGTTATTAAATGTTACTCCTCGTTCATACAGTAACATCACTGACTACATGTTATTAAATGTTACTCCTCGTTCTGACAGTAACATCACTGACTACATGTTATTAAATGTTACTCCTCGTTCTGACAGTAACATCACTGACTACATGTTATTAAATGTTACTCCTCGTTCTGACAGTAACATCACTGACTACATGTTATTAAATGTTACTCCTCGTTCTGACAGTAACATCACTGACTACATGTTATTAAATGTTACTCCTCGTTCTGACAGTAACATCACTGACTACATGTTATTAAATGTTACTCCTCGTTCATACAGTAACATCACTGACTACATGTTATTAAATGTTACTCCTCGTTCTGACAGTAACATCACTGACTACATGTTATTAAATGTTACTCCTCGTTCATACAGTAACATCACTGACTACATGTTATTAAATGTTACTCCTCGTTCTGACAGTAACGTCACTGACTACATGTTATTAAATGTTACTCCTCGTTCATACAGTAACATCACTGACTACATGTTATTAAATGTTACTCCTCGTTCTGACAGTAACGTCACTGACTACATGTTATTAAATGTTACTCCTCGTTCTGACAGTAACATCACTGACTACATGTTATTAAATGTTACTCCTCGTTCATGACAGTAACATCACTGACTACATGTTATTAAATGTTACTCCTCGTTCATACAGTAACATCACTGACTACATGTTATTAAATGTTACTCCTCGTTCTGACAGTAACATCACTGACTACATGTTATTAAATGTTACTCCTCGTTCATACAGTAACATCACTGACTACATGTTATTAAATGTTACTCCTCGTTCTGACAGTAACATCACTGACTACATGTTATTAAATGTTACTCCTCGTTCATACAGTAACATCACTGACTACATGTTATTAAATGTTACTCCTCGTTCATACAGTAACATCACTGACTACATGTTATTAAATGTTACTCCTCGTTCTGACAGTAACATCACTGACTACATGTTATTAAATGTTACTCCTCGTTCTGACAGTAACATCACTGACTACATGTTATTAAATGTTACTCCTCGTTCTGACAGTAACATCACTGACTACATGTTATTAAATGTTACTCCTCGTTCTGACAGTAACATCACTGACTACATGTTATTAAATGTTACTCCTCGTTCTGACAGTAACATCACTGACTACATGTTATTAAATGTTACTCCTCGTTCTGACAGTAACATCACTGACTACATGTTATTAAATGTTACTCCTCGTTCTGACAGTAACATCACTGACTACATGTTATTAAATGTTACTCCTCGTTCTGACAGTAACATCACTGACTACATGTTATTAAATGTTACTCCTCGTTCTGACAGTAACATCACTGACTACATGTTATTAAATGTTACTCCTCGTTCATACAGTAACATCACTGACTACATGTTATTAAATGTTACTCCTCGTTCTGACAGTAACATCACTGACTACATGTTATTAAATGTTACTCCTCGTTCATACAGTAACATCACTGACTACATGTTATTAAATGTTACTCCTCGTTCTGACAGTAACGTCACTGACTACATGTTATTAAATGTTACTCCTCGTTCATACAGTAACATCACTGACTACATGTTATTAAATGTTACTCCTCGTTCTGACAGTAACGTCACTGACTACATGTTATTAAATGATACTCCTCGTTCTGACAGTAACGTCACTGACTACATGTTATTAAATGTTACTCCTCGTTCATACAGTAACATCACTGACTACATGTTATTAAATGTTACTCCTCGTTCATACAGTAACATCACTGACTACATGTTATTAAATGTTACTCCTCGTTCTGACAGTAACATCACTGACTACATGTTATTAAATGTTACTCCTCGTTCATACAGTAACATCACTGACTACATGTTATTAAATGTTACTCCTCGTTCTGACAGTAACATCACTGACTACATGTTATTAAATGTTACTCCTCGTTCATACAGTAACATCACTGACTACATGTTATTAAATGTTACTCCTCGTTCATACAGTAACATCACTGACTACATGTTATTAAATGTTACTCCTCGTTCTGACAGTAACATCACTGACTACATGTTATTAAATGTTACTCCTCGTTCTGACAGTAACGTCACTGACTACATGTTATTAAATGTTACTCCTCGTTCATGACAGTAACATCACTGACTACATGTTATTAAATGTTACTCCTCGTTCTGACAGTAACATCACTGACTACATGTTATTAAATGTTACTCCTCGTTCTGACAGTAACATCACTGACTACATGTTATTAAATGTTACTCCTCGTTCTGACAGTAACATCACTGACTACATGTTATTAAATGTTACTCCTCGTTCTGACAGTAACATCACTGACTACATGTTATTAAATGTTACTCCTCGTTCTGACAGTAACATCACTGACTACATGTTATTAAATGTTACTCCTCGTTCTGACAGTAACATCACTGACTACATGTTATTAAATGTTACTCCTCGTTCATGACAGTAACATCACTGACTACATGTTATTAAATGTTACTCCTCGTTCTGACAGTAACATCACTGACTACATGTTATTAAATGTTACTCCTCGTTCATGACAGTAACATCACTGACTACATGTTATTAAATGTTACTCCTCGTTCTGACAGTAACGTCACTGACTACATGTTATTAAATGTTACTCCTCGTTCATGACAGTAACATCACTGACTACATGTTATTAAATGTTACTCCTCGTTCTGACAGTAACGTCACTGACTACATGTTATTAAATGATACTCCTCGTTCATACAGTAACATCACTGACTACATGTTATTAAATGTTACTCCTCGTTCATACAGTAACATCACTGACTACATGTTATTAAATGTTACTCCTCGTTCTGACAGTAACATCACTGACTACATGTTATTAAATGTTACTCCTCGTTCATACAGTAACATCACTGACTACATGTTATTAAATGTTACTCCTCGTTCTGACAGTAACATCACTGACTACATGTTATTAAATGTTACTCCTCGTTCATACAGTAACATCACTGACTACATGTTATTAAATGTTACTCCTCGTTCATACAGTAACATCACTGACTACATGTTATTAAATGTTACTCCTCGTTCTGACAGTAACATCACTGACTACATGTTATTAAATGATACTGCCCCCTCCCTCTCTATTCATTCCTGCTCCCCCCATTTTGTCTCTCTCCACCTCCCTCCATCAGTCTGTGTTAGTTTTGTCTGATTGAAAGAACATCTCTGATTGATAACAGAGTTCTGGAATCTCTCTCAGAAACCTGCTTTTTGCCATGACTACAGTTGCCTGGCAACTGCCAGTAACCACGGATCAACTGAGGCCGAAATAAGAAGTCTGTCTCTCTCTCACACACACACACACACACACACACACACACACACACACACACACACACACACACACACACACACACACACACACACACACACACACACACACACACACCCGACGTAGCTGTAGAGTGGTGATGTCACTGTAGCCATGGAAACCCCCGAGCAAGGAATTTATGTCACTGAAAACTCCCTTTTCCTCTTCTCTCTCCTCTCCCTCCATCCCTGTCTCCTCCCATCCTTCTCCTCACTCCCAGATCCATCTCTCCCTCCATCCCTGTCTCCTCCCATCCTTCTCCTCACTCCCAGATCCATCTCTCCCTCCATCCCTGTCTCCCTCCCACCCCCAGATCCATCTCTCCCTCCATCCTTCTCCTCACCCCCAGATCCATCTCTCCCTCCATCCTTCTCCTCACCCCCAGATCCATCTCTCCCTCCATCCTTCTCCTCACCCCCAGATCCATCTCTCCCTCCATCCTTCTCCTCACCCCCAGATCCATCTCTCCCTCCATCCTTCTCCTCACCCCCAGATCCATCTCTCCCTCCATCCCTCTCTCCTCCCATCCTTCTCCTCACTCCCAGATCCATCACCCTCTCCCCTCCTTTCTTCTCAGTGATTAAATTAGCCTGAAGAAAAGAGGATGTGTGGAGACAGGAACACACACAAGACATGTAGACACGGTGTGTGTGTGTAACGTCAGCGGTTATATCTGGGCCACATAGAAAGAGGCGGGGTGGTGTGTGTTCCTGTCCCTGTGAAAGAACCGAGTCACTGTCACCACCGCACACACACACGAAGAGTTGCATTAGCTCCCAGGGCTTTAGCTCAACTGGCTAACACAGTCACAGGGTTCAACCCCAGTCTGTCACACACAGACTCCTGGCCCAGTAAGTCTCTGTAATGTGTTCTGGGGTGAAGTTTCCCCTAGGTACAGATCTAGGATCAGTTTCCCCTAGGTACAGACCTAGGATGAGTTTCCCCTAGGTACAGCTTCCCCTAGGTACGAGCTTCCCCTAGGTACAGCCCCCTAGGATCAGTTTCCCCTAGGTACAGCCCTAGGATCAGCTTCCCCTAGGTACAGCCCTAGGATCAGCTTCCCCTAGGTACAGCTTCCCCTAGGTACAGCCCTAGGATCAGTTTCCCCTAGGTACAGCCCTAGGATCAGCTTCCCCAAGGTACAGACCTAGGATCAGCTTCCCCTAGGTACAGCTTCCCCTAGGTACAGCCCTAGGATCAGTTTCCCCTAGGTACAGCCCTAGGATCAGTTTCCCCTAGGTACAGCCCTAGGATCAGTTTCCCCTAGGTACAGACCTAGGATCAGTTTCCCCTAGGTACAGCCCTAGGATCAGCTTCCCCCAGGTACAGCCCTAGGATCAGTTTCCCCCAGGTACAGCCCTAGGATCAGTTTCCCCTAGGTACAGACCTAGGATCAGTTTCCCCTAGGTACAGACCTAGGATCAGTTTCCCCTAGGTACAGACCTAGGATCAGTTTCCCCTAGGTACAGACCTAGGATCAGTTTCCCTTAGGTACAGCCCTAGGATCAGTTTCCCCTAGGTACAGACCTAGGATCAGTTTCCCCTAGGTACAGCCCTAGGATCAGTTTCCCCTAGGTACAGCCCTAGGATCAGTTTCCCCTAGGTACAGCCCTAGGATCAGTTTCCCCTCTCCCAATCATAACCTTAACCATTAGTGGATAAAATGCAAAATTGACCCAAGACCATGAAGAGGAGCAACATCACCCTCATCCCTATAAAGTAGGTAGAGGTTGTCCCTCTCTAGTCTCTAAACACTATAAAGTAGGTAGAGGTTGTCCCTCTCTAGTCTCTAAACACTATAAAGTAGGTAGAGGTTGTCCCTCTCTAAACACTATAAAGTAGGTAGAGGTTGTCCCTCTAGTCTCTAAACACTATAAAGTAGGTAGAGGTTGTCCCTCTAGTCTCTAAACACTATAAAGTAGGTAGAGGTTGTCCCTCTCCAGTCTCTAAACACAATAAAGTAGGTAGAGGTTGTCCCTCTAGTCCCTAAACACTATAAAGTAGGTAGAGGTTGTCCCTCTAGTCCCTAAACACTATAAAGTAGGTAGAGGTTGTCCCTCTAGTCTCTAAACACTATAAAGTAGGTAGAGGTTGTCCCTCTAGTCTCTAAACACTATAAAGTAGGTAGAGGTTGTCCCTCTCTACTCTCTAAACACTATAAAGTAGGTAGAGGTTGTCCCTCTAGTCTCTAAACACTATAAAGTAGGTAGAGGTTGTCCCTCTAGTCTCTAAACACTATAAAGTAGGTAGAGGTTGTCCCTCTCTAGTCTCTAAACACTATAAAGTAGATAGAGGTTGTCCCTCTCTAGTCTCTAAACACTATAAAGTAGGTAGAGGTTGTCCCTCTAGTCTCTAAACACTATAAAGTAGGTAGAGGTTGTCTCTCTAGTCTCTAAACACTATAAAGTAGGTAGAGGTTGTCTCTCTCTAGTCTCTAAACACTATAAAGTAGGTAGAGGTTGTCTCTCTAAACACTATAAAGTAGGTAGAGGTTGTCCCTCTAGTCTCTAAACACTATAAAGTAGGTAGAGGTTGTCCCTCTAGTCTCTAAACACTATAAAGTAGGTAGAGGTTGTCCCTCTCTAGTCTCTAAACACTATAAAGTAGGTAGAGGTTGTCCCTCTAGTCTCTAAACACTATAAAGTAGGTAGAGGTTGTCCCTCTCTAGTCTCTAAACACTATAAACTAGGTAGAGGTTGTCCCTCTAGTCTCTAAACACTATAAAGTAGGTAGAGGTTGTCCCTCAAGTCTCTAAACACTATAAAGTAGGTAGAGGTTGTCCCTCTCTAGTCTCTAAACACTATAAAGTAGGTAGAGGTTGTCCCTCTCTAGTCTCTAAACACTATAAAGTAGGTAGAGGTTGTCCCTCTAGTCTCTAAACACTATAAAGTAGGTAGAGGTTGTCCCTCTAGTCTCTAAACACTATAAAGTAGGTAGAGGTTGTCCCTCTAGTCTCTAAACACTATAAAGTAGGTAGAGGTTGTCCCTCTAGTCTCTAAACACTATAAAGTAGGTAGAGGTTGTCCCTCTCTAGTCTCTAAACACTATAAAGTAGGTAGAGGTTGTCCCTCTCTAGTCTCTAAACACTATAAAGTAGGTAGAGGTTGTCCCTCTAGTCTCTAAACACTATAAAGTAGGTAGAGATTGTCCCTCTCTAGGCTCTAAACACACAGCACCTGGCCTGAATACAGGGACTTCCTCCTTCCTCTTTCTTTCCACCCCTCTCTCGCTCTCTCTTTCCATCTCTACCCTCTCTCTCTATCAATCTTTACCCCTCCCCACATCACTCCCCTCAATCCATCCTTCCCTCGCTCTCCACCCCTCCCCACCATCCATCCCTCCCTCCCCTCCATCTCTACCCCTCCCCACCATCCCCCCCATCTCTCTCTCTACCCCCTCTCTTTCCATCTCTACCCCTCCCTCTCCCCACCATCCATCCCTCCCCCTCCCCACCATCCCTCCATATACAGACAGCTGGCAGTTCTGTTAATTAGGTTATCAAGCTGTCTGTTAATGATCTGAGCCCCAGGCCACACACACATGGCCAGGCCAGACCAACAGATCACAGAGCCAAAGACCAGCAGGGCTACACCGAGTCCAGACTCTGTATGTGTGACAGTCTCTCTTTCTGACTGCAGTATCCTGTCTGTCTGTAGTCAGTGTGTCCAGACCTGTCTGTCTGTCTGTAGTCAGTGTGTCCAGACCTGTCTGTCTGTCTGTAGTCAGTGTGTCCAGACCTGTCTGTCTGTCTGTAGTCAGTGTGTCCAGACCTGTCTGTCTGTCTGTAGTCAGTGTGTCCAGACCTGTTTGTCTGTCTGTAGTCAGTGTGTCCAGACCTGTCTGTAGTCAGTGTGTCCAGACCTGTCTGTAGTCAGTGTGTCCAGACCTGTCTGTCTGTCTGTAGTCAGTGTGTCCAGACCTGTCTGTCTGTCTGTCTGTAATCAGTGTGGTCAGACCTGTCTGTCTGTCTGCTTCAAGACAAAGTGGCGTAGTAGTACAGGAGGATAGTAACAATACAACTACTTATCTGTCATCTCCTCTCACCGTTTATACACACACACACACACACACACCTAGGCTAACATTGATTGAACTATCCACCAATAGTCAGATGTACAGAACCACCCTGCTTACTGACAAAACTGGGGTAAGCCCACACACTAGTAAAAGTCTACTGGTGTAAATGCATCAGTCTGATGTCATCTGATGATATAACTACTTTAAATCAGAAACCATGGAAACAACTTGGCCATGGTAGTGCAGCCTGTACAAGGACATTTACATTAAATAGATTAGTAAAAGTTGTACGTCCCTGTGCGGTCCTTTCGGTTCCAGGTCGGTATTATCGATAAGGACCATAATCGGTATTCGTTATTCTACTGTAAAACAGATCATCTCCCAAGCGACGTAGACAGAACTCATACCTTCAACCATTCCAACGGTTTTCCACCTCATTATTATTGTATTATTATCATCATTGTCGTATTGTACTAAATAATAGCGTTACATAAACCAAACTAATATAGGGCAGCAGTCACAGTGAGTCCCAAATAGGTTAGCAACATCACAGCTGGTTATTGATATGTGCATGTTCGGCTTATCAAACCAACACATTCACGTTGATATAACGTCTTACTAACTGGACGTCACGATAAATAAATCATAAATAAATTAATGTTACACATTTAGGGCAAATGATAAAAACCCAATACCACATACCTTACAAGATTCATTTAAAATGTGGGAAAAACAGCAACAGTTGACGTAGAGAGGTGTAGTAGTGATAAGAAATGGTCTTCCGTGTTGTGTGTTGGAGCAGCGTCCTGTCCTGACTTGGTTGATTCCAGCTGCTACTAGCTATCTAACACACATCTGAGCCTCAGCTGATGGTGCTGATGGTGCTGCTGATCACCGACTAGTGAGTCTCCGGGATGCCGAGCCGAGGTGCTGCAGCGACGATATATGTTGCTGGATCCAGAGCAGGATACAGCCGGAAGTGCGAACGATGAAAACGGTTTCCAGGGAAAACAGTCTTCCTGCGTCGCGGAAGAATTAAAAAAAAGAATTAAAAAAAATATATACATATTTTTTTTTTATGGATTCGGTAACGGTTCAATCTGGATCCAAGTCATGATGTTGTTGTAAGCGTCCAGAGATACTGGGTTGGAGAATAGTTGGTTCTTTCTCTTTATTTTCTGAGAACCAAACGGACGGCTACAGCATCAAGTCAGAATTTCTGTCAACATCATAATGCATCTTATTATTTAACATAAAAACTCCTCCAGCAAAGCTTGAAGCCAGCATCTATTTCCAAGACTTCTGGTAGTTTATCAACGTTGTGCGTCCTGAATGTGGCCGCTAGATGACGTGAGTCCTACACCTAAATAAAACGGGAGGGATCGGGATGTGAGTGTCTGAATGATTTTACGTGATGAGTTTATAGAAAACTGCGGTGTGAAACTCGGCGTGTCTCGACACATTCTCATAACAGTTACTAGTTGACGTCAGAGCAGTCTTATCAAACCCTTGGACAGACACACACACACCGTCTATGATAGTAAATCATTTATTAAATGCATATTATGACCAGCATAAGCATTTAACAGGTACTGCTGCTTGGCTTTCTTCATGATTATACAAATACCTGCTGTAGCGTTCCACTCTGAGGCTTTCTATTATAACAAGTCCTATAGCTACAGTTGCGCTCTAATATATCGGCACTTGATAACGGAGCAGAATGTTCGGTTTCCTCTTTTCAAAACGGGGTTAATGGCTTTTAAAAAAAATGTTTTACCCTGTAGGCACCTGCAACTTACCACAGATATAATACATCACACAGTAAACTAATCACCTGCCTCCAACCAAATGCATTACAATTCTGAATCATTTCCGTTACGAAAAAAAGATTGCGGTCAGAGTGCAGTCTAACTGCAGATATTCTGCAATTACCATGTCCAAAATACCACAGTCGACTGCATTTACTGCACTTTTAGGGTTAGTCCATTATATTAAAAAAAATAATAATTTGAAGTGAAAAATCTCAACATCAGTTTAGATGAATTATTTTCTTGGTCCTGTGCTGTAAATCCAACAAATACATGTGTGAACACCAAAACAAAATCCATGTAAACTAATTCCAGAAGCCAAAGTGAATCGTGCCGTATATTAGAGCACAGCTGTATGTCCAGGTACAACTATCAGTATAGAACACCTGATGGAACAGAAGAACGTCGCTCACAAGCATTTCCTGGATTCTAAAACAAAGAAGATAGAAATAAAACTAAGATGTGTCTCAAATGGTATCCTATTACGCTGGTCTACTTTTAACCAGAGTCCTATGGGAGTCCTATGGGTCCTGGTCTAACTAGTACACTACTTTGACCAGAGTCCTATGGGTCCTGGTCTAACTAGTACACTACTTTGACCAGAGTCCTATGGGAGTCCTATGGGTCCTGGTCTAACTAGTGCACTACTTTGACCAGAGTCCTATGGGAGTCCTATGGGTCCTGGTCTAACTAGTGCACTATATAAAGGAATAGGGTGCCATGTGGAACAGAGACATCATTGTCATAGTAACAGTCTGTAACCCTAATGTGTTCCTCCTCCCTTGTCACTGCAGTGTGAACTCCTACCCTCTCCTCTAACGGTTAGAAAAGAAAAGGACTGGAGTAATATGGTGACTAGATACTCCCTCCATCACTCTGCCCGACACTCTGCCCGACACTCTGCCCGACACTCTGCCCGACACTCTGCCTATCCTGCACCATCCGATCCTTTTTAAAACAACGAGGGGGGGTGGAGTGCACACTGCAGACAGAAGGGAGAGAAACAGGATTGAGCTGTTGTCTTTGGTCCCAGAGTCATAGTAATATTCACTGATTGAGGAGGCTACATGTTATCTAGCTAACAGCCTAGTGCTGCTTCAGACAACTCCTTTACCCGAGTCCACATGGCATGCAGAACCACAGGCAGAGGTATACGGACAGACTGAGAGGAGTTGATTCTGGAAAATGGCTGCCGTGCTTCTAGCAGATGCTAGGCTCAACAGAGACAGACAGAAAGGAGTTGTCTTCAACAGCAGCAGAGACAGACAGATGCAGAGAAGCAGAAAGGCAAAGAGGTGAGATGTCTTCATGTCCCGGCTGGTTGACAGAGGGTCAATGTCATAGTATCAGACTATCTTGAGATCCTTCATGGCAGACTCCAGACTCTGGGAACAGAAGAAGATATTTAGACATCTCTTCATGGCTCACTGCACAACTATTCCAGATGTCATGATGATGGTGATAAGGTACAACTAGAGTAACTTGTCAGACTTTGCTGCCTGTGTGTGTGTACAGTGTAGGTGTGTGTGTGTAGTGTAGGTGTGTGTGTGTATAGTGTAGGTGTGTGTGCGTGTGTATAGTGTAGGTGTGTGTGCGTGTGTGTAGTGTAGGTGCGTGTGTAGTGTAGGTGCGTGTGTGTATAGTGTAGGTGCGTGTGTGTATAGTGTAGGTGTGTGTATAGTGTAGGTGTGTGTATAGTGTAGGTGTGTGTGTGTATAGTGTAGGTGTGTGTGTGTATAGTGTAGGTGTGTGTGTACAGTGTAGGTGTGTGTGTACAGTGTAGGTGTGTGTGTACAGTGTAGGTGTGTGTATAGTGTAGGTGTGTGTTTAGTGTAGGTGTGTGTATAGTGTAGGTGTGTGTATAGTATCGGTGTTTGTGTATGGTGTAGGTGTGTGTGTGTGTGTGTGTGTGTGTGTGTGTGTGTGTGTGTGTGTGTGTGTGTGTGTGTGTGTGTGTGGTGTGTGTGTGTGTATAGTGTAGGTGTGTGTATAGTGTAGGTGTGTGTGTGTGTGTATGTGTATAGTGTAGGTGTGTGTGTGTGTATAGTGTAGGTGTGTGTGTGTGTAGTGTGTGTGTATAGTGTAGGTGTGTGTTTAGTGTAGGTGTGTGTATAGTATCGGTGTTTGTGTATGGTGTAGGTGTGTGTAGGTGTGTGTGTGTGTGTGTGTGTGTGTATAGTGTAGGTGTGTGTATAGTGTAGGTGTGTATGTGTATAGTGTAGGTGTGTGTGTGTATGTGTATAGTGTAGGTGTGTGTGTGTGTATAGTGTAGGTGTGTGTGTGTGTGTATAGTGTAGGTGTGTGTGTGTGTGTATAGTGTATAGTGTAGGTGTGTGTGTGTGTAGGTGTAGGTGTAGGTGTGTGTGTGTGTATGTAGGTGTGTGTGTGTGTGTATGTAGGTGTGTGTGTGTATAGTGTAGGTGTGTGTGTGTATAGTGTAGGTGTGTGTGTGTGTGTATGTGTATAGTGTAGGTGTGTGTGTGTGTGTGTGTAGGTGTGTGTGTGTATAGTGTAGGTGTGTGTGTGTGTGTGTGTGTGTATGTGTATAGTGTAGGTGTGTGTGTGTGTGTGTGTGTAGGTGTGTGTACCTTGACGTCCCATATGACCATTCCTCCATCCATCCCAGTGGTACAGAACTTGGAACACTTCGTCTTTCCTCCCTCCAGCACAGAGATCTGACTGGAATACAAAGTGACCGTTAACACACACACACACACTTACTCTTTCCTCCCTCCAGCACAGAGATCTGACTGGAATACAAAGTGACCGTTAACACACACACACACACACACACACACACACACACACACACACACACACACACACACACACACAGTCATTACAACCCCAGAAATACACACACACACACCCCACCTGATGCTGTTCTTGTGCAGACTCTCCAGTCCCTGTTCTGTGGTCTCGGACGAGGTAGCTCGGCGGTCCAGGTTCTGGAAGCGTTCCCTGGCGCTGATCCCTCTCTGAGACGTCTGCTTGGGAACGTCCAGCTTCCCTCCGAACGTTACTGAGCTCTTAGCACCATCATACACAAACAGCACCGGGTAGCAGTCATGGCCCTAGAGAGAGGAGAGAGAGACAGTGAGACAGACACAGGAGAGGGAGAGAGGGGAAGTGTGTGTGTGTGAGTGAGTGAGTGAGTGAGTGAGTGAGTGTGAATGTACTCACAGCGGCCACCAGGCTGTTTTCAGTGATAAAGCTGACACACAGCAGAGGAAGGGTTTCAGAGCTCAGACTGCTGATCCTAGAATACAGACAGAGAGAGATCAGACTGCTGATACCAGAATACACAGAGAGATCAGACTGCTGATACCAGAATACACACAGAGATCAGACTGCTGATCCTAGAATACAGACAGAGAGAGATCAGACTGCTGATACCAGAATACACAGAGAGATCAGACTGCTGATACCAGAATACACACAGAGATCAGACTGCTGATCCTAGAATACACACAGAGATCAGACTGCTGATACCAGAATACACACAGAGATCAGACTGCTGATACCAGAATACACACAGAGATCAGACTGCTGATACCAGAATACACACAGAGAGAGAGAGATCAGACTGCTGATGCTAGAATACACACAGAAATCAGACTGCTGATACCAGAATACACACAGAGATCAGACTGCTGATGCTGCTGATGCTAGAATACACACAGAGATCAGACTGCTGATGCTAGAATACACACAGAGATCAGACTGCTGATACCAGAATACACACAGAGATCAGACTGCTGATACCAGAATACACACAGAACTAGAATACACACAGAGATCAGACTGCTGATACCAGAATACACACAGAGATCAGACTGCTGATACCAGAATACACACAGAAATCAGACTGCTGATCCTAGAATACACACAGAGATCAGTGTTCCCTCCCTCTCTCCTTACGTGCTGGTCTTGCCTCCCTCTGCGATCGCCACAGTAGAGTCATGTGACGTCCAGGCCAGGCGGTTCCCGCTGTGGGAGAAACAGACCCCGTGGACCCATCCCCCTCCTGCCCCCTCTCCAGCCCCCGCTGGGGGCCCAGACTCAAACAGCACCTCCCCAAAGGGCATCTTGGACCCCCACACTGTGGGGCCGGGCTTCTCCTCCACCTCCTTAATGTAGGCCGAGAACACCCTGGGGGAGAGAGAAGAAAATTAAGTAGATTACAGTAGAGAAGAGAGTTGAATGAGAGTGATCAAGAGTGATTTCACTCTTGAAGTATGGTTGAAACATGGTCTGACGGTCTGTCTGTCTCTACCTGCATTTGAAGTCAGAGGATCCAGCCGCCAGCAGCACGTTGTTAGGATGCCAGTCCAGACTGAGGACGGTGGAACGGATCGGCTTCTTGATGTGCTTACAGACCCACCTGGGAATAACAGGGTTGAAACGTGGTTGAAGGAAGTACTGCACTGTGTAGGACAGGGACTAGGATGGTATTTAGGATGCAGCCTGTTACGTAGGACAGGGACTAGGATGGTATTTAGGATGCAGCCTGTTACATAGGACAGGGACTAGGATGGTATTTAGGATGTAGCCTGTTACGTAGGACAGGGACTAGGATGCAGCCTGTTACGTAGGACAGGGACTAGGATGCAGCCTGTTACGTAGGACAGGGACTAGGATGGTATTTAGGATGTAGCCTGTTACGTAGGACAGGGACTAGGATGGTATTTAGGATGTAGCCTGTTACGTAGGACAGGGACTGGATGCAGCCTGTTACGTAGGACAGGGACTAGGATGCAGCCTGTTACGTAGGACAGGGACTAGGATGGTATTTAGGATGAAGCCTGTTACGTAGCATCTTTTCACTCCCTCCTCTCCACATTTTCTTCCTCTGTTTCTGCTGCTAAAGCCACTTTCTACCACTCTAAATTCCAAGCATCTGCCTCTAACCCTAGGAAGCTCTTTGCCACCTTCTCCTGAATCCTCCTCCCCTCCTCCTCCACCCTCTCTGCGGACGACTTTGTCAACCATTTTGAAAAGAAGGTTGACGACATCCGATCCTCGTTTGTTAAGTCAAACGACACCGCTGGTCCTGCTCACACTGCCCTACCCTAAGCTTTGACCTCTTTCTCCCCTCTCTCTCCAGATGAAATCTCACGACTTGTGACGGCCGGCCGCCCAACAACCTGCCCGCTTGACCCTATCCCCTCCTCTCTTCTCCAGACCATTTCCGGAGACCTTCTCCCCTACCTCACCTCGCTCATCAACTCATCCTTGACCGCTGGCTACGTCCCTTCCGTCTTCAAGAGAGCGAGAGTTGCACCCCTTCTCAAAAAACCTACACTCGATCCCTCCGAAGTCAACAACTACAGACCAGTATCCCTTCTTTCTTTTCTCTCCAAAACTCTTGAACGTGCCGTCCTTGGCTAGCTCTCTTGCTATCTCTCTCAGAATTACCTTCTTGATCCAAATCAGTCAGGTTTCAAGACTGGTCATTCAACTGAGATTGCTCTTCTCTGTGTCACGGAGGCTCTCCGCACTGCTAAAGCTAACTCTCTCTCCTCTGCTCTCATCCTTCTAGACCCATCTGCTGCCTTTGATACTGTGAACCATCAGATCCTCCTCTCCACCCTCTCCGAGTTGGGCATCTCCGGCGCGGCTCACTCTTGGATTGCGTCCTACCTGACAGGTCGCTCCTACCAGGTGGCGTGGCGAGAATCCGTCTCCGCACCACGTGCTCTCACCACTGTTGTCCCCCAGGGCTCAGTTCTAGGCCCTCTCCTATTCTCGCTATACACCAAGTCACTTGGCTCTGTCATATCCTCACATGGTCTCTCCTATCATTGCTACTCAGACGACACACAATTAATCTTCTCCTTTCCCCCTCTGATAACCAGGTGGCGAATCGCATCTCTGCATGTCTGGCAGACATATCAGTGTGGATGACGGATCACCACCTCAAGCTGAACCTCGGCAAGACGGAGCTGCTCTTCCTCCCGGGGAACGACTGCCCGTTCCATGATCTCGCCATCACGGTTGACAACTCCCTTGTGTCCTCCTCCCAGAGTGCTAAGAGCCTCAGCGTGACCCTGGACAACACCCTGTCGTTCTCCACTAACATCAAGGCGGTGACCCGATCCTGTAGGTTCATGCTCTACAACATTCGCAGAGTACGACCCTGCCTCACACAGGAAGCGGCACAGGTCCTAATCCAGGCACTTGTCATCTCCCGTCTGGATTACTGCAACTCGCTGTTGGCTGGGCTCCCTGCCTGTGCCATCAAACCCCTACAACTCATCCAGAACGCCGCAGCCCGTCTGGTGTTCAACCTTCCCAAGTTCTCTCACGTCACCCCGCTCCTCCGCACACTCCACTGGCTTCCAGTTGAAGCTTGCATCCGCTACAAGACCATGGTGATTGCCTACGGAGCTGTGAGGGGAACGGCACCTCCGTACCTTCAGGCTCTCATCAGGCCCTACACCCAAACAAGGGCACTGCATTCATCCACCTCTGGCCTGCTGGCCCTCCTACCTCTGAGGAAGCACAGTTCCCGCTCAGCCCAGTCAAAACTGTTCGCTGCTCTGGCACCCCAATGGTGGAACAAGCTCCCTCACGACGCCAGGACAGCGGAGTCAATCACCACCTTCCGGAGACACCTGAAACCCCACCTCTTTAAGGAATACCTAGGATAGGATAAAGTAATCCTTCTAACCCCCCTACCCTCCCCCCCAAAAAAGATAGATGTACTATTGTAAAGTGGTTGTTCCACTGGGTATCATAAGGTGAATGCACCAATTTGTAAGTCGCTCTGGATAAGAGCGTCTGCTAAATGACATAAATGTAAACGTAGGACAGGGACAAGGATGAAGCCTGTTACATAGGACAGGGACTAGAATGGTATTTAGGATGAAGCCTGTTACTTAGGACAGGGACTAGGATGGTATTTAGGATGCAACCTGTTACATAGGACAGGGACTAGGATGGTATTTAGGATGCAGCATGTTATAGAAGACAGGGAACAAAGCTGAAACCCAGTCCTGTCTAGTCCTCACCAGTCATTCTCCTGTTCTCTATAACAGATACAGTTAAAGCCAGTCCTGTCTAGTCCTCACCAGTCATTCTCCTGTTCTCTATAACAGATACAGTTAAAGCCAGTCCTGTCTAGTCCTCACCAGTCATTCTCCTGTTCTCTATAACAGATACAGTTAAAGCCAGTCCTGTCTAGTCCTCACCAGTCATTCTCCTGTTCTCTATAACAGATACAGTTAAAGCCAGTCCTGTCTAGTCCTCACCAGTCATTCTCCTGTTCTCTATAACAGATACAGTTAAAGCCAGTCCTGTCTAGTCCTCACCAGTCATTCTCCTGTTCTCTATAACAGATACAGTTAAAGCCAGTCCTGTCCAGTCCTCACCAGTCATTCTCCTGTTCTCTATAACAGATACAGTTAAAGCCAGTCCTGTCTAGTCCTCACCAGTCATTCTCCTGTTCTCTATAAGAGATACAGTTAAAGCCAGTCCTGTCTAGTCCTCACCAGTCATTCTCCTGTTCTCTATAACAGATACAGTTAAAGCCAGTCCTGTCTAGTCCTCACCAGTCATTCTCCTGTTCTCTATAACAGATACAGTTAAAGCCAGTCCTGTCCAGTCCTCACCAGTCATTCTCCTGTTCTCTATAACAGATACAGTTAAAGCCAGTCCTGTCCAGTCCTCACCAGTCATTCTCCTGTTCTCTATAACAGATACAGTTAAAGCCAGTCCTGTCCAGTCCTCACCAGTCATTCTCCTGTTCTCTATAACAGATACAGTTAAAGCCAGTCCTGTCTAGTCCTCACCAGTCATTCTCCTGTTCTCTATAACAGATACAGTTAAAGCCAGTCCTGTCTAGTCCTCACCAGTCATTCTCCTGTTCTCTATAACAGATACAGTTAAAGCCAGTCCTGTCTAGTCCTCACCAGTCATTCTCCTGTTCTCTATAACAGATACAGTTAAAGCCAGTCCTGTCTAGTCCTCACCAGTCATTCTCCTGTTCTCTATAACAGATACAGTTAAAGCCAGTCCTGTCTAGTCCTCACCAGTCATTCTCCTGTTCTCTATAACAGATACAGTTAAAGCCAGTCCTGTCTAGTCCTCACCAGTCATTCTCCTGTTCTCTATAACAGATACAGTTAAAGCCAGTCCTGTCTAGTCCTCACCAGTCATTCTCCTGTTCTCTATAACAGATACAGTTAAAGCCAGTCCTGTCTAGTCCTCACCAGTCATTCTCCTGTTCTCTATAACAGATACAGTTAAAGCCAGTCCTGTCTAGTCCTCACCAGTCATTCTCCTGTTCTCTATAACAGATACAGTTAAAGCCAGTCCTGTCTAGTCCTCACCAGTCATTCTCCTGTTCGAAGTAGCAGATACAGTTAAAGCCAGTCCTGTCCAGTCCTCACCAGTCATTCTCCTGTTCTCTATAACAGATACAGTTAAAGCCAGTCCTGTCTAGTCCTCACCAGTCATTCTCCTGTTCTCTATAAGAGATACAGTTAAAGCCAGTCCTGTCTAGTCCTCACCAGTCATTCTCCTGTTCTCTATAACAGATACAGTTAAAGCCAGTCCTGTCTAGTCCTCACCAGTCATTCTCCTGTTCTCTATAACAGATACAGTTAAAGCCAGTCCTGTCTAGTCCTCACCAGTCATTCTCCTGTTCTCTATAACAGATACAGTTAAAGCCAGTCCTGTCTAGTCCTCACCAGTCATTCTCCTGTTCTCTATAAGAGATACAGTTAAAGCCAGTCCTGTCTAGTCCTCACCAGTCATTCTCCTGTTCTCTATAACAGATACAGTTAAAGCCAGTCCTGTCTAGTCCTCACCAGTCATTCTCCTGTTCTCTATAACAGATACAGTTAAAGCCAGTCCTGTCCAGTCCTCACCAGTCATTCTCCTGTTCTCTATAACAGATACAGTTAAAGCCAGTCCTGTCCAGTCCTCACCAGTCATTCTCCTGTTCTCTATAACAGATACAGTTAAAGCCAGTCCTGTCTAGTCCTCACCAGTCATTCTCCTGTTCTCTATAACAGATACAGTTAAAGCCAGTCCTGTCCAGTCCTCACCAGTCATTCTCCTGTTCTCTATAAGAGATACAGTTAAAGCCAGTCCTGTCTAGTCCTCACCAGTCATTCTCCTGTTCTCTATAACAGATACAGTTAAAGCCAGTCCTGTCTAGTCCTCACCAGTCATTCTCCTGTTCTCTATAACAGATACAGTTAAAGCCAGTCCTGTCTAGTCCTCACCAGTCATTCTCCTGTTCTCTATAAGAGATACAGTTAAAGCCAGTCCTGTCTAGTCCTCACCAGTCATTCTCCTGTTCTCTATAACAGATACAGTTAAAGCCAGTCCTGTCCAGTCCTCACCAGTCATTCTCCTGTTCTCTATAACAGATACAGTTAAAGCCAGTCCTGTCTAGTCCTCACCAGTCATTCTCCTGTTCTCTATAAGAGATACAGTTAAAGCCAGTCCTGTCTAGTCCTCACCAGTCATTCTCCTGTTCTCTATAACAGATACAGTTAAAGCCAGTCCTGTCTAGTCCTCACCAGTCATTCTCCTGTTCTCTATAACAGATACAGTTAAAGCCAGTCCTGTCTAGTCCTCACCAGTCATTCTCCTGTTCTCTATAACAGATACAGTTAAAGCCAGTCCTGTCTAGTCCTCACCAGTCATTCTCCTGTTCTCTATAAGAGATACAGTTAAAGCCAGTCCTGTCCAGTCCTCACCAGTCATTCTCCTGTTCTCTATAACAGATACAGTTAAAGCCAGTCCTGTCTAGTCCTCACCAGTCATTCTCCTGTTCGAAGTAGCAGATGGAAATAAGGCGTGATCCGCTGCCCACAGCGAACTTGTTCTCCCGGGGAGACCAGCTGACACAGCGAGCAGCCCGGTTGATACGGAGGATGACCAGGGTGGGCTTCCACACCTCCCCCTTCAGAGACCAGACATACGCGTTACGATCCGTCCCACAGGTCACGATACGGTTACTGTCTGGAGCCCAGTCTATACCTGGAGAGATGGGAGGGGGACATAAAGAGTTACTGTCTGGAGCCCAGTCTATACCTGGAGAGATGGGAGGGGGGGGGGGGACATAAAGAGTTACTGTCTGGAGCCCAGTCTATACCTGGAGAGATGGGAGGGGGGGGGGGGGGGGCATAAAGAGTTACTGTCTGGAGCCCAGTCTATACCTGGAGAGATGGGGGGGGGGGGGGGGGCATAAAGAGTTACTGTCTGGAGCCCAGTCTATACCTGGAGAGATGGGAGGAGGGGGGACATAAAGAGTTACTGTCTGGAGCCCAGTCTATACCTGGAGAGATGGGAGGGGGGGGGGGGGGACATAGAGAGTTACTGTCTGGAGCCCAGTCTATACCTGGAGAGATGGGAGGGGGGGGGGGACATAAAGAGTTACTGTCTGGAGCCCAGTCTATACCTGGAGAGATGGGGGGGGGGACATAAAGAGTTACTGTCTGGAGCCCAGTCTATACCTGGAGAGATGGGGGGGGGGGGGGGGGGGACATAAAGAGTTATCGAGAACAGGGCCAGAAACAAGAACTCTGTAATACAGTGAGGGAAAAAAGTATTTGATCCCCTGCTGAATTTGTACATCTGCCCACTCATTAAAATGCAAATCAATGTATAACATTTCTGACATGCGTTTTTCTGGATTTTTTGTTGTTATTCTGTCTCTCACTGTTCAAATTAACCTACTATTAAAATTATAGACTGATCATTTCTTTGTCAGTGGGCAAACGTACAAAATCAGCAGGGGATCAAATACTTTTTTCCCCCACTGTACATGCCTCTAAAATGTGTGGTCTCTCACCTGTGACCTGGCCGTTGTGCTCCTTCAGTTCATGTATCTTGGTCCACTTGGTCCCATCCTTCTTATAGATGTGGACATCATGGTTGTTGGGGCACAGAGCAATCTCTACAGGGAGAGATCCCACACACACTATAAATCATTCTCTACAGGGAGAGATCCCACACACACTATAAATCATTCTCTACAGGGAGAGATCCCACACACACTATAAATCATTCTCTACAGGGAGAGATCCCACACACACTATAAATCATTCTCTACAGGGAGAGATCCCACACACACTATAAATCATTCTCTACAGGGAGAGATCCCACACACACTATAAATCATTCTCTACGGGGAGAGATCCCACACACACTATAAATCATTCTCTACAGGGAGAGATCCCACACACACTATAAATCATTCTCTACAGGGAGAGATCCCACACACACTATAAATCATTCTCTACAGGGAGAGATCACACACACTATAAATCATTCTCTACAGGGAGAGATCACACACACTATAAATCATTCTCTACAGGGAGAGATCACACACACTATAAATCATTCTCTACAGGGAGAGATCACACACACTATAAATCATTCTCTACAGGGAGAGATCACACACACTATAAATCATTCTCTACAGGGAGAGATCACACACACTATAAATCATTCTCTACAGGGAGAGATCACACACACTATAAATCATTCTCTACAGGGAGAGATCACACACACTATAAATCATTCTCTACAGGGAGAGATCACACACACTATAAATCATTCTCTACAGGGAGAGATCCCACACACACTATAAATCATTCTCTACAGGGAGAGATCCCACACACACTATAAATCATTCTCTACAGGGAGAGATCACACACACTATAAATCATTCTCTACAGGGAGAGATCCCACACACTATAAATCATTCTCTACAGGGAGAGATCCCACACTATAAATCATTCTCTACAGGGAGAGATCACACTATATATCAGAGGGCTGTTGGTTCGTGTGAGTGTGTTTGCAACAGTATAGCGTGGGAAGCAAGGTCACACTCCTCTCACAGCATCTGTGTGTGTGTCTGTCTGTGTCTCTCTGTCTGTGTCTCTCAGCGTGTCTGTCTGCGTCTGTGTCTCCCAGTGTGTTTCTCTGGTGTCAGAGTTGAAACGGTCAGTTCACATCCTGTTTCTGTTTGTATGACTCACACACACTGTGGTTGTGTGTGTGGTTGTGCTCTGCCCAGACCTAGCATCCACTTTCAGCAGAGACCCAAGACTCAGATCGAAACAACCCAAATATGGAGTTAGTTTCCTGAGCTCTGTAGAACACCGAGACGTTTCTCTCTGAGAGACCCAGTGTGTGAACGCCACCCCTCTCGCTACAACAGGAAATACCTCCAGCCACACGGGACCCAATCACAGTCCTCCGTCAGACTCACTCAACTTAAGCCTGTTTTTGTTTTTAACTTGGATCAATTTCAGTTAGCTTGGCGTGTGTGTTTCAATAGGTTGTCTATCTGTAATGAACATCAAATTAACTTTACTTCAACTCAGCTTTGTGAGTCTGTTCAACACCATCTGAGCTGGGTTTCCACTAGTGATTCTACTTCTGTAGGGAGGAAGTCCTATTGACCAATCAGAGAGCGTGTCCTACTCACGAGTCCGGTCCTTGTTCCAGGAGTGGCAGCTGATTGGCTCGAGCAGGAAGCTGTGGTAAGCCATGGCCAATCGGGACAATGCAGAACCAGAAAGTGAGATGAGCTAATGAGAGGCTTCTGTAGTTCCTGTTGAATCAAAATAATATGTTTTGCACTAGACTGCAACGTCACACACAGTGTAAAATTGGTGATAAAAATCACCGTCTAACTGAAAACTTCAGAGAGAGACAGAGATACAGACAGTCAGGTCTAGGTTGTGTTAATCAGACTGAGGAATGCCCCTGTGGCATGAATTGAATGATGCAGGTCAAACACACACTGTATACAACATAACAGCAACACAACGTAGCCTGTAATACAGGAAATTGTCTGTTTAAAGTTGTCTGTCACGGCCGCATGTTCAATAAGGCATGTTGACTCCACACAGAACAGTGGCGTTTGAGTGTATTCGGGAAACTGGTCACTACAGCTGGAACAAAGTCCCTCTAGCTGCGGACTCTCTGCTGTAACGACCCTGGGTTTATAAACGCGGATATCGACTCTGCCGCAGGAGCAGGCTTTTGCGGCATAGTCGATAGCGCGCTGGACTTCGGGCTAGAAGGTCGAGGGTTCGAGGCCTGCTCCCTGCCTGTTTCATTACACTACGTTGAAAACATGTCATCTTACTAACTTTTCCTCGTAGTTTTCATTGTTTTGCGTTGTAAAAAAAAAAAAGGTTTCTGCCTGTTTGTGTCAGTTATCAGTAGAAGCAACCAGACATGTCTGGACATGACCATTCAGCCGAGAGAACGCGCTACTTACCCTGAGATGGAGGGATGATACGGAAGGAGAGATGAATGGAGAGAACAGCTCGCGGACTCTGGCCAGTCGACGCGAATGCTACCGACAGAGTGGCAGAGAGAGAGAGAGAACAGACACTTCTGTAGAAGAGAAGGAGGTAGAAAAACTTGCTTCCGCTAAAAGAGGAACAGAGGGAGGGGTGAGGCCAGGGCGGGCGGGCAGGAAGGGAGGGAGGGGTGAGGCCGGGGGAGGGAAAACGAGCGGTTGAAGCAGAACTTGCTTCTGCAAATAAAGCGGGGGAGAAAATAGAAACTTCTGCAAAAAGAGAAGGGGAGAAGTTGAAACGACTTGCTTCTACAGAGAGGAAGGAGTTAAGATAGAAAATTCACATCTGCAACAGAAAAGGGAGGGAGCGTTGGGGTCGACTAGGGTAGGACAGGGGCGGTTCTGTGACCACAATTTTGGACCCCCTTGTGGCCCCCCTAAATGTGGAGTATGAAAATGTTTACATAACTCATTTTTACTATTGATCGTTTTTTACATCCGTTATTAGACAGTGACAACGCGGAACATGGTCTTTTGCCTGCAATGCAGTGAAGAAAACAATATGAGAACAACGTCTAATGTAACTGGCCCCTCTAACTGTACAACTGGCCCCAGCTTGGCCTCCCCAGTTGAAATGGTCTAGAACTGCCACTAGGAGGGAGAGAGATGGTAGATGAGACTCCCCTCTTCTTTATCCACCTTCCTTGTTTCTTGTTCTGTTCTACCAGACGCATGCGATCATTTCCTTCTGTTGGAAGGGCTGTCTGGCTCCTCCACACAAAGTAACAGACAGAGACAAAGACAGAAAACAGACGGGAGACTCAGTAGTGTAGACTAACAGACGGGAGACTCAGTAGTGTAGACTAACAGACGGGAGACTCAGTAGTGTAGACTAACAGACGGGAGACTCAGTAGTGTAGACTAACAGACGGGAGACTCAGTAGTGTAGACTAACAGACGGGAGACTCAGTAGTGTAGACTAACAGACGGGAGACTCAGTAGTGTAGACTAACAGACGGGAGACTCAGTAGTGTAGACTAACAGACGGGAGACTCAGTAGTGTAGACTAACAGACGGGAGACTCAGTAGTGTAGACTAACAGACGGGAGACTCAGTAGTGTAGACTAACAGACGGGAGACTCAGTAGTGTAGACTAACAGACGGGAGACTCAGTAGTGTAGACTAACAGACGGGAGACTCAGTAGTGTAGACTAACAGACGGGAGACTCAGTAGTGTAAGTTGATTCTTTATTTCTTCTGCAGCTGAATTAGACACATCATAGATACATCCTCCATCTAATGACATAGGAACCATCCCAAATAGCACCCTAGTTCCTTTACAGTAAACTATTTCTGACCATGGCCCATAGGGATACAACAGAGGATAGCCGCTATAGG
Source organism: Salmo salar (assembly GCF_965601325.2). Taxonomy (NCBI): domain Eukaryota; kingdom Metazoa; phylum Chordata; class Actinopteri; order Salmoniformes; family Salmonidae; genus Salmo; species Salmo salar. The sequence continues at coordinate 5,586,821 of NC_138302.1, read as the reverse complement.
ACTCTGGTCTAAAGTAGTGCACTATATAGGGAATAGTGTGCCACTTGGTCACATCGCTGCACAGCACATCCTTCAATGGTAACTTAGTGTTGTAGTGCCGTAGTCGCTTCAGAGACAAAACACCATACCTGTTATTATTATTATTATAAAATAAAAAACCCACTGATGTGGAATGGTACATCACGGGGTCGTCAAGTTGACCTATGACCCTTTAGCCTTCATTTACATAAACAATCAACGGTAATGTCATGTCAGCTCAGAGAGGGTGTGTGTGTGTGTGTGTAGTCAGTGCGTTTTAATCAGATACTTCTTAGCGTGGTCAGACTGTTACTGGCCGCTTGGAGGAGGGGGGTTGTCAGGGTAACGGGAGGTGTTTAGCTGGTCCTTCACATGATCCTCAGCCCCTGGATGGACGCCTCCAGACTCTGAAGAGACAACAACACATTGGTCAATAACAGTCACCAGTCTACTGACTGAGTCTGGTCTACAGCTGGGGGCCATGTTGTCCTCTGTCAACATTCCAGTCCAGTGAATATCATTCATTACATTCTACTTTAAGGTTTGAAAAATCACAATGTGATGACAACTAATTAATGAAGCTGGCCAGGAATGTGTCTCTGTGTGTGTGTGTGTGTCTCACCTTGAAGTCCCAGATGGTCATGGCTCCATCGATACCCGTGGTACAGAACTTACGACAGTCCCTCTGGTCTCCCTCATAGATAGAGACTTGACTGGAGGAGAGACAATATTTATTTATTTATTTCACCTTTATTTAACCAGGTAGGCAAGTTGAGAACAAGTTCTCATTTACAATTGCAACCTGGCCAAGATAAAGCAAAGCAGTTCGACAACATACAACAGAGTTACACATGGAGTAAAACAAACATACAGTCAATACAGTAGAAAAATAATTCTATATACAATATGAGCAAATGAGGTGAGATAAGCGAGGTAAAGGCAAAAAAGGCCATGGTGGCAAAGTAAATACATTATAGCAAGTAAAACACTGGAATGGTAGATTTGTAGTGGAAGAAAGTGCAAAGTAGAAATAGAAATAATGGGGTGCAAAGGAGCAAAATAAATAAATACAGTAGGGGAAGAGGTAGTTGTTTTGGCTAAATTATAGATGAGCTATGTACAGGTGCAGTGATCTGTGAGCTGCTCTGACAGCTGGTAGTTAAAGCTAGTGAGGGAGATAAGTGTTTCCAGTTTCAGAGATTTTTGTAGTTCGTTCCAGTCATTGGCAGCAGAGAACTGGAAGGCGAGACGGCCAAAGGAGGAATTGGCTTTGGGGGTGACAAGAGAGATATACCTGCTGGAGCGCGTGCTACAGGTGGGTGCTGCTATGGTGACCAGTGAGCGGAGATAAGGGGGGACTTTACCTAGCAGGGTCTTGTAGATGACCTGGAGCCAGTGGGTTTGGCGACGATTATGAAGCGAAGGCCAGCCAACGAGAGCGTACAGGTCGCAGTGGTGGGTAGTATATGGGGCTTTGGTGACAAAACGGATGGCACTGTGATAGACTGCATCCAATTTATTGAGCAGGGTATTGGAGGCTATTTTGTAAATGACATCGCCGAAGTCGAGGATTGGTAGGATGGTCAGTTTTACGAGGGTATGTTTAGCAGCATGAGTGAAGGATGCTTTGTTGCGAAATAGGAAGCCAATTCTAGATTTAACTTTGGATTGGAGATGTTTGATGTAAGTCTGGAAGGAGAGTTTACAGTCTAACCAGACACCTAGGTATTTATAGTGGTCCACATATTCTAAGTCAGAACCGTCCAGAGTAGTGATGCTGGACAGGCGGGCAGGTGCAGGCAGCGATCGGTTGCAGGGTATATAACAGGGTCAGACAGTCCCTCTGGTCTCCCTCATAGTTAGACACTACAGTAGTGGCCAAAAGTTGAGAATGACACAAATATTAATTTTCACAAAGTCTGCTGCCTCAGTTTGTATGATGGCAATTTGCATATACTCCAGAACGTTATGAAGAGTGATCAGATGAATTGCAATTAATTGCAGTCCCTCTTTGCCATGCAAATGAACTGAATCCCCCCAAAACATTTCCACCTCATTTCAGCCCTGACACAAAAGAAACAGCTGACATCATGTCAGTGATTCTCTCGTTAACACAGGTGTGCGTGTTGACGAGGACAAGGCTGGAGATCACTCTGTCATGCTGATTGAGTTTGAATAACAGACTGGAAGCTTCAATAATTGCTTGGAATCATTGTTCTTCCTCTGTCAACCATGGTTACCTGCAAGAAAACACATGCCGTCATCATTGCTTTGCAATAAAAGGGCTTCACAGGCAAGGATATTGCTGCCAGTAAGATTGCACCTAAATCCACCATTTACCGGATCATCAAGAACTTCAAGGAGAGCGGTTCAATTGTTGTGAAGAAGGCTTCAGGGCGCCCAAGAAAGTCCAGCAAGCGCCAGGACCGTCTCCTAAAGTTGATTCAGCTGCGGGATCGGGGCACCACCAGTACAGAGCTTGCTCAGGAATGGCAGCAGGCAGGTGTGAGTGCATCTGCACGCACAGTGAGGCGAAGACTTTTGGACGATGGCCTGGTGTCAAGAAGGGCAGCAAAGAAGCCACTTCTCTCCAGGAAAAACATCAGGGACAGACTAATATTCTGCAAAAGGTACAGGGATTGGACTGCTGAGGACTGGGGTAAAGTCATTTTCTCTGATGAATCCCCTTTCCGATTGTTTGGGGCATCTGGAAAAAAGCTTGTCCGGAGAAGACAAGGTGAGCGCTACCATCAGTCCTGTGTCATGCCAACAGTAAAGCATCCTGAGACCATTCATATGTGGGGTTGCTTCTCAGCCAAGGAAGTGGGCTCACTCACGATTTTGCCTAAGAACACAGCCATGAATAAAGAATGGTACCAACACATCCTCCGAGAGCAACTTCTCCCAACCATCCAGGAACAGTTTGGTGACGAACAATGCCTTTTCCAGCATGATGGAGCACCTTGCCATAAGGCAAAAGTGATAACTAAGTGGCTCGGGGAACAAAACATCGATATTTTGGGTCCATGGCCAGGAAACTCCCCAGACCTTAATCCCATTGAGAACTTGTGGTCAATCCTCAAGAGGCGTGTGGGACAAACAAAAACCCACAAATTCTGACAAACTCCAAGCATTGATTATGTAAGAATGGGCTGCCATCAGTCAGGATGTGGCCCAGAAGTTAATTGACAGCATGCCAGGGCGGATTGCAAAGGTCTTGAAAAAGAAGGGTCAACACTGCAAATATTGACTCTTTGCATCAACTTCATGTAATTGTCAATAAAAGCCTTTGACACTTATGAAATGCTTGTAATTATACTTCAGTATTCCATAATAACATCTGACAAAAATATCTAAAGACACTGAAGCAGCAAACTTTGTGGAAATTAATATTTGTGTCATTCTCAAAACTTTTGGCCACAACTGTAGATTAGAGACAATATAACAGGGTGCAGTGTGTGTCTCAGTGTGTCCTAAGTGATGAGTTCTGGTACAGTGTGTGTGTGTGTGTGTGTGTGTGTGTGCCTACGTGATGGAGTTCTGGTACAGTGTGTGTGTGTGTCCTACGTGATGGAGTTCTGGTACAGTGTGTGTGTGTGTGTGTGTGTGTGTGTCCTACGTGATGGAGTTCTGGTACAGTGTGTGTGTGTGTCCTACGTGATGGAGTTCTGGTACAGTGTGTGTGTGTGTCCTACGTGATGGAGTTCTGGTACAGTGTGTGTGTGTGTGTGTGTGGTGTGTGTGTGTCCTACGTGATGGAGTTCTGGTGCAGTGTGTGTGTGTGTGTGTGTCCCTACGTGATGGAGTTCTGGTGCAGTGTGTGTGTGTGTGTGTCCCTACGTGATGAAGTTCTGGTGCAGTGTGTGTGTGTGTGTGTGTGTATGTGTGTGTGTGTGTGTACGTGATGGAGTTCTGGTGCAGTGTGTGTGTGTGTGTGTGTGTCCCTACGTGGTGGAGTTCTGGTGCAGAGTGTGTGTGTGTGTGTGTGTCCGTCCCTACGTGATGGAGTTCTGGTGCAGTGTGTGTGTGTGTGTGTGTCCGTCCCTACGTGATGGAGTTCTGGTGCAGTGTGTGTGTGTGTGTGTGTGTGTGGCCCTACGTGATGGAGTTCTGGTACAGCATGTGTGTGTGTGTCCTACGTGATGGAGTTCTGGTACAGTGTGTGTGTGTGTCCTACGTGATGGAGTTCTGGTACAGTGTGTGTGTGTGTGTGTCCTACGTGATGGAGTTCTGGTACAGTGTGTGTGTGTGTGTCCTACGTGATGGAGTTCTGGTACAGTGTGTGTGTGTGTGTGTGTGTGTGTGTGTGTGTGTCCTACGTGATGGAGTTCTGGTACAGTGTGTGTGTGTGTCCCTACGTGATGGAGTTCTGGTGCAGTGTGTGTGTGTGTGTGTGTGTGTGGTGTGTGTGTGTGTGTGTGTGTGTGTGTGTGTGTCCCTACGTGATGGAGTTCTGGTGCAGTGTGTGTGTGTGTGTGTCCCTACGTGATGGAGTTCTGGTGCAGTGTGTGTGTGTGTGTGTGTGTGTGTGTCCCTACGTGATGGAGTTCTGGTGCAGTGTGTGTGTGTGTGTGTGTGTGTCCCTACGTGATGGAGTTCTGGTGCAGTGTGTGTGTGTGTGTGTGTGTGTCCCTATGTGATGGAGTTCTGGTGCAGTGTGTGTGTGTGTGTGTGTCCCTACGTGATGGAGTTCTGGTGCAGTGTGTGTGTGTGTGTGTGTCCCTACGTGATGGAGTTCTGGTGCAGTGTGTGTGTGTGTGTGTGTCCCTACGTGATGGAGTTCTGGTGCAGTGTGTGTGTGTGTGTGTGTCCCTACGTGATGGAGTTCTGGTGCAGTGTGTGTGTGTGTGTCCCTACGTGATGGAGTTCTGGTGCAGTGTGTGTGTGTGTGTGTCCCTACGTGATGGAGTTCTGGTGCAGTGTGTGTGTGTGTGTGTCCCTACGTGATGGAGTTCTGGTGCAGTGTGTGTGTGTGTGTGTCCCTACGTGATGGAGTTCTGGTGCAGTGTGTGTGTGTGTGTGTCCCTACGTGATGGAGTTCTGGTGCAGTGTGTGTGTCCCTACGTGATGGAGTTCTGGTGCAGTGTGTGTGTGTGTGTGTCCCTACGTGATGGAGTTCTGGTACAGTGTGTGTGTGTGTGTGTGTGTCCCTACGTGATGGAGTTCTGGTGCAGTGTGTGTGTGTGTCCCTACGTGATGGAGTTCTGGTGCAGTGTGTGTGTGTGTGTGTGTGTGTGTGTGTGTCCCTACGTGATGGAGTTCTGGTGCAGTGTGTGTGTGTGTGTGTGTCCCTACGTGATGGAGTTCTGGTGCAGTGTGTGTGTGTGTGTGTCCCTACGTGATGGAGTTCTGGTGCAGTGTGTGTGTGTGTGTGTGTGTGTCCCTACGTGATGGAGTTCTGGTACAGTGTGTGTGTGTGTGTGTGTGTCCCTACGTGATGGAGTTCTGGTGCAGTGTGTGTGTGTGTGTGTGTCCCTACGTGATGGAGTTCTGGTACAGTGTGTGTGTGTGTGTGTGTGTGTGTGTGTGTGTGTGTGTGTGTGTCCCTACGTGATGGAGTTCTGGTACAGTGTGTGTGTGTGTGTGTGTGTGTGTGTGTGTGTCCCTACGTGATGGAGTTCTGGTACAGTGTGTGTGTGTGTGTGTGTGTGTGTGTCCCTACGTGATGGAGTTCTGGTGCAGTGTGTGTGTGTGTCCTACGTGATGGAGTTCTGGTACAGTGTGTGTGTGTGTCCTACGTGATGGAGTTCTGGTGCAGTGTGTGTGTGTGTGTGTGTGTGTGTGTGTGTGTGTCCCTACGTGATGGAGTTCTGGTGCAGTGTGTGTGTGTGGTGTGTGTGTGTGTGTGTGTGTCCCTACGTGATGGAGTTCTGGTGCAGTGTGTGTGTGTGTGTGTGTGTCTACGTGATGGAGTTCTGGTGCAGTGTGTGTGTGTGTTCCTACGTGATGGAGTTCTGGTACAGTGTGTGTGTGTGTGTGTCCCTACGTGATGGAGTTCTGGTACAGTGTGTGTGTGTGTGTGTCCCTACGTGATGGAGTTCTGGTACAGTGTGTGTGTGTGTGTGTCCCTACGTGATGGAGTTCTGGTACAGTGTGTGTGTGTGTGTGTGTGTGTGTGTGTGTGTGTGTGTGTGTGTGTGTGTCTACGTGATGGAGTTCTGGTGCAGTGTGTGTGTGTGTGTGTGTGTGTGTGTGTGTGTGTGTGTGTGTGTGTGTGTGTGTGTGTGTCCCTACGTGATGGAGTTCTGGTGCAGTGTGTGTGTGTGTGTGTGTGTCCCTACGTGATGGAGTTCTGGTGCAGTGTGTGTGTGTGTGTTCCTACGTGATGGAGTTCTGGTGCAGTGTGTGTGTGTGTGTGTGTGTGTGTGTGTGTGTGTGTGTGTGTGTGTGTGTGTGTGTGTGAGTCCCTACGTGATGGAGTTCTGGTGCAGTGTGTGTGTGTGTGTGTGTGTGTGTGTGTGTCCCTACGTGATGGAGTTCTGGTGCAGTGTGTGTGTGTGTGTGTGTGTGTGTGTGTCCCTACGTGATGGAGTTCTGGTGCAGTGTGTGTGTGTGTGTGTGTGTGTGTCCCTACGTGATGGAGTTCTGGTGCAGTGTGTGTGTCCCTACGTGATGGAGTTCTGGTGCAGTGTGTGTGTGTGTGTGTCCCTACGTGATGGAGTTCTGGTACAGTGTGTGTGTGTGTGTGTGTGTGTGTGTCCCTACGTGATGGAGTTCTGGTACAGTGTGTGTGTGTGTGTGTGTGTGTCCCTACGTGATGGAGTTCTGGTACAGTGTGTGTGTGTGTGTGTGTGTGTGTGTGT